>NC_081417.1:147809321-148114548 GCF_949786415.1 Peromyscus eremicus
GGGAGCCAGCCAATTCTGGGTGGGCTGGGGTGGTGTTTCAGTTTGCTTTCTGTTGCTGTGATAAAACAATGTCCAAAACCAACCTCATGTGTTATGGAATAATTTTTTTGTACATTGTGAAGATGGGTCTTTGCCAAGGCGCCTTCTGACTGGTTTAATAAAAGAGCTGACTGGCCAATAGCTAGGCAAGTAGAGGTTAGGCGGGACTTGCGGGCAAAAGGGGGGAGGGAGGAGCAGAGTCGCCAACCAGCAGCAGACTAAGCAGGAGATAAACATGCCATGCTGAGAAAGGTACTGCCATGTAGTAGAGCACAGATAAGAAATATGGGTAAATTTAAGATATAAGAGCTAATTAGTAACAAGCCTAAGCTATCGGCTAAGCATTTATAATTAATAATAAGTGGTGTTGGTGCACACCTTTAATCCCAGCACTCGGGAGGCAGAGCCAGGCGGATCTCTGTGAGTTTGAGGCCAGCCTAGTCTACAGAGCAGGGTCCAGGACAGGCACCAAAACTACACAGAGAAACCCTGTCTCAAAAAAACCAAAAAAATAAAGTCTCTGTGTGGTTATTTGTGGAACCATAATGAAAACTCAGTGGAAGAAAGGTTTTACTTGGCTTACAGGTTACAGTCCATCACCAAGAGAAGCCAAGGAAGAACTCAAGGCAGGAACCTAGAGGCAGGAACTAAGTATGAACATGGAGAAATGCTACTTACTGGCTTGGCTAGCTACCTTTCTCATATAGCCCAGGGACAGCACTGTCCACAGCGGGCTGGGCTCTCCCACATCAATCAGCAACCAAGAAAACTGTCCCCACAGACATGACCACAGTCCAATCTGATGGAGGCATTCCTCAACTAAGATTCTCTCTTCCCAAGTATGACTAGGTTCGTGTCAAGTTGACAAAAACTAACTATGACAGTGGACCAGGTGGAGGGACACCAGAGGCAGAGGCCAAGGAGGAGAGGAGGAACTTGGCTCATGGGAGCTGGTGGAGGTGGAGCCAGCTGGGTGACCCTGGTGGGAAAGGCTCTCTGAGGGCTGGGCCTGCGTTGGAGCAGCGCTGCTTGCTAAAGGGCAGCAGCTTGCCAAGCCCCTGCACTGGACCATGCCCAGCAGCCAACATCCTCAGCTGCCTCGCTGGTGTCACCTGCTCAGCCCCTGTTTGACACGGCTGTGCATGTGCCCCCACATCTCCTGGTAACCAGGAAGACCAGTGACCAGGCCTTGACTGACTGAAGAGCCATTAAAAACAAAAAGACATCAACCAAGACCCCAACGGAGTGCTGAGGAAAGTCAGGCCACACAAATTCTCAGCCATCAGGCAAAAACTGGAACCAGAGTGTGTTTCCTCTGGAGAAAACAAAGTTTGGGCCACGGGAGTGGCTTTGGCCCTGGCCCTGCTGTACCGCACCCCCTCTGCTTCCTGGAGACTGCACAGAAGAAAGCAATCAGGAGGCCCTGATTGCACAGGCTGGGGAGGCCCGCTGGCCCCTCCGGCTACGTGTGAATGAGCAGTATGCATTTCAGAAATATTTGAGCTAAAAGGGGAGACACACTGAAGTCGTTAGCATCAGGCCGAGGGGAGGTGGCTGCACGGGGCCCCTGCTCACAGGCTGGGGTAGATGGATGCCCCCTGCTCCTCAACCCACCTCGCCAGCTCTGCCCAAGCCCAGGTTGGCCTGGAATCCTCTAGGGCCACATACACTGTTCATCTGCACTAACCTGTGTTAAGTCCCAAGGACGTGAGGAGGGAGCGTTCATTAGGCACTGACGGTATATTAAAGGTTGGCCAAGTCTTTTAGTGCCATTTCAGGCTCCTGACAGCTTACAGGGTCCATGCCCTGGGACCCTACTTTTACAGATGTGGAAGCTGATGTCAGAGATGAAAAAACAAGCACACTAGGATGTGTGGGTACACTTCTGTTCATCTCCACATCTGTGTTATTTCTAAGATGCCAGGGCTGTAGCCACAAAAATGAGACAACACAGAACAAGAAAAATCACTAATGCAGGGGCGGTGTGTGTGTGTGTGTGTGTGTGTGTGTGTGTGTGTGTGTGTGTGGTGGTGTACATTCTCTCCATCTCAGTGGGCAGGAGGGGGGAGGAGGCCCAGATGGCCCAGATAGATCCCTGGCTCCAGCACTTTCTAGTGTGACTACAAGGAAGTGGTCTCTCCTCTCTGGACCTCCCTTTTCACATCTGCAAAATGGATCATTGTTAACTTTAGTGATGTGATGTCTCCTGGAGTCCTCATTGTTTAAACTCACTATGTAGCCCTGTGTTCTGACCCTTCTGTCTCTACCTCCCAAGTGCTGGGACTGCAGACAAGGGCCATCATACCTAGTTTTATGTGGTGCTAAGGATTGAAACCAGGACTTGGTGTATGCTAGGCAAGCACTCTCCCCGTTAAGCCACATCCCCAGCTCTCTTGGAGCCCTCATTTTGAGTGTGGGCGATGCCCGCCTCTTCACTATAGTCCCAGCACTGACAGCCTGGCACTGGTGGATACACTGAATCTGTACAGGGCAGCTAGGTGACCAAACTAAAGCCCACATCCTGTCACCGACCCTAACACCCCACAGTGTCCCACAGACACTCGCCTGGCAATAAACACACCCCACGCCCCTGCCATTCAGGTTAGCTAGCTATCCCACAGGCCTTTTCCACTCTCAAGGGTCCAGTTACCCTGCTTGCAGAAGACACTACACTTCTCGGAGACTTGATGACTTGACTTTTCCAGAATGTTCTCCCTGGAATGCGTGGCCCTTCCTGCTCTGTTAGCTTGGCTCCTTCTCCTTCTTCCTGGCAGCTGTCCTTGGCTGCTCCCCCTCTGGCTGGGGTAGTCACAGTCATTCAGTGAACATTGATTCCTTCAGCCTGTGCCAAGGTCTTCGATGCAGAGACCGACCCACGGGTCCCTGCCTCAAAGAGCACCCAGACTCGTGCCCGACAGATGAACTCACGGCAGAGAGAAGCAGCGGGAGTGGTTGGTCCAGGCTGGAAAACTGGGTCACACGTGAGAAAATCAGCTCTGGATACGGAATCAGGAAAGACATCTCAGAGGAAGCAGCAACTGGGCTGGGCGGAGAGGGCTCTGCACAACGGAGTCACAGGTGGGACAGCCCTGGGCCACTCTGAATACCGGTGAGATAGACGTCCAGCTTGCAGTGGGCTCAGGGCTACACATCGCTGCAGGGGGAGCCATGTATGAAGAAGCTGGAATGTAAAGGGCCTTGGATGCAGGCCTGAGGACTTGGGATCTTATCCATAGGCACCAGGGAGCCATGGAGGATGCCTGGAGAGGGTAGTCATATGGCCTGTCCTGAGAACCACTAGGTAACAGACCAACCCTGGTATAGGAAAGGAAGTCAGGGTCGGGATCCAGCTGTGGCAGGGGCTTGAGGCTGAAGATGAGAGGTCGCCTGGTAGCTGTACCCAAGGGCCTTTGCTCCAGCTCCCCACAGCCCAGTTAGTCAGCCAGCCAGCCTGCCAGGGTCCCCATGGGACATGTACTGCCCTGTGCCCTGCCTATAGCTCCTGCTGTACCTGCCTGCATTGGTTGGCTGAGGTGACTTGAATCTAGGCCTGGATGGCCTTGCACAGCCTAGTCAGGAGCCGGGCATAAGCATCAGTAGCTGGGAGCCAGAACACTCTTCCCATGGCCCAAATGAAGAATTCCAAGAGGATGCCAAGAACCACTCATGGGCTGGTCTCTTCTCTGAGCCTTGATTTTTCTCATCTATAAAATGGGGCTGAAGAAAGCCTTGCTCTACATCCCTCATGGCTTTGAGGAACTGAGGGTATGCTGGGTGCAAAGTCTGTCTGTTTTCAGACCTTCTTTTTGAGACAGGATCATGCTATGGGTCCCAATATGGCTATGAACTTGATATAGAGCTGGGTTATCTTCAAACAGGACCCTCCGGCTTCAGCCTCATGAGGGACCCATAGCATGATCCTTCATTTGGGCCATGGGAAGAGTGTTCTGGCTCCCAGCTACTGATGCACAGGGCAGTACATGTCCCATGGGGACCCTGGCAGGCTGGCTGGCATTGAGTAACATGCAGAATCCACGGGAAAGGTGGCTAGCTAATGCCTGAGGAGGCTACCTCTAGCAGTTACTTCATTAGTATCCTCTCACTGTTACCCCAGAGCACACTTCTGGAGAAACTGAGGCACAGAGAGACCAAGGAATCCTACAAGGCTGACAAGAGGCAAGACAAAATTTGGCCTTCTGGGGTCCAATCCCAGAAGCCACCAGGCCACGTAGCTTCACAAATAGGATAGGGAATTATTCCCTCCACCAGAACCCTCAGTTCCAGGCTCTCACACACTCTGGAAGCTGGCACTGTCATCTCCCATGATAGAAATCAGAAGACTGAATCCAGAGAGTCCCAGAGACCGGTCTACTGTCACATGGCCAGAAAGAGGCCAAGCTGGGATCTGAACACAGGTCAGCCTGCCCAGCCTTCCAGAGACCTCTCCTCTGTGTTGAGAGTGGGAGGGTTGTTGGCCAAGGGTAAGGCCAGTTGGGGGACGATGCTGGAGAAACCCTGAGCCAGCTCCTGGAAGGTTCTGATTTCCTAGTGTGAAACCTGCCAGCAGGCATCGCGCTGTTTTCCCGGCTTTGCCGGCTTGGCCCTTGGGCTCACGGAAAGGGGACCCCGCTAATGTAAAATCCTTATGCAGCACTCTGTACTCTTCCCTGTCACGCCGCTCCTGGCCCTTGCCTGCCTGGAGCATGCTTGTGTTTTCTCAGGCCCGGGCGGAGGAGTCCCTGTGACGCCAGCTCCTGCACATGTCCCCAGCCTGCCTGCTGCTGGCCTGGGCATCCGCCAGCGCCGGCTGCCCTGGCTGAAACCCAATCCGGCGGGCCAGCCAGGCTACTCGCTAACAGCGGGCCGCATTGTGCAGCCCAAGCTTTGGGGGAGTTTGGATTCGCTGCTTAGGGACCCACTTAACCTCCGCCAAGGACAGGATGATGGATGGGGGTCTGGGACGGGGTTGCTGGGGGCGGGGTGGGCGGTAAATGAATACCAGGGCTTGCTGAGGAAGGGAAGGAAGGGAGGCAGGGACCCATGGCCTGGACATATTAAGAGTTCCTTTCGTTCCCACAACAGCCCCAGGGACGACTTTACTAGCCTGGTTTCATAGAGGAAACTTAAACTCTGAGATGGCAGGTGACTTGTCCAGGATCACACAGCAAGTCAGAAACTAAATCCCAGCCTATGGCTTTGGAGCTTTTCCCAACACTTTGGCTGAAATGAATTCACACATCTAGATTATTCTAACATCTCAGCAGGGGGCATTACTCTGCACCTACTGAGTCCGTTACTGCTCCATCTGGAGATCTTAAGGTGACCGACTCCTTGTGGGGAGAACTGTTAGTCTTCATGGTCGTTTCAAGATCAAAGCCTAAATGGAGAGTTACTTGGTAACTCCAGGCCTCAGCCATTTACATGAGGTAGTTACTAAATATTAAAATATTTTGTTGGGCCAGCAAAATGGCTCAGCAGGTAAAGGTGCTTGCCACCAAGCCTGACCACCTGATTTTGGTTCCCAGAACCTCACATGATGGAGGGAGAGAACCGACTCCTCCAAGTTGCCCTCTGACACACACATTGTTAGCACTCAGGAGGCAGAGGCAGGCAGATTTCTAAGAGTTTGAGGCCAGCCTGGTCTACATAGAGTTCTAGGCCACCCAGGTCTCCATAGTGAGACCCTGTCTCAAAAACAAATCCAAAAGACAACACAAACAAAAAGTAAAATGATTTTCACCTCCCCTCTGCCCCTCCCCCTGGATACAGCTTCTATTTGCAGTGAAGACCCCGTAGTTTCCCCTGAGATGATCCTAGCCCTCCTGGCCTGTACAGAGCACTTAAACTCATGGTTTTCTATCTACTTCAAATGTCACCTCCTCTGAGATGCCACCACTGATGAGCCGGAACGCAGGGTTCCCCTGATCACGGGGGGTGTCACCCAGCCCTGAGACAGCTTTTTTCTTACTAGCCTCTAAAATGGACTGCAAGCCGCTGGCAGGCAGGGCTGAGGCTGGCGATGTTACAGTCACCCAGCCTCACTGTGAAAGCTGCCTTACCTCTATTCCATCATCCGGGCCTCCCAGGCAGCAGTAGTTCATCCCGGGTCACCCTACCCTCCCAGCAGACACACTCACAGGTTATAAAGACAGCTGAACCACTGCGCAGCTGAGGGGCTGGGTTCCAGGAATCCACAGGTACCCATATCTCAGGTGCCAGAGTCCCTTCTATCCAACGGTAAAGCGGCTGGCTGCAGAGAACCCACCGGCTCCTCCCAGGAACCTGAGGTCATCTCTACATTTACAATATGGAAGACAATGTGAAGGCTGTTGAAACCGTTATATACCTCATTGTTGGGGAGCCAGAGCAAAGAAAACAGTCTGTATGTGATTAGTTCAGAAGTGATTTTTTTTTCTTTTTTTTTTTTAACGGCAGGCTTCATGCAGCCCAGTCTGGCCTCTAACCCTACAGCTGAGGATGACCCCAAACGCCTGATCCTCCTGCCTCTACCTCCCCAATGCTGGGATCAGAGGCGTGCACCACCACACTCCATTTCCTGCAGCGCTGGGGATGGAAGGCAGGCAGGGCTTTGTGCCTGCTAAGCAAGCACTCTACCAACTGAGATGCATCCCTAGCCACTAGACACAAAGTTGTTTTAGAATGTTTCTGATGCACAGTTGGTTGGATCCACAGATGTGGAGCTGTTAGATACAGAAAGTTGACTACCTAATTCAGAGCCCTTACTTCATGCCCACCACTGAACTGAACTGTCACACATGCTCAAAATGTCCTATGAGGTGGAATTAGTATTGTCCCCACTTGCCTATCCACCCACCAACACCCATCTGTCTATCATTCTGTTCACCCAATAATCTACCGCCTATTCACCCGCCCACCCGCTGCTCCTGTAGTAGTATCCAAGTGGGCATCCATTCCCCATCACTTTCCCCACTCCTTCCTTCCCACAAAACAGCTTCAGAGAAGTTATGAAACCCACCTAATACCACACAGCTAGAAAGCCACAGAGCCCCGAGGCATACCAGTAACTCTTTATCCTCCATGCTCTGTGGCCTCATGGCTGTCTCACTTAATATCTAACTGTCCTGCTGCATGCAGGCTTAATCGTGTAAGTCGCCTCAAATCCTCTGGATGTGAGCGGAGTGTAAATTACAAATCAATATGACACAGGCCACTGTGAAGTCCACGCCAGGCCTGTGAGGTTGAAGTCAATTAGCAAGCCTGCTGTAGAGCCTGCTGGAGCTGGGTCTATTTGCCTAATTGGCCCTGGTTTCCCCCAGTGAAGGGCAATTAACTCAAACCTCAGAACCGGGAGCACCCCTCTGCTTCTGGGCAACGTGTCGGGCATTTAGCCACGTCAGGATTTAGTTTCGATCATTCATTCACCAGTGACCCCCACACACATATCCATCTGTCTTTCCAATCATCTGATCCTTGCAGTCATCGAGAAAGTCCCCTAACTTCCACCCACCACCGGCACACGCATCCATTTACATGCCTGTCCACCCACCCATTCACTTATCCAGCAGAGCACCCACCCATTCTCATACGCATCCACTGAACCGCCCAGTCCAGGTAACCCTTTATGAACACATTCTGCTGTCTTGACGTTCACCCGCCCACCCTCTCACTCCATTTACTCACCTACCCACACATTCAGCCTCTCACTTAGTGTATCCCTCTGAATCCATCTCTTCTCCTCCTTCTCTTTCTCTCCCCATTCATCTC
This sequence comes from Peromyscus eremicus, assembly GCF_949786415.1. Taxonomy (NCBI): domain Eukaryota; kingdom Metazoa; phylum Chordata; class Mammalia; order Rodentia; family Cricetidae; genus Peromyscus; species Peromyscus eremicus. The sequence goes on from NC_081417.1 coordinate 147,817,107, forward strand.
TCCATTCTTCCATTCTCATCATTCATTTACACACCCACACACATCTACTTTCCACTCCTTCTATCCAGCCAGCCTGCATTTGTCAAAAGTCTACTGTGTGCCAAGCCAGTATTAAGTACTGGAGGATAATAATAATAATAATAATAACAACAACAACAAAAATAAGCACCATCCTTCAAACACCAGCTGATCTGGGACAAACTCTAAACTCCTTATGGTTCTCATCCTCAATTTCTCAAGGACCTTCCACACTCCACGGCCCATCCTTAGCCTCTGCCCCTTGTTCGGACTGCCATCCGGTTCTGCCCTGCTGCCTTTGGGTCTGGCTTCTATCTGCCTCCAGATAGCCTGGTTCATGTAAGAACAGGACATGCCTGGGGCCTACTGCACCTCATGGAAGCGCCCCCCACTCCGCCTCCGTCACGGCTCCCTGCTGCAGGGAGGCCCCAGGCCCATCCAAAGCATGGGTGCATTGATAAGATACCTCCAAGGGAACATTTCTACTCATGTGACCTTCACCCCTGACACCTGCTCTCTTGCCAATTGCTCCAGCATGTCAGGTGGTGAGGCCCACCAGCTCTGCAAGAAGTCCTGCATGCTAGTTTCTCGAGAGAACTGCTCAGTTATGTCTCATCACAAGGAGCCTCTGAGTCTCCATCACCAGTTACTGTTCATTTCAACGTAGCAGTGATACCGGTCAGAGGGGAAATGCCAGGCACAGACTCAGCCCCACGAGTTTCTAGAACAAGGTGGTGGTGGTGACATGGCTGGGCCACAGAGGGCTAATGATGGCAGAGAGAGCTTGGGAAGACTCTGGGCTTGAAATGAAGAGGGCTTTGAGTGACAAGACATGGGAGTAGGGGTCTCCCGAGCCCAGCTGTGGGGAAGAGACCACCCTACTCCCAGCATCTCCATCACCATGGCTACTGTTTACTGAGCACCTACTATCTGTGGGCAACATGCAGAATTCATCTAAGCCTCTTTAAACCCCTCAAAGCCTATGTCATGGTCCCTGTTTTACAGATAAGCAAATTGGGGCTCACTTAGTAGACTGAGATCCCCCTAGTTGGTAAGGGAGATTGATTTTAGTTTCTGGATTATGTGATCAGACCTCCTCTCACTGTTCCAAGGAGCCTTTTCTGTGACAGTCTCAGGGGATGGTTAGAGCAGATGGTAGGGACTGGAAGGGTGGGTTCCAGGCCTGGGCACGGCGGCACAGAGCGTGGGAAGCAGGCATGGTCTGATCCAGAGGCAGGAGGCTGCTGCCAGGCAGAGGGAGTAAGGGGGGATAAGGATATCTCATCTGTCCACCATATCTGTGGATGCTTTTGTGGCCTCTGTGGAACTGTCAGAGGGGTGCGTGAGAGGCCATGACCCTGCCACTGTGGAGAGCTTTCCTGGCTTCTGGTGAAGTTTGACAAAGGAAATGTCATGACTGCGCTGGAGACGCATTTGCATGAAGGTAGAGGGGGCTCCCTGGGGGAGGCAGAAAATTTCGAGATGCTCTTCAAAGCTGCACCCGGTACCGGGAAACTGAAAGCTGCTGATAGTAGGAAAACATGTTTCCTTACCAGGCAACCAAGACTAGTGTGACATTTACGCCTCTCCTAACGGCACTCTGGCCCAATTCCCAGGGTGCCCCCTCCAACACTGAAGCCCACTCCACTGTTCTGCTCAGCTATTCCCGCCACTACCTTGCCTAGAAAGCTGGGGTTATTGCAGGAAAGCCACGTAAGAGGTCTCAGGTTACTTCTACATAGCAGGCCCCCTTCTGGCCTCCTTGTGCCTGCCCATGCTGCTTACCCTGCCCAGCATGTTTACCACTTTCCCCGGGAAAATTCTGAATCAGCCTTGAAGACTCAGCCTATTATGTCGTCCTCGGGAAGTCTTCCCTCACTGAGCTAGACACCCCTCCTCCAGGTACTGGCTCTCCCTCCAACATCTGAAGTCACTTCCTGGATCCACATTTGGAGCGAGCCCAGGTTCATGCATGTGACCAGGAGACAAGTCTCTCCCAGACATGAGGAGAGCCACATCAGATGATGAGCAAGTGACCATGGGCTCAGCTGTTGAATGGGACAGGTCTGGCCCTCTGCCCTCATCACTCAGCCTTACAACGAAGCGCCTCCTCACTAGGAATTTTGTAGTGGTGGCAGCAGGCAGCTGGCACTGGGGGTTGGGTGGGTGTCACACCCACTGGCACTGGGAATTTCTGCTCTGATGGAGAAACTGGACCTAGAAACTCAAGGACCTCCTATACGGGCATCCATCCCACTAAGACAGGCGCTTCTCTTGCTCGGCTAAGGTATATGGTGGGTAGTCCCCTCAGGCTGATGGGGGAGCCTGACCCCTCCCCTTCCCACACAGGCTTATCTGGAAAATGGGGTAGTAAATACCCACTCAGGGGAACTGATGAGAAATTCTCAACCAAAAGCCTGCACTGTGGCTACCCTACAGTGTCCATCACCCTGCCTCCTGGAGGCCCACAGAGCTGAGGACAGTAATGAGGGAGACTTCTGGGGCGGGCAGTGGGGCCAGGCTACTGCATGTGAACTTCAGGCCATGGTGTACCTCCCTGGTTCCCCTCTGAGTATCTGCTAGATACCACGGAGGCTACTTTTCACAGATCCCCATCAGAAGAATGTGGTAACTGATGCCCAGACAGGGATGGTGACGCGTCTGAGTTCTCCGGGGAGCTGGAGTGTGCTGGGATTCTGGGCATCACCCGGGGCTTCCTTCTTGCTACCTCCTTCCACAGCTCAGAGTCCCCTGGGCCAGGCCTGGCAGGGAGCGTTAACTTGGCCTTATTTAAAGTTGCAATTATCTGTCCCATCTCCCGCTGGCTTTGCTCAGCTCTCCAGGGAGGCGGGAAGACCCTGATGGAAGATCCAGATTGGGAAGTTCCTAAGGAATCTCCCCGGGGCTGGTGAGGGAGGCTGGAAGTCTCATCTCCATACCTCTAAAGGCTTTTTTCCCTCTAAGTTCTGGGCCTCTCTTCCTGCTGCTTCTGTCCTAGAACCCAGCCAGGTCTGCAGGACTTCCACAGGGTGACGGAGATGCCTTTCCAGTCCTACAGAAGTGAATAGGTCACAGCAGGCTGAGGTCTAAGGGGCTGTTAAGGTGCCTGTGCAGGGAGCGCCCAATGTGAACCCGGATGGAGGTAAGCGAGTCCTCACAACGAGGTGGCAGACGGTGAGGCAGGAGGAAAGTCAGGGTGATAAAGATGGAGACGGGGACTCTGAGAAGCTTGAAGAGAGCAGGATAGAGAAAGGCCCAAGCTAAGGAAAGTGATGGTGACCGTGGGGGCAGTTTGGGATTCAACATGCTAGTGCCTCCTGACGGACTTGGAAGGGTATGGAGTGTGACTTAGCTGCTGACAAAAGCCTCAGAAGGGGGTTGGGGAGATGGGTCAGTCTGTAAAGCACTTGCTGCCTGAGCACAGGGTGGCAATACTGGCAAGCGTTGGGATGATTCAAATCTCTACCTGACTTGGCACAAAGCAGCTGCTCAATAAAGAAAATTAGGTACTGTTGCCACTGCAGACATACGACCATCCTGTCTGGCCAAGGCAGAGGTCAAAGAGCTTTCTCGTCTGTGGGACAAAGGATAACGACAACCACATCCTAATCCTTGGAGTGTGAACATCACCTTAAATGGCAAAAAAGGACTTTGCAGGAATTAAGGATCCTGAGACAGGAAGACTGCCCTGAATACCCAAGCGGGCCAGGTGTTATCATGGGAGTCCTCGGGAGGGGGCCCGAGGGCCAGTCGGAGAGCAGAGGGCAGCTGGGGTTAGGGGGCTGCTGCAATAGATGGGAAGCACAGCCCCGGAGTGCTACAGTCTCTAGAAGCACAAGCAGATACTCCCTGCGGCTTTAGAAGGGATGTGGCCCCCAACACCCACTTCGCGGAATCCTATTTCCCTGACCTCTTGAGCTATGCGGTATTAATTTTGTGCTGCCGGGAGCCATTAAACTGAATCTATGGCGATTTGTTACGATGATGACAGAATGAATGTACCATTCATGATAGACCAGTTAGTGCTGAGAGCTCACGCCCCACTCTCCGTGGATGAAAACAAGCAAGGCCATGGTGGACATGGGGTGCCTCTGGCCACTTTCTCTCTATACCATTTCTAACTCTGTCCCAGGAACACATGGTGTCCAGTGGTAGGCCTGAGCTGGTGGCAGGCTGGATTTGGGTCCTGCGCCACAGTCACTGCTCTGGATGGTGGGATATCATGGCAGGTGGCTCTTCTGCTATGGGCCCAGTGTCAGCCACATACCAGGTCCCTGCAATAGAGGTCTTAGAGGCAAGAACTATTAACAGCCCATTCTACAGATGAGGAAATCAAGGTTCAGAGAGCTCCTCAGGGCCGTGCTCATTCCCAGGCTCTTGGCTTCTGGCTACTGTGGGCTGCTGGGTGGCTCTAGGGCCACTTCCTGCCCAGCACTTGAGGTAGGAGCCATGCCCTCTAATCTGCCTCACAGATTTATACATTAACTGGGCAAGGAGCAAAGTGCCACAGAGAGCTGGCCCACAAGGAAAAGTGACACTTTGGGAGATGGGGATGCAGGTCAGCTGGTAAGAGTGCTTGCCTATTACTCTCAAAGCCCTGGGTTCGATCCCCAGCACTGCATAAAAACAGGTACAGGAGTGCATACCCTTAATCCTAGCTCTCAGGGGGAGGAAGCGGAAGGATTCAAAGTTCAAGGTCATTCTAGGCTACATAGTGGACCTGAGACCAGCCTGGGACACACGAGATTCTGTCTCAGAACTCTGACCCCTCCAAAAGAGAAAAGGGATGGCATTCCAGGGGTCATGGGGGAGCTCTCCTGGATGCTGCCCCTTCCTTCACACAGCAGCTGTGTGGCCAGTGCATGGTGCTTCCATGATTCCGCCGCCATACGTCCTGCTTCGGGGTCAGCCTCAGAGTCACCCTCACAAGGTGTTCAGGTCATGGATAGAAATGCTTGCTGGGTCTCCCCTTGTCCTCTCTCAGTCCTACAGAGATGCCCCAATGTCACCGTGAACTAGAATACTGGGGTCACAAGAGGGGACGAGCTTCTCTAGGTCCCTAAGCCAGGAAGAGGTCCCACAGGCCCAGAAAGATTCCTGGCCTCCTTCATTTCCAGTGATCAGGACGTGATGAGCCGAACATCCCAGCCAGGGTTTGCCTTGGGAAACCTTGTGACCTCCTCCAGAGACTGAGGCTCCAGGCCTACCTGGGGACCTGCTGTCCTGGGACTGCCGTGAGCCATGGCTCTGAGTCCACTCTCTCCTTTCTCAGTGGGACCTCAAGGACTGGGCACTCCACCAGCCAAGAGCAGAGAAGCTGGGGTTAAGGGTCCCAAGCGGTCCGTGGCTGGTGCCCTCGGGACCACCGCCTGCAACCTAGCCCTTCCCACACACTCCTGGGAGACGGCCTCAGATGACTCCCAGCAGCCCTGGTGCCAGGCTCAGGGAGGAGGAGGCAGGCTGGATGTCTCTGCCACAGCAGGCCTCAGCACTCGCGCGGAATCCCAATTGAGCTATTTTTAATGTGCTTCAATTTTCATTTTCTTTTATTGGAAAACACAGATGGTGACTTGCTGGCCCTCATACTGAGTGGTGCTGGCAGGAAGGGAGGCGTGCGGCACACATTCGGGCTCCCCTCCCAGTGCCGGGGAACCAGAGCCAGCGCCAAGCTCTGCTGCTGCCGCCAGCCTCAGTTTACCCATTTGTGAGGGTCGAAGCTGGTCTGGGAGATAACGCACACTGTATGCTGGCAGATGCAGGCCTCTAAAGTCAGAGCTCGGTTGCCAGGGAAAGAGAAAGTGGGTTGGCTGCGGGAGTCAGGAGGCGCCTTACTCAATCCTCAAGTCAGGGTGGAGGGCTTCTCCCCATTTCGTAGATGAGAAAATGGAGGCTCAGAGACCACATACTGGCCCAGGTTGTATAAGCCAAAGTCCAGTTCCTATACTCACTTCTCCGGGGTCTTTCCTGTCCTGAGCTCCCATGATGATGTATTCTCATGATTAAAAAAAAAAAAAGCAATCATGGACTGGGGGTTAGCTCAGTAAAGTCCTGACTGTGAAAGCATGGGGACCTGAGGTGGATCTCCAGAACCCACACACAACTACCCAGTTTTGCTTCCTCCATTTGTCCCAACTGTAACAACACCAATGGGTGATGGGTCGAGGCCAGCTGTGGCTCCCCATATGTAAGGACACTTTCAACAGCACTGGTCCTAGCATCCCCAAGTCCCCACGAGACCAAAGTCATTAGAATCATGGGACCCAACTGGCAACCAGTAGCTAGGTTCTGTATTTTCGACAAGCCTCCTGGTCATGCTACAGCTGGTCTGGAGGAGCCAGCGGAACTGCCTCAATGACACCATTGACTCTAGGGGCAGAAGTTACCTCCAGGTTTCACTTGGCTGAGCCGTGTGGCTCTTCTCTCTGAGCTTTAGCTTCCCAATCTGGACAAATGAGACCTCCCCTCTCCCCAGCCACACAGGCTGTGAAGAGACTGAGATTAAAAGACCAGACAAGAGATACAGCCACCGTCACAAGGCTGCCTGCCATTTTGACTGCTCCAACACCACTTTCCTGGCATATGGGGAGCTGCCAGAGGCAGAAATAAGAAAATGGGTTACTATGAGCAGAGTGGTGGGGAGCGACTTTCAGAAGCTTTGGGTATAATCAGCTGACCCAACATCCGGGTCCATTTTCCCAGCCATATGAACTCTATATGGCAAGTGTCCCGCCCCCTATAGTTAGGATGACAGGAAGCAGATTTTGAGGAGTTTGGGCTCAAGGAACGCAAGGTGACTCTCCCCAGTGGCATGGTCAACTCTGGGGATGTGGAGCCCAGGTGGACAAGAATCACTTGTGTGGGCAGCCAGGAGTCTTCCTGTACCCCCTGTCCCTCATGCGCCAGTCTTCACTACCATGCTTGAACCTGACCACAGCCCAAGTCCACAGTCTACCTGGTGGCCCAGCAAAGGCTACTGGGCTCCCTCTGTGCTCCTACCTCACGCCATACCCCAGGATATAACTCGTTCCTAGTGCCCCGATCCCACCAAACGGTGGGAGTTGGGAGGGCAGGGTCAATGGTGAGCTGGGAATGTGGTCAGATGAGTCTTCTCAGCTGTAGATGGGTGAGCTGGGATGTCATTCCCACCGGCTCGGAGGTTTGGCATCTACAAGTTAGAGGACCCAAGGTCTGGGCAGAGTGTAGCCCAAGTGAGTTTTGGGGATGGTCCTTGGCCTTTTCACCCAATTTGGCTTTGAGGCCATATGGGCAGTGGGGCTATGGAGAGAGTGATTGTCATCATGTCCCTCCTAAACATGATACCTCCGCTCGAATGGGGTGACACAGAACACATGGGGGTGGGGAGAGTTGGGATGGAAGCAGCATTGAATCCTTAGTCCTATGGAGTCTGCTGGGGCAGAGCCATAGTGTGGGTCTGGCCGCAGGTTGAGCTCTAGGCACCATAGTTCACAGTTTGCAAAGCATGTCCCCTCATTGTCCCATGCTTTTCTTATAACTGTCCTACATCAGGGACACTTGCCCGTCAGACCTTCACTGAGTGGTTGTCATTGCGCCGAGCAGAGCAGGGTAGATGCTAAGGGAGATGACATCAGGCCCTCCAGCAATGTGGATGAATTGGAAGAGCAGGAAGGGCCTACCACAGACAGATCACTGTTAAGTACAGTAGAGAGCACACTGTAGCACACTGAGAGACACAGGGAAGGATCACACACGCCTCAGTGTCACCATTTTATAGATGAAGGAACTGTGGCTGTGTGAAGCCAAAGGTTTGCTCCAGGCCCATGGTCATTAGCCCTGGTCTCCAAGTCTAGAGCTTTCCAGAAAGCTTTGTGGCAGGTCAGAAGGCCAGCCAGGACATAGCATGAACATAAATGTCCCAAGAAGAAACAGCAAGTGCAATGATGCATGGAGACACAAGTGTCCATAATTCCATCCAGTCGTTTTCTGAAGTGTTCTTTGGTTAGCTAACTTATCTACCCACCCATCCACCCACCCACACAACCATCCATCCATCTATCCATCCATCCATCCATTCATCCTTCCACCCATCCATCTATCCATCCATCCACCCACCCATCCATCCACTCATTCATCTACTCATCCATCAATCATCCATCTACCTGTCATCACTTATCCACTCATCTACTTATCCATCTACTCACCATTCATCCATCTACTGACCCACCCACCCATCATCTATCTATCCACTTATCCATTCACTTATTCACCTATCCATTATCCGTCCATTCATTCATCTATGGATCCATCCATCCATTACCTACCCATATCAGCTGGCTTCCTCCATGGTTACCAGGTTGTATTCTAGAAGATGGGGATAGAAATTGGTTTGACTAACTAGCTGGCTTCATTATAAAAGATTAATGTAAGCTCAAAAGTGGGCCCAGCTTGTCTCCCATCCTCATGTCCCAGAGGGAGGAACTGAGGCTCAGAGGGACCACTTGGCCAATGCAAGGAAGGACCACGATGAGAGTTGACACCTCTACCATCACATTGCTGGAGGGCCTGATGTCATCTCCCTTAGCATCTACCCTGCTCTGCTCGGCGCAATGACAACCACTCAGTGAAGGTCTGATGGGCGAGTGTCCCTGATGTAGGACAGTTATAAGAAAAGCATGGGACAATGAGGGGACATGCTTTGCAAACTGTGAACTATGGTGCCTAGAGCTCAACCTGCAGCCAGACCCACACTATGGCTGCGTCCCAGCAGACTCCACAGGACTAAGGATTCAATGTTGTTGGGACTTGAGTCAATATTTCTCAGGCCCTAACCGGCAGCCCAAATCCTGCACTAGCTTCAGAGTCAGAGCTCGGGCTGCTATGAGGCATCATCCTGCTTGACAGGTGTTCTAAAGTTCAACTGAGAGGCAAGTGCTATGAGAATGACGGCCAGTTTGGGCACAGCACTCACACAGGGTGGACCTGGATCCAAGGCTGGCCTGGTGCCCTGCTGAGCTGCTATGGCCTTCCTGCTCAAAGGCTTGCCAGGGACAGGGTCTCAGAACTCAGGCAGGGTGTTTCCAAACTCTCAGGAATAGGCTATATCCTAGCTTTGGATACACACACACACACACACACACACACACACACACACACACACATCACAGCTTTGGGGTGGGGTACAGCTTAGCAGTGGGACACTTGCCTAGCACGCTTGAGGACCTGGGTTCCATCTCTAGCACTCACTGTGTGATCCACTGTGTAAACTAGCTGTGTCTGTTCAATTGACATCTGATGTCTGACATTACAATAACCACTGCATGGATGAGGACACCAAAGCTCAGACAAATGACAGAATCGGTCCTGAGTCCCCCACAGAGCATCAAAGGCCCCAGGACTGCTCTTGGTCTCCCTTCTGAAATGTCCCTGCTCATCCGGCCAAATCTTACCACCTTTTGATGGCTGCCGTCTTGGGGAGACCTTTCCTGACTTCCCGGCCACATGGGCTCAATCTGTTCCTGCAGCATTCTGGGAGCTCATCTGGGGGGGCCCTGAGAGGGACCCCCAAGAACTCCAGAACGTCTCAAGAGAGAATTGAGTGCTCTTAGATCTCTAAAGCGCCCCCAACTGACAAGAGAAGCCCCTCCCCCAACATCACCTCTACCATCACTCTGAGTTTTAAAAAAGAAATTCCTAAGTGAAAACAAAATATGCTTATTATGCGATATTGAGACAATATAGAAGGGTCTACAGTAAAACGTCAAAGCCTTCTCTCTGGAGGTGGGCGCAATTAGCGATCATTTAGACATTTTACTACACATTAAATGTATTTTTAGAGGCATAAATGGGCATTTATTCCTTTGAAAGTCACAAATGGAATCACATTCCTACTGAAGTTCATACTGTTTGTAACTTGCTTCAAGTCACACACATCTGCCAACCCAGACACACAAGGTTCTGGAACATTCTACATCCTCCTGCCTGTAGTTCTTATATGTGATCCTGATCTACTCATCTCTCAGAGCATCTAGGAGGAGAAACTGAGGCTACAGGTGCTACCTGTGTTGGGCCTGGCTCTCAGGAACTGTGGCTGGGTTGTACAGAGTGGAATCAGGGTCAGCATGTTCATGCTGTGGACTGGAGAATGTCCTTAGCTCTCCCCTTTCCCAGAAGGCCCATCTTACCCGCCAAGGCCCCATCCTTCGCTGGTCACGTCCCCCACACCTCATAAATCTGCAGGCAGACAGGCCTGCTCAGCTCAGCCAGGATGCCCCTTACATCCAAGATAGCAGCGCTGTACTGGCAGAGGGAGAACCCAGCATTTGGGCCCAGTGAGTATCTCAGCCCTGAGCCCTCACCTAGCTGGGCTTGACCAGGGTCCCAGGTCAGCCTAGCAGGGGACCCTGTGCCTCTCTCTTGGGAATCCTTCTTCCCAGGACAGCTGCCCAGCTGGGCTTCCTGCCTCCCCTGTGGGCCTTCCCAACGCCCATTCATTCTGAAACCGCAGCCGCACAGACCGTCCCGAACACCCCTTTTATCATGTCACTCCCTGACTGTGGCCTGCCAGTGGCTCCCCAGGGCCCGTGGGAGAGAGTGCAAACCTCTTCCCCCAGAATTCCTGAGCTGGCTGCAGCCCCTCTGGCCCCACAGCCCCCATCCCAGCCTCCCTGGGCTGTTTAGCCCAGCCATCCCATTTGGCATGAGCCCCTGTCCTGAATCTCAACATGCTGGGTGAAGATGTGGCTGCACCCTTCAAGGGTGTGGCCCTAGACTGTCACCAAGCTCTCAGACAAAGACCTCATCTTCTAGACTCCAAGGACTTCCTGAGAGGAGCCACACAAGCTGTGGGCACAGCACTTGGCCACTTCTGAAGCTCAAACACCTGTTTTCTTCCCCCTTTCTCCCTAAGCCTGATTTTAGAAATCCCAGCGAACAAACAGGGCATGTGCCAGGCCCTACGAGATTACTTATTTAATCAACATATTTAATGTAAGCATGCTTTTGAGAGAGGCAGACCCTCATGTCACATTACAGATGTGGAAATCGAGTCACAGAGTCAGGACAGAGCAAGGGTTCAATCCAAGGTCTCCAGCTGCCCCTGGGAAGTGCCTTCTCCAAAAAAAAAACCCTCCTCTTGGAGGAAGGCTTGGTGAGAGGACCCCAGTGCCCTGTGTCGGGCCTCTAACACCAACAAAGCCCATCCTGAGGCGAGACAGACAAAGCAGCAAGGTGAACAGGTCTTTCTGAGGCCATGGCTTCTCCTTCCTGGCCACAGTTTGACTGAACACAGCTTCTGACCCGACTAATTCTGGCCCTTTCCTCTCCTGTCTACAACTGTTTCCCCGAGCCAGGGAGATGGTTCAGCAAGTAAAGGCGCTTACTGCCAACGCTGACACCTTGAGTTCAATCCCTGGGACCCACATGGCAGATGGAGAGAACTGACTCCCAAAAGTTCTCCCGGCCTTATGCATGTCGTAGCATGTGCATACCCGTACCCATCTACACAGTAAACCCATAAATGCAATCAAAACTATTTTCAAAGCATTTCCTGGTTGTTGTTAAAATTGGCAGAAGTAGAACTGAGGAGATAGCTTAAGTCGGTAAAGTGCTTGTCTTGAAAACACAAAGAACTGAGTTCAGCCCTTAGAACCCATGTTAAAAAATCCAGACACAGTAGCCCGGGCTTGAAGTCCCAACACTGGGGAGGTGAAGACAGGCAGACTCTTGGGGCTCACTGGCCAGCCAACCTAGCCTGGTTGGTGAGCTCCAGGCTAGTAGGAGATCCTGTCTCAAAAAAAAACAAGGTGGATGGCTCTGAGAAACCATGCCTTAGTCTCTCCTCTGGCCTCCCCATGCATGTGCACACATCTGTACGCACATACACCAATGGTTAAAAGTGAGCATGGGGCACTCAGATCCACACAGTGGCCTATCACCTAGCCTATCACCTCAGGCTAGTCCTATCTCAGCTCAGGACCTGAGTTTTCTCTTAGGATAGTCCCAGGCATGTCGTGGTACCCAGCACTGCACTCCTCTTTCCAGCTCTCCCCAGTCCCCCAAATTCTCAAACAGATGCATCCATCCATCCGGCTGCTGAAATGCTAATAAATTTCTGGTGCTCACTAGTCTTAAACAGACGGAGCACAAAGGCTGGGCAGCAGACACAGGGTCTTATTAGAACTGACTTTGGGGTTCCCCTAGTCTGCAGATACTACTGTTTCTAGGCCCTGGGCTTTTCAGGATGCCCAGAGCATGCCCACAGCACATGGGACTCTGGGAGCAGTCTGGACAGAGAAGGCAATGCCTTCTCAAGTGCAGGCTCCATAGTCCGCACCAGGTTCCCATGAGTTTAGGCCTCAGCTCCCAGTGGCTGCCCTCCTCTGGGGTCCCCTTCCAGCCTCCCAGGCTCTCATTTGCACAGAGCCCGGCAGTGGCTGTGACTGCAAGCCGGACCAGAGCTGTGACTGCAAGCCGGACCAGACGCAGGGCACTGCTTTGCGGCCGTTGCGGTATTTATAGTCACAGTTACCTTCTGTTTGTGTCAAGAGACATCAGGGCTTTATTTACAGCATGTGGCCTTTTCTTCTTAACACATTGACTCTTTCACTCTAACAAATAGAAAAGTGAGTTATTTCTAGAAGAGCAGCAAGAACATGGCCCAAGATGCTAAAGACTAAGAGAAGAGAACCAACAGGGAGCCACATGACAAAACGGTTTTCGGAGGCCCCCCCCCCCCCCCCGGCCTAACTCTGTTTGGCATGGGGGCACAGCTGGTATCTTAGTGGGCTGTGAGAGATTCCAGGCTGCAGTCTTTCCCTGGGAATGACACAAGAGGTCCAATGTCATGATGGTACCTGAAGCCAACCTCAGGGCCCAACATCAGCTCAAACTCAAGCACCTGGGGCCTGGGTCAGGGAACAGGGTGGAGAGCAAGCTAAAAGTCTTTCCTCATCTCCCCATCCCACGCCCTCGGGTCTGAGGGGAAGACTTGGGGATGGGCCCCATCCTCACATCTGGAGCTCGTTACATTGGGGCTGGAGAGGCGTAGGATACAAATGGGTCCGGCAAGGGTTTAGATAAATACGGGATGATAGATCCGCACCAGGCTACGGAGGGGAAGTGCGGGATGTTCCCGGAAGACGCTTAACCTTGTCAAGCTCCCCGACAAACTGTCCCCAGGGGGCGTCTACTCAGCAGCTCATCTTCTGCCTCTGCCCCACGCAAAGCAGTCCCCATTGAAGCCTGGGGGTGGAGACACCCCCAATCTCAGGACTTCCATCCTCCTCCTGAGGCCAGGCCTGAGCCTGGAAGGCACTCAGCTCCCTTTTTGCACTACTCCAGGAAGCCCTCCCTGACCACCCAGGCTGATGCAGGGCCTGAGGGTGATTTACTTGCCAAAGCCATCCTGATGGGCCAGCAGAGCCTAGCAGAGAGCAGGTGTGTAGTAGCCCATATGACCACTGTCAAGTGCCCACCACGATGCTGTGTGTATACACCAATCTGAAATATCCACACAGCCACCTGAGAAGGCAGCCTCACTGTACGGACAAGGGGTCTGAGTTCAGAGAGGTAAAGCCACTCGCCCAGGGTCACACAGCCAGCAATCTGAGGCTGCAGAGCTCTGACTCTTTCAACACTGAGATACCTTGTCCATTAGGAGGGGGATGGTCAGAGATTAGTGGTTCATTGTTAAGTAGGAAGCAAGGTAAGGGTAGGGATGCTACTAGGGTCAGGCCTTCTGGGGGCTTGCTGCACAGTGCTTTCACATCCTCCTATATCCCAGCGACACTGTGGTAATGAGGCTGTTTGCTTCTTTTTCTGTGTCCACAGGGACAAGGACCATGGCACCTAACGTGCAGACTACAGGGGACATTTCTAAGGACACTCATCGTGTACAGTCTCATGGTAGGCATCATTTGACAGATGAGAAAACCCAGGATGGGACACATGGGGCCTGCCAGCAGCCAGGGTCCATGTCCATGCTCACTGTGCCCTGGATGGAGTTCCTGACCAGGGCTCATTTTGCAAGAAGCCAGGTCTCACTATTTCTGCCGCTGAGCCTTGTAAATGACCTCCTGGGGCCTCCAAGGTTCAGCAAGGCAAGCTGGCAGCTTCCATGACACAGAAATGGCCCCTGTGGCAAGGTGACTTGGAGAGGAGGCCGAGCAAAGACATGACCTGCCTGTGAGGCAGGCTCCCTTGGCCTCCATCATCCTTCCAGGCCCAGGGAACATAAGAACAGCTGAGCTCTGAGGGCCAGTCATCCCGAAGAGGGTTGATGGGGACCAGAGCCTGGGTCTGAGTCTGGGTAAGCCCACATTTCCCAAGGCTGGGGCCACAGGAGCTCTGCAGCCGCGTGGTGGTGGGTGTGAGGAGCTGACTCAAGCCAGAGCTCCTGCTCCCAACATATAGGGCCTCGGGAGAGATGAGACTCAGCAGTGATGGCCACTGGTTGGGACTATCTATCTCTGTCATGCCAGGAGCAGCTGGGATAAGGATCCTGTTACCAGGACACTCCTGGACAGGTGAGCACACTCCACACTCCTACCAGCCGCCTCAGCTTACAGCGCAGGAAGCAGACAGTGTGGGCGGTAGGGGAAGACCGCTCCTAGCTGCCCTGGCCACTCACAGTGTCGTGCAAACTTTGTCTTGTCCCTTTCCCTCTCTGGGCTCCAAACGCCCTTTTCAGCCAATGAGCAGCTCGGCTGGCTAGTGTTCTTCTAACTTCAATGGTTGCTATTAGGCTTCTGGCCATATCTGTGTCATCACACGAACCAGGCTTTCCCTTCAAATTGACTCACCTATTTTTACTGAAATAAATTCATTAGTAAAGGAAAAATCAGGTTAGGACCGTAACAAGAACGCACTAATCCTTCTAACCAGAGGGAGTTTGCATTCTGGTGATGGTTGCCCAGGTTTAATGATCCCTGCTCTGATACCACGCAACCTCAGGGGATTTACTTTGTTTCTCTGTGCCTCGGCTTACTCATCTGACAGCCAAGGCTATAGGAAAGATGAAATGAAAGTGCTCTGTGTGTGTGTGTGTGTGTGTGTGTGTGTGTGTGTGTGTGTGGTGTGTCTTTGTGGGGGGGGTGTAATGTGTGTGTGTTTGTGGTGTGTGTGATGTATGTGTATGTGTGTGTATGTATGTGGTATGTGTATATTGTGTATGTGTGTGTGTGGGGGGGGCGTATGTATATGTGTATCTATGTGGGGTGTATGTGTGTGTTTGCTACATAAAAATGCATCCACTGAACTGCGCACAACCCGCTAAGAAGATACCCTGGCATTTGGGCTCCCTAGTGGAGTCTGCAGCAGGTCTGAGCTGGAGACTAGCTTTCTCCAATGAAAAGGAGATTAGGGCTTGTCAGAGAGGTGTTGGAGATGCGTTGGCAGGAAACAGACTTTCTCCATGAGTGAGTGTGAGTAATCGGCAGGTGTGGGGGATGGGGATGGGGACTTTCTCACCAGTGACTCAGCTTTATTCAATGTCACTTCCCTGTTCCCCTTGGCCCTCTCTGCATGCCCCGACACCCTGGTAAACATGAACACAGCACGTCTGAAGTCTGGCTCCTTGACCCCGGACTCTAGGGGAGGAGAGAGCAAGCCAGTGGTACCCTGGCCTTCCCCTCCTCCTCACTCTCATCTTCCTCTTCCTCCTCCTCACTTCCAGCCCAGCTTGGCCTGGATTTTCCAGTTTGGCCCCTGTATGAACCTTCCTCCTGCCTGCTCACACAAGAACGCCACCTGATAGAGTCTAGGATGAATGAACCTTAAATTTCACTCATGCTCACGAGCCGTGTGACTTGGAGCTCATCATGGCCTGCTCCGTGGCCTAAGAGGCTGTTGGGGGTGGCTCAAGGTTAGAGTACTAGCCGAGGGCTGAGTGCAGTGCTGGGCATACCACACTCAGTAAACGATGGTTGCTGGTGTCATAAATAAAGCCTTATAGTAAAGTCCCTCTGAATCAAATGCGCCGAGTGTGATCCCAACGACGGGCCTCTGGCCCCAGTCTCCAGCACAGATCTCAGACCCAAGGCCCAGCTGAACTTCGCAGTGCCTGGGGAGACCCCTGTGGATGGGAAGGGAAGG
The DNA here is from genome assembly GCF_949786415.1 of Peromyscus eremicus. NCBI lineage: Eukaryota > Metazoa > Chordata > Mammalia > Rodentia > Cricetidae > Peromyscus > Peromyscus eremicus. Next base: position 147,833,193 of record NC_081417.1, read on the forward strand.
GAAGATATGTCCTCACCCCATTCTGTCCTGATACCTGACTTCCTCCTCTTTCCTTCACTGAGGCACCAGGACAGACAACTTTCAGTGGGGACTGATGGTGTGTGGAATCTGAGACACCAGACCACTCAGGGGCCCCTGAGTTGACAGGGGTCCCTCAATTCTGAGTCCCTCAATTTACTTTGTTTTTTGCTCACTACTCTTGGTGTGCCCTGCCCTGGGCTTCTCAGTTGGGACAGAAGATTCTAGAAGACAGTCTCTGTCCTCAGCTTCCCATTTTTCGGGCCCCGTAGTCAGCAAAGCACAAGGGAGAAGAGAGACGAGAGGCCCTGTTTACAGCTGGCACTGTCCGTTACTCCAGAGATAACTGAAGGGGACTTAACAACTCACATTCATCCACCAGGAAGAGCATGCAGTGGTCCTTCCAGGTAAGGGAAGGAGAATGCCCCCGTGAATCCTGGCTTCCCGGAAGTCGAGGAGAAGAGGGAAGCATGCTGATAGGAAAACAAAAGGTAGTAAGAACAGAAAGCTGTGTGGGGACACTTTTGTAACCTGCTGAAACAGGGTAAAATTACTTGCTCCAGTTTTCAGTGAAACAGGAGAATAAATAATCCGCGGCAAGGCGGGATTCGAATGGGAAACTTCAGAGTTATTCTGGTCCCCACCCATGACACTGGTCTCTAGGACATGAGGTTTTTCATAGATTTGTTACAGAGAGGTGAAGCAACCTGGCCAAATGCGCACAGCTCCTCAGGGACAGCAAGGGGACCGCCCAACCATTGTCCTCTTCCTTAGCAGACTGGCTCGGCCTCTCGGCACAACCCAGCATGACAGGTTCCCAAGCTCATGCCACCCAACAGAGAAAGTAAACAAGTCCCTTCCAGGGGAGGAGACATGTCACTCATGAGGTCCCCCGGGGGGCTGAGGGTGCTTGCCTGGTTTTCTACTGGCTGCCCCTGCTGACAGAGACCCAGATGACTTGGGGGTCTGGCAATGCCAGCTCACGACCGCATGCCACACCACAGTGTTTTCTCGGCTTCCCTGGGTGGGTGAGTCACTTGGGACCTTCTACCCTGCCCCCCACCCCAACCCTGCTGCTGCGGAAGACACTAGTGGCCGGGCTTTGGAGGGTCACAAATTCTGGATTTGCCCTGTGAATTGACACAGAGTGGCTGACATGACCTGGTCGCCAGACCTTGCCCAGTCTATTCTTGCAAGCCACTTCCCTACCTGGAACAACGTCAAGGATTAAGTGACATAATCCAGGCGGGATATTTAGCATACTGTTTTGGCTCAGGGACCAGAATGAGCATAGCAGCCCTTATGAATGCAGTCAACCTGGCCTTAGACCTGCACTTGGTCCACAGGTCATGGTTACTGACCAGGACCGGCAGACAAGAACTAGCCAAGCTCAGGCCCCAGCTTGGAGATGAGGGGGAGGAACAACAAATAGGCTGTCTCTGGTACCAAGCAGCCATGCAGAAACCCCAAGTTTCAATCTTAACCCTGCCTCTCACTTGCTGTGTGACCTTGGGCCAGCCAATCCCCCTCTCTGGGCCTTATGTAAAATAAGAGGCTTGAATGGGACTTGCCGGATCTGGATTTTGTTCCCTGCATCCCTTAATGTATTCAGAGCACCCTTGGGTGGGGAAGCAAGGCAGGGTGTGTCCCAACTTCCCTCTTTAAGTGAGCAAAGCAGGGCTGGGCAGGAGGAGGGGCTCACACCTGAGACTAAGGCTGCAGCAATCAGAATTCCTAATGGGAAGTGTGGGTGAGTGGAAGTGGCCTGAGAGCTGGTCAATGTCCTGGCTCCTCCTCTCTCCGGAGGGAAAACTCTAGGCTGTTCTGACCCACTTCTGCAGGGCAGGCAAAACCTTCCCTTGCAGGAGGTCTCGACTTGGAAGGGCTTCCCAATGGCCTGGGAGGCACAGGACACAGTGGGTGGTCGCCCCAGGACATTTGGCTTTGCATTGCAAAAGGATGACCCACCGCCTCCCTTCTCCCCCACAAAAAGCCAGGCTGGCTTCGGGATGATCCCAAGCAAAGCCACCCAGGGCTTCACCACACCCCTTCCCCTAGGCCTCTCTATGTCAGACTTCCTCTATGCTTTCAACCACCAGAAGCGCGCTCTCGGCCGGGCCTCCATCAGAGCTGTCTCTCAACCTCAGTGCATGCCATCCCCACCCTGTGAGCCAATCCAGCTCTGGTCCTCCTTCAGCGTCCTGCCCTGAGCCACCTCTCCCAGGGGAGTCTTCTCTGTCCCCCTCCTAAAGTCACCATCCACAGTGCAGCTGTCCCAGATCTGTTAGGACCCTCTGACCTGCCATGCTCGGCAGGGGTGGGGTGGGAGGTGGGGGGGGGGTGTCACATGGGCCCAGAGCAGGTGCACAGCTATGTCTAGAGACCTTGCTGCGGTTAGAGTCCTTCCTAAGACCATTGGAAAGCAGATATTTACATTATGATTCCTAACAGTAGCAGGATTACAGTTATGAAATAACAACGAAAATGATTTTATGGTTGGGGGTCACCACAACATGAGGAACTGTAATAAGGGCTGCAGCATTAGGAAGGCTGAGAACCACTGCTGTTAATACTAGCCACTTTGCCGGCTGAGGCTGGAGGATCCTGAGTTCAAGACCAGCCTGGGCAACTCAGTGAGGCCTCGAGTCAAAGTAAAAGTTAAAAAGGAGGCTGGGTGGTGTAGCTCCTACCTGATTCTCCAGGCCCTGGGCCAGCCTGGACATAGCCCCAGGGGTCATCAGGGGTGACAGAGGCCTCCTGTGTGCCAGAAAGGAAACCTGGAGCTTTGGGACTGTCACTGACTCAAGACTCCCAGGTTGTTCTGTGAGAACAGGGGTAACCCCTCTGCCTTACAAAAAAGGAAACCGAGGCTCAGAGAGATGGAGTGCCTTTGCCTGGGCTCACTAGAGGTAAGGCGAGCTGGTCGCTGGTGTTGGAGGTCAGCGCAGGGCATCTCTGAGCCCAGGGCTCAGCAGATCAGTGCTCCACAGAGACTGGCCTGTAACGGACTGCAGGAATGCCACTAACTCTTGTCACTAATGTCACCAATAACTGCTGCAAGGGATGCTGGGGAAACCCAGCACTTGGACCTCTCCGCCCACAAATGCAGCAGCAAAAGTGCCCAGACCAGACAATCCCACGCTGGCTCTCCTAATCTGGGCGGGACACAGGCACGGCCCCTCTTCCCAGCCTTGCTCCCCCTACATTCCTGCCTCATTCTGCTCTGGCACAAGGCCCACCCTGAACGCAGAACGGACTGTCTGTCTCCAGCCTGCCTCTCCTGGGCCTCCTCCTCCTTTAGCCAGTGCCTCGCCACTCTAAATGCTTTCTGGGGCCAGCACAGCCCCCAGCTCTGACGGCTAAACCAAGGACGGGGTTCTGGCCTGGCCTGGATCCTGTCTACCCACTCACGTCGGGTGCAGTCTTCTCAATGAGCCTCAGTTTTCCCGTCTGTGGGTGCAGTGCTAACGTGTGCATGGGCCATGCGGAGTCAGGGCTTCCCCTGAACCACACTGGGTCCGGTTTCCTCACTCTGAAACAGGAAATCAGAGGCCCCAAGAGCTAGGTGTGCTCAGGCAGGTGACTACCCTCAAGGCAAGGCTGATGAGGTGGGCTCCTGGGGGAGGGGGGGAGCAGGTGGGGGTGGGGCAGTACCCTGACTTCCCAGCTTCTTGTGCATTCCAAACATGCCAACAGGACAGGCAGATGGCCTTAGCCTCCAGCCCAGGCTAGCGGCTAAGTGCCTACTGTGTGCCCAGGACATGTACAGACATCTGTGGAGGGACACTTATCTCCAGAGGGGAGACAGGAGGCTCAGGATTTAGATAAGAGGGAGACTAGGGGGCGGGCGGAGGAGGGCAGCCAGGCTGTCTCAGCTCTGGGGAAGTGTCTTCAAACATTTATTTAGCAGGATAATAAAATGGGGATGTCAGGGCAGGCAGACAGATCCCAGAGCAAGGCACTCAGACAAGATCCAAGGACAGGTGTCTCCAGGGCCAGGTGACCCTATTGCCCACTGTTAGCCTCCTGCAGGGTCTGCCCAAGCAACCATATTTGTTGGTCTAGCTGGTTTGGGAGAAAGGAGAGGGATTGTCTTTAGGGATAGGATCTGCCTTCTACCACCACAGGGGAGCCCCAGGGGAGACAAGGTGTTGTCACCTACATAGACCAGGGCACAGGAGCCAGGCCTCAGCCCCACCTCCACCAGAAAAGGCTCTGCCACCTAGGGACAGCCACACTCCCTGACATTGCCCCCTGGGCCCTAGAGGAGCGCCAGATTCGCTTATCCTGGGGAAAGGCCCTGCTCTGCTCCCCACACACTAATGAGAAAATGAGAGGGAAAGCTGAAGGCACAGGCTGAGGCTACCCTCCTCATGATCTGATGCTGTCACAACAGCGCTGGGCCGTGGGGTTATGGGAAAAGGCAGCAAAGGCAGAGAGACACAGGGAGCCCAGGCAGAGACAAAGTCAGGGAGCTGAGTTCAAGCTCATGCAGACAAGGATGTCGGGGACCCAGGCTTGAGGCTGCAGTCACTAGTGGTTCTCACTTGGGCATGGCGCCCCCAGGGGACACTTAGAAATGTGCAGAGTGGTGTGATGTGGCTCAGTTGGTAGCATGCTCAAGGCCTTGGGTTTGATCCCCAACACCTCATAAAATGGATACAGTGGTGCACGCCTGTAACCCCAACACTTGGAAGGTAGAGGCAGGAGAATGGGGAGGTTCAAAGTCATCCTCAGCTACATAGCTACACGAAACTCATTCTCATGTGAAGTTTGCTATAAGGACCAGAGAGTCCCAGAAAACTCTCAGCCATTCTGGTGCTGTCCCAGCCTAAGAGGACTGTATGGAATCCCAGGGCCACAAACCTGCCTTCTGAAGAAATATGGGGACACATCATGGGATGCATGGACATTCCAAGAGCCAGAGCCTGGAGTCCTTAACAGGCAATGGGCAGCAAGCACATCCTCACAAAGACAGAACTATGCTGTTAATAGTAATTTTACTTAAAGTGAGAGAGAGACCGACACCTACCCCCTCCCCCGCCACACACACCCAAAGAAAGAATGATAGAGACTCCAAAGACCAGGCCTCTTACCTGGGGAGAGGGCCTACTGCCCTGGTTCCATGGAAAACTGTCTCAGGGTCACTAGGGGCCATAAACCAAGTACAAGAAAGTAACCAAAAGGCTCAGACAAATCATCTGGGCCTCCAAGCTTCAAAAACAGGGTTTATTTAAATAATCCTTTGCCAGGCCTCCCGCCTCAGAGCCTGGCTTCTCTGAGGATTTATTTTGTAAAAAATCTCTCTCAACAAGTAAGTCATCCTACCCTGAGCCGACGAGGGAATTCTCCTCTGAGTTCGAAACCACAAACTCTGGGCAGCCCCCTCTGCGGCCCACACTCTTTCTGCAGAGTCAGGCTGGGGAGTCAGGGCAGTCCGTGCTGGACTGGAAGAGGGGCATGCTCCTTGTGGCTCTCCCACTGCCCTAACTGTGATGTTCTGCTCTGGGAGACACCAGTGTGGGATGCCCGGATGCCTGTGTGGATACTAGGAGACTAGGCTTTTCACGGGGCTGAACATTCTGCAGCCTCACCGAGTCTGGTCAGTGGTATCTGGTTCAGAAACGTACTAGAGACAGTGACAGCGTGGAGGAAGTACTCAAGGAGAAGGAGCAAAGTATGGCTGTGCAGCTCAGGTGGTAGAGTGCCTGGTGTGCAGGAGGCCCTGAGTTCTACCCCAACTACAGCATAAACCGGATGTGGTGGGCCATGCCTGTAATCCAGCAATCCCAGTACTCCAGTGGAAGAAGCAGAAGAATTATTAGTTCAAGATCATACTTGGCTATATACGGAGGCTGATACCAGCCTGAACTACATGAGACTCTGTCTTTATATACACATACATGCATGTGTGTGTGTGTGTGTGTGTGTGTGTGTGTGTGTGCGTTATTCCCCTCCAGAAATTAGTGGGACTCAAGTGTGGCCCACAGTGCCAATGGAGCCCCAAGAGCATGCTGGCTCACTGCCACCCCAACCTTTCAGAACAGAGAACGCAGGGCCACAGACAGGTCTAACCTTCAAAGGACAAGGAGGAGGAGGCACCCTGCCCCAGTGAATGCCTCTCCTATGTCCCCATGCCAACTTCAAAGCTTGCAGCAAGTCTTACCTCCCAAAGCCTCTGCAGCAAAGGCCTGACACATAGTAGGTCCTCAGCAAGCAACTCTTTAGTACAGGGGTAAATAAGTAACTAAAACAGGTGACAGCACATACGTGTTCAAATGATCACTGGATGAAAGGATATATGGATGGATGGATGGATGGATGGATGGATGGATGGATGGATGGATGGATAGATGAATATATGGATGGATGGATGGATGGATGGATGGATGGATGGATGGATGGACAGATGGATAGATAGATGAATATATGGATGGATGGATGGATGGATGGATGGATGGATGGATGGATGGACAGATGGACATATGGATAGATAGATGGATATATGGATGGATGGATGGATGGATGGACGGACGGATGGATATATGGATGGATGGGTATATGGATAGATGGATGGATGGATGGATGGATGGACAGATGGACATATGGATAGATAGATGGATATACGGATGGATGGATGGACATATGGATGGATGGATGGATGGATGGATGGATGGATGGATGGATGGACTGACGGATGGATATATGAATGGATGGGTATATGGATGGATGGATGGACTGGCCAGTGTGGTCATAGAACAAGAAGGCACAAGGGACTCTCTTGGAGACTGAAGCCCTCCCTGGCTCTGCCCAGCAGGGATGACCACTGGGAAGCCACTTTGCTTCTGCAGCCTCAGCATCCTCACCTGCACTGTGAAGACACAAGGTGACCAGGGTCTACATGAGACCAGCAGGGGCCAAGCTGCTCCCTGCACCTGAATAAGCCCATCACCATCATCATCATCATCACGGAGACAGCACTTGAGGGCTTGGGGACCAGGAGCTCTTAGGGTTCTGGAGATGGACAGAGGCAGAGGCCTTGAGGGAAAGGGCAGAGGAGGGGCTTGGGGATGGCTTGGCTAGGAAAGTGCTTGCCGCACAAGCCTGAGAACGTGAGTTTGCAGGGAAACGAGGTAGGACAGGGCATCTGCAAAATCCCAGCGCTGGGGAGGCAGAAGCTGCAATGAGAGCGGTGCCTGGGCTTGCTGGTCAACCACTGGAGCAACTGGTGAGCGTTAAGTTCAGTGGGAGACCCTGTCTAACCTGAGGTGGCGAGTGACGGGGAAGACTAGATGTCTGGAGCCCACACCGACGCTTATCCGCGGACATTTGTACCCACACATGTTCACACCCACACACAGACACACGTGGACAGCACAGAGGAGGAAAGGAAACGGAGCTGGGCTCCCGGGAGCATACTGTCACCGGAGCTCTGTACAAGCTGTCCCCAAAGTGGGGACGCAGCCCCCAACCTCCAGACCCAAAGTGGAGATTCCGGGTCCTGTCACCCAAAGAGCGGCTTCATCCGGCTTGGCAGGGTCTACGAAGCATGGGAACAGCCTGAGTATTTTGATCACTTCCTCCCACCTCCATGGGCTGGTGGGGGTGTCACGCTGAGTTGTAAAAGCCTCTAGGAGAAGTTATTTTTAGGGGCAGACAGCGTATTCCCTCATTCATAAAACATGGGCTAAGAAGCTGCTGGGAACAGCCCTGTGCTGTGCACTAAGGAACTAGGATGGAGGTGAGAGGCAGGAGACTGATGCAGAAGAAATCAGCCCCCCTCACTGTTCCAAGTGGGTTGAAGGCCAGGGGCAGGTACAGGTCAGGCACACTAAAGAGTGGATGTTGTATTGGGCCTTGAAGGATGAGTAGGAGTTCACCACACAGAATCGGGAGGACAGCAGCTAGGACCTGAATAAAGAACTGGGAGGGTGGGGGGTTGTGACACATACGTGTGAAGATTAGTTTGTGGGTGAGAATGACCAGAACAGGAATTATTTCACCAGAGGCCAGACCCTTAAGCAGCTGGGCCCACCCCACCCCCACCCCTGACCTTGGTTTTTAGACAACAAAGAACAGAGGCATAAAGAGGGCTGACCTCTTGGTCCTGCTGTCACCAATAAGGTCAGGGAGAGGAAGGGCGAGGCCTGAGGGCAGGTGGCCACTGTAGGGACAAATGAAGAGGTGGGGTATGGCCAGGGGGGGAGCCTAGGCACAGCCAGCTCTAACCCACAGGGGTCTCTCTGGAACTCCAAGCTGACAGAATAGGAAACTGAGGTACGGTTGTACTCACTAATTCCTAGTGGCCTCAGAGGGAGTCCCAAGTTCTTGGTTGTGTTTCTGCCCCAGGATCTACCCAGAGGCCATTGCCAAGGTGACTTATTGCTGAGTTGTCCCTGAAGCCACTCCCCCTCCCTGGCTCTGAGGGGCCACCGGGTTGGGACAGGCTGGGCCCTGGGCCTGTGGTTAGAAGCCCTATTATTCCAGGGAAGAAAGGCTTCCCTCTGAGTAAGTCCCGCCCCCCGCTCAGGGAGGGCAGGCAGCTCTTTATCTGGGCTGACCCTTCCCAGTGTCCTGTAGCCCGCCACAAGACCTCCTCCTGAGGCCCATGGGAACCAGACTGGCTCCCTAGACACCTTCCCACCCTCCAGGGAATCACATGGGGCCAACATGGCGGCCAGCGCTGTCCCTGGATTGGAGGAAGACCGCTCTACTCTCCTGCTTTGCTGTGAAGGTGACTGCGAGCCCTGTCTAGCCACCAGAAGCACTGGAAAGGTCAGAGGGCACAGACTTTTTACCACTGGGGGTGGCTCTGCACCCTACTCCCTACACCAGCCAAGCACAGTGGTCTTTTCCCCACAGCCTGCTTGGTCAAGTATCATTATCTTTGTCTTTGATGGTGGAGCCCTTGGGCCACGTGCCCACAGGCAGGCATTCTCTACCACACCTACCACCACCTCTAGCAGAGGTTCCTCTGTGCCAGGCTTGGTGTCTCTGTGTTAGATGTCATCTCATTGTACTGATGAGGAACTAAGGCTCAGAAAGGCAAAGCAGCCCTCAGGAGATCGATCACACAGCATGGAAGGGACTGAGGCAGGATTTGAACTCAGGATTTGAACTGCTAATGGCTTCATGTTTAAGCATGCCACAAGACCCCCTTTGCCCCAGACTGCTCAGTCAACAGAGGGCCAATGGCAGGTTTTTCCATCACACGGAGCAAAAGGGATTCAGAGTATGCTGTGAGAAAGGTGACCAGTGGTACCCTGTCCAGTCTCTAGAGGGCTTCCAGACCTGAGGAAGCAGGTTTCTCCTCCTGCCGATCCTCCTACAGCAGAAATTACCCGTGAACTCCCACAGAGCTCTGCTCTGACCACAGACAGCTGCAGTGAGGTGTACCCATGGCCACAGTGCATAGGGACATGGCTTCCAAGGCCCGCAGGGCCAGTCCAAACCTTCCTGCGCTCCCTTAGTGAGGGACACTCTCTCAGAGCCTCAGTCTCCCTACCTTGCAAAAATGTTAGAATAACTGGAACGCACCCCCACCCTCGGGCTCAGTCGACCAGGCTGGCCACAGTATCAACAGCATGGAGTCACACATGGCAGATTTGAGCTTTTTGAGGCCTTGCTGGGTATGGTGGCACAGGCCTGTAATTCCACACTTGGGAGTGTGAGGCAGGAGGATCTCAACTCTGAGATCTCGCCAGGCAGTGGTGGCACACACCTTCAATCCCAGCACTCAGGAGGCAGAGGCAGTCGGATCTCTATGAGTTCAAGACCAGCCTGGTCTACAGAGTAAGTTCCAGGATGGTCAAAGCTACACAGAGAAACACTATCTTGAAAAAAACTAAACAAAAACAGAGAGAGAGAGAGAGAGAGAGAGAGAGAGAGAGAGAGAGAGAGAGAGAGAGAGAGAGAGAGGTAGTTCTCATTTTATCAAGAGTGCAGCCGGGCACAGTGGCACATGCCTGCGATCCAGCACTCAGGAGGCAGATGCAGGGGGATCCCTGTGAGCTATTGGAGGGCAGCCTAGTCTACTGAGTCTGAGGCCAGCCAGGGCTCTACAGTGAGACTTGGACACAAACACACAAGTAGGGCCAGCAAGGCAGCTCAGTGTGTAACGGCACCTGCCATCAAGTCCGCCACATGAGTTTCATCCACAGGACCCACACGGTGGGAGGAACTGACTGCTGCAAGTTGTTTTTCTGACTTCCACACATGCACCATGACACACGTGGGTGAACACACACATACACACATGAGATAAATCATAAAATGTAATACAAAATTTAAAACACAAACAACTGGGAAGAGTCCTGAAATGATATCTAAAAGTATGTGTGCGTGCATGTGTGTGCATGCATGTGTGTGTGTGTGTAAACTTGCACCTACAACTTTCTAGGAGATAATTCACAATTTCAGCATTTTCCCAAGAAAATGGCCCAAAGAAGTCATGAAGCACAAACAGGACAACCTCATCTTGCTGTAGACACATCTCTGAGTCTGTTCTGTGCTAGAGAGAGAATTTATCCTGCTCCCAGGCAGCCAAGGCGATGATGGTAGGATGTTCTCCAGCTCCCTAGAGAGGCCTGCGAGGGCCCTGGCTTGCCTTCCATGGGGGGCTCCACATGTGTATGGGAGAGGGCTGCTGCTGTGCTTCGGATATTCTGTGTTGGCTCCCGGCTCTGCCCCGCCAGTCCTCACCAGTCTGTGCACTGGTTTAGAGCATGGGCTTGAGACCAGAAGTCTGTGGGGTATACCCAGTTACCACTCTTTCAGGTTGTGTAGCCTTGGGCAAGTACTGAACCTCTCTGAGGTATTAATACCACCCCACTTCACACACACACCCCAAGGTCTCGCTATGCACCCCAGACTGGCCTCAAACTGTCCATCCTCCTGCTTCAGCTTCCCAAGTACTGTGATTACAGCATCCTTCCTGGCTCTTAGCCAGAGCTAGGAACCTTCTTGCCCCAAAGGTAGAGACTCTGTAGCTAATGCAGATGAAGCAGCAAGGGTGCACATCAGCACAGCAGGTGCCACCCCGCTAAGTTCAGCTTCTAACCCCATGTTAACGCGGCATCTTGCTTTAGTCAACTCACTGCGCCACCCTGCCCTCTATGACCTTGGTCTCCCCACCCATCTGAAAACAAAGGAGCTAAGCATGCAGGCAGGTGAGGAGAAATGTACAGTCTGGACAGTCCTAGGGTGGAAGCCGGGGCATGTCCTTACACTATCTGGAGCCTTGGTCTCCATGTTTGAGTGACGGGCCTCATGGCTGGATCTGCATCCAAAAGGCACAGCTAAGGGTGTGAATGCATCGGCCACCACCGTGATAAACCACACACACCACGGTCTCGCCACCAGCAGGGGGTCACAAGGAACATGCCCCTGGCTGCAAATCAGAAACTAAAGAGGGTCCCCTCAATATTTACCAGCTGGGCAAAGTAAGAACCTTCAAATGGCCGGGCGGTGGTGGCGCACGCCTTTAATCCCAGCACTCGGGAGGCAGAGCCAGGCGGATCTCTGTGAGTTCGAGGCCAGCCTGGTCCACAGAGTGAGTTCCAGGAAAGGCACCAAAACTACACAGAGAAACCCTGTCTCGAAAAACAAAAAAAAAAAAACAAAAACAAAAACAAAAAAAAAAAAAAAAAAAAAAGAACCTTCAAATGGGAGGCACAAAAGTCAGTTCTAAAACCCAAACATAATAAACAAATGTCAAAAAAAAGAAAAAGAAAAAAGAAAGAAAGAAAAAAAGGGTTGGTGAGATGGCTCCATTGGAAAAAGAGGCCTGCTGCCAAACCTGATGTCCTGAGTTTGATCCCTAAGCCTCCCAGTGGAAAAAGAGACCTGACTCCCACAAGTTTGTCCTCTGACTTCCACACACATGCTGTGGAACACAAGCACTCCCCCTCTCCCCATAACACACACACAAATACACACATAAACAAATATTGTCTAAAGCCCAACTGTGTATGTATGCATGTGTGCATGTGTGTGCGCTCACTGTGGGGTGTGGAATAAAATGAGGTCATATGGAAATGGACTATTTTTATTTCAACAAGGCATTTTAAAAATACTCTTAATTATATGAAGATGGGGGAAAGGTTCTCTCAAAAATTAGAGAGCACTGTTACAGCCGCCCTCTGGCCCCCCACACCCTCCAGTCCCCTACCACACCCTCCGCAGCCCCCTCACCTTTCCCAGGCCCCCCACTGCTCTTTACATCCACCCCCGCCCTTGGGAGGCAACTGGCCCACACATGTGGGCAGAAGGGAGCCAGACTCCGCCAGGCCCCGCCCTCCAAGCTCCTTCCAAGGTTCATCTAACAACCCTTGGAAGCAGTCAGCTGAGCAGAGGGGAGGCATCAGCCCTGGAGGCCAGAGAGGTGGCGGAACCTTTCTGCTAGATCTCGCTGTCTCCCGGGGTGGCGCTGCAGAGGCTTGGTTCTGAGATCCCTGGAGGGCAGACCAATGATTGCTGGGGCCCAGACTACGGAAGGCATTCCTGCGGCTGCTGGGGGGCTCTTTCTCTACACAATGGTCATTTTTGGCTCCTTGAGCACTCACTATACTGCATTTTGGAGAGTTTTTTGTTTTTTTTTTAAAAAAAGGATTCTAAGAGTGAAAGCCACTTGTCAGGTCCAGTCACTTAGGACAGGCCCAGGTGGAGTGACTTCCCCTATACAGCCCATTTCCAGGAGGGAAAACTTGCATAAAGTCCGCAGGAGTTCTGACAGGGCCGGGGGCCCAGGTTCCTCCCACCCTCTGCCCTGGGCTCCCTCTGGATGGCCGCCCCACAGGTACTGGTCACAAGCTCCTTGCCATGGGGTCTGTCAGTAAATGACTAATTTATGTCAGAAACAAAATGCCTGCATTACCACACGAGCTGCCCCAGCTGGGCCAGGATGAAGAGAGCACAGGGAAGAGACCCCCTCCCTCCCCCAACTGGTGAAGAGGGCCAACCTTGTCAGGTTCCTTCCAGCACCTGCTGTGGCGGCTCCTCCCGTCACTCCGTTCCCCTCCCCTCACCCTGACTTTCTGAGCACAGGTTAGATCCAGGTGCCTCCTCAAAGCCCCCCAGCACTGCTACCACCTCACTTGCAGAAGAAACCAGTCCAGCTCGACCCCTCCCCTCAGTCACCTGCCTCCAGCCTTCCTCTCTGTCTCTGGCTGCGCAGGCCCTCCCTGCAGACTCCTGCCACAGGGCCTTTGCCCAGACTGTCCCTCTACCTGGCACACCTTCTCGGCATCCGTAAGACTCCCTCCTCTCCTTCCTTTTCTCCTATAGGTTCTGCTTAGCCCAGAAACACCTCTCCTCCCAGCCGGCCTCCCATCTCCCAACCCTAGTTCTCTGCCTACATTTTCACCATTTCATGGTATACTTGTCATCGGCCCGGCCCTGGGAAAGCAAAGCTCAATGGAGTAGTCCCGCTACCCCCACAGCTCATCCAGTCTCAGAACTGTGCAGAGACCAGTGAGGCCCCGGCACTACCCATCAGAGTATTCCGCCGGAGTAGGGGAAGGCCCCTGCCGCACATCCACCAGGTCTGAATTCACATGTACCCTCCACATCACTTCCCCTCTCTGAGCACCAGGGGCCTCTCTCCTGCATGGGAGAGGAGCTGCCCCAGTGGACCCTCCTCCCAGGGGTTGTACACAGTCGCAGCCCTTGGCGCTTGCTCCACCTCAGCTCCCACACCCCCACCCTGGGGTCTGGCCCTGTGCCAAGCCCCTGCAGACTTCAATACCAGTCTGTTCAATTAAAGGGAGATGACGGATGTCACAGCACTCTGCCAACTGTCACCCTGAAGAACAAACAGAAGCGTATCCCCCTTTCACAGAGCGGAGAACTGCGTTCACTCATTCATTCTTCCAACCGACACATACTAAATGAACATTTACTATGGGCCAGGCCCAAGGTAGGCCTGAGGGAGCTGGCAGTAGGCAGTGCAATCACCCCTGCTTTTGCAGTATGGTAGGAAGGAGAAAATACTTATCAAAGACACTAATTAACTTGGGATTTTGACAAATGCTGCTTATGCAACTTTCTGGGAGAGGGAGACTTCCCCCAGGAAACAGTGGAACATGGGTAAGCATTATACAGGCAACAAGGGGAACAACAGTATTCCAGCTCCAAGGATCAGCCAATGCAAAGGTCCTGTGGTGGGTAAACCTAGAGAATGTAGGGGATCCAAAGGCCAGAGTAGGCTACAACTGCTATGTGAGCAGCAGCCAGAATATATGCAGCTTCTGGGAAGGGTAGTGGCTCCATCTCCAAAGTAATAGGGAGCCACGGAATGTTCGAAAGAAACAGTATGACTGGACTCAGAGTCCAATCCTGAACCACAGTCCACTAACAGGTCCATGAGACTCTGTGTGGCTGTGCTTTGGGCTTCAGGCTCAACTCTCCCAATTTGGAAGTTTTAAGGCCAGAGGTTACCTCCTCTTCCCCCTCCCCTTCCCCTCCACCCCCACCAGGTGACAATTCCCACTACCCTCAAAACTTGAGCTCTGTCTGTGCATGCCCTATGGCTGAGGGCTATCCTGCAGGCCAGGGTCTACCCAACAATCTAGTAGTCACAGAGAATTTAAAGGGGCCCAGAATTCCAGGCACCTTGGTGCAACTCCCCCTGTGATCTGACCGGGAGGCATTGCCCCGAGTGAGCACATTATCACGATGTGTAATTTCTGGAATAAACACAGCTGTGTTTGTTTCTCCGAGTGCGCAACAGACAGAACAGCAGATTGGTCTGCCGCGTGCAGCTGGGGCCTCGCACCTTGGGACGGCCACCACGCACTGTAGAGGAACCAAGAGGATGATGGGTCTTCCCCAGGGCCTCCAGATACCATCATCCAGGTGAAACCTTCAAGGGGCCAGCTTAAAGCCTCTTGGGAAAGCAGCAGGGAGACCACAGCAGGGGTAGAAACGGGGACATCTGTCCCTTGGGGATGCTTGGGTCCTGATCAGTGGGGACAGCTGGCCCTGGAGTCATGAGCAGGTCCCTCAGTATGAGACTCCACATAGCTGAACCCCAACAAACCAATTCCTGCCTGAAGTTTTCCAGATGGGAAAGCTGATGCTCTGGGATGGCGATGGGGCTAATGAGGTAAGGGCTGGGACACCCTCTGTTGCAACCAGTTTGTGCCAGCAGACCCCAAGGATGCCGTTGCATCCACTCAGGTCCTTGGCAACCTGTCCAATCACATGGGTTCCCCCGTCCAGGTGCTGGGACCATGAGTGAATTTCAGGCAGCTGAGCCACGGCTGTTTCCTCATCTGCAATGTGACTAGAACAGTGATTTCTCAACCTGCAGGTCACAACCCCTTTCCCGGGGGTTGCCTGAGGCCATCTGCACATCAGATATTTACATTACAATTCAGGACAGTAGCAAAATGACAGTTATGAAGTAACAATGAAAATAATTTTATGGTTGGGGGTCACCACAACTTGAGGAACTGTATTAAAGGGTCACAGCATTAGGAAGGTTGAGAACCACTGGACTAGAAAAGATCAAGCAAGATTCTGCATGTGAAGCCTTGGTGCAGGGATAGGAGGCAGGGAGCTGACACATGACAGACAGTCCCTACTCCCTCAGTAGATGCTGAATGAACAACTGCTATGTCCCAGGCAAGTACTGGGACCTGCAAGCAAGACATAACATTCCTACCTTTGGGAAGCATGTGTTGTGTGTTGTGTGGTGTGTGTGTGTGTGTGTGTGTGTGTGTGTGTGTGTGTGATTTGAAGCAGTGACTCATATATCCCAGACTAGTCTCAAACTGGCCATGTAACTAAAGATGACTGTAAACTTCTGGTCCTCCTGCCTCCACTTTCAGAGCGCTGGGATTACAGATGTGCGCCCACCAAGTTTGTTCAGTGCTGGAATGGAGCCCAGGGCTTTCGTGCATGCTAGGCAAGCACTCTATCAACCAAGCTCTATCTCCTGCCTGAAGCTTATATCCAGACAGGAAGGAGTAAATCAAGGGTTACCTTTGTTGTAACTATTGTACCCATTTCACAGCAAGCTGAATCAAGGTTCAGAGAAGCTAAGAGCTTTTAAAATCCCTCCTTTCCCCTTCCATCCCACCTAACACTCAAAAGGGCTAGAGCCAAGTGCTAAAAAAAAAAAATCCATCCAAGATCCTACCAGAAGAAAAGGGGAGCCATCAATTTCAAGACGTTGTCACCCCAAAGGGTCCTTAAGGCTGCGGATACGGCTGGCCACAGGCTCTACGTGACCTCAGGCAGAGGGCAGTCTGGGCTTGTTTCCCTACCTTTGGACACTCTGAATTCTGGTGTGAACTTCAGGTTGTTCTGGCTCTGTGAAAGACCTGGGCTAAGTGAGGTGCCCAGGACTGTTCCCTGGCTGGCAGGAAGGAGTGACTGGTGTGAGGAGCTGGAGGTCTGGGCAGGGGAGGCGGATGAGATGGGGAGGCAGGCCGGGCTGGGCAGGGGAGGCGGATGAGATGGGGAGGCAGGCCGGGCTGGGCAGGGGAGGCGGATGAGATGGGGAGGCAGGCTGTGGTCCCTCCTGTTCTGCCCCCTCCCCACCTCTCTCGCACGGACACAGTGGCCGGAAGCATGTGCAGCCTGCACACAGGGTCTTGTTTAATGGGGGCTGTGTCCGCCGTTTCCCTGAGCAGCTCCCTGCTTTGGATTTTCTTTTTTTCTTTTTGGCAGTGCTGGGGATGGAACCTAAGGGCCTTGCACTCACCAGGCAAGCACTCCACCACTGAGCCACATCACCTGCTCCCTGCTTTGGATGTCTTTTGTCAGCCTTCTCCGGCTCCTAAGAGCAGCCACAGCTTGTCACTCAAGGCCACTTTCCTTGCTCACACCTCTGCCAGGCTCACCTCCCATCTTCCATTTCACACACTTCCATCTACAGTGACATCCACAAAGCAGCCTCCTTCCAGCTTCTGGGCCTTTGTTTAGGCCGTCCCTCCACTAAGAATGCCGTTCTTTCCACTTGAATGCATTTGCTCCCACAGCACAGGCTGGAAGACACTTCTCTACAGCACACTCCATGCCGAACACATGTATGGGCTTTTTGGTTTCTTTTTTTGTTTGTTTGTTTAGGATATTTACATATACATAATAAGGTATCTTTTGTTAGATTTTTGTTGTTGTTGTTGTTTTCGAGACAGGGTTTCTCTCTGTAACAGTCCCGGCTGTCCTGAAACTCTCTCTGTAGACCAGCCTGGCCTCGAACTCACAGAGATCCACCTACGTCTGCCTCCCAAGTGCCAAGATTAAAACGTGTGCACCACCACTGCTCAGTGTAATACAGTATCTTAGGGGTAGGCCTCAAGTCTAGACACAAAGATGACATATTTCATGTACACCTTCTATCCACAGCCCCATGCTGGGTGCGCTCCCACAACTCTGTAATCCCCACACATGGTTGGTGGAGCAGGACAATCAAGACCAACCTCAGCTACACAGAAAATTTGAGACTAGCCTTCACTAGATGAGAACCTGTCTCAAATCAATCAATCAATCAATCAATCAATCAATCAATCAGCATGGCTCAGTGGGTAAAGTGCAGGCTGTGCAAGCATGAAAACCTGAGCTCAGATCCCCAGCACCCACAGAAAACCCACAGGTGTTGGCAGTTCATGCCTGTAACCCCAGCACTGGATGTGGAGACAGGAGAATCTCAGGGTGCACCGGCCAGCCAGTCTAGCCAAGCGACCAGTTCCAGGTTCAGCCAGAGACTCTGTTTCAAAAAATAAGGCAGTGAGCATGTGCACCTATACACAAAACACCACACAAAATAGCAACAAGAGGACAAAAATAAAAAATAAAACCCCAAACATCATCAAACAGTAGTAAAAACAACAAACCCCAGAATCAGCCAGAAGGTCATTTTATGTGGTATTTTTTAACGTGTGGGCATTTCTTTTTTGATGGGTTTGTGTGAGTATACACGTATGTGTAGTCACACGCATGCATGTGTGCTTGTAGGCCAGAGGTTGACGCCAGGCATCTCTTTTTACTCTTTTCTTTAACACAGAGGAAGAGCCTCTCACTCGAACCCAGGGCTCACTGATTCAGCGAGGGTCACTAGCCAGCTTGCTCCTGGGATCCTGCCTCCAGCTCCCAAGTGCCGGGACTATAGGTGGGTCTGCACATTCAGCAGTTACATGGATTCTGGGTATCTGAACTCTGGTCCTCAGGCCTCAAGGATGTACCCACTGAGCCATCCCCAGCCCCCCGTGTGCCTGCATTTTGACTATGACATGTCACATGGGGTCAGGTGTGGAATTTCCTACTTGTGGTCTCATGTTGGTGGAAAAAAAGAAAAGTTTTGGATCTTTTTGGGTTTCAGGTTTTTCACATTAGAGAGGCTTGAGCTGTTTAAGACAGTGACCTTGGGTCCCCGGACACTTCCGAACTTGCATCTGTTTTAATCTGCCGTATGAGTTACTGACTATTATCAGGGTCGCTTAGGATGGTGCCCGCTCATCTGTGGGAGCCGCTCTGATGGTATTAGTGAAGGAAGAAGAAAAAGAGAGGAGGAGAGAGAAGAGAAGTGATGGAGGGGGATGGAAGAGGAAGAAGGCTTTGCCCATCTCTGCTGGGATGTAGCTCTGATATCCAACGTCAGTCTGTTTAATTTCTCACAAGGTCCCCGGGCACCTCAGAGACCGTCAACAGCAAGTTGATGAATGGAAAGACAGATGAATGAACGGATGGATGAAGGGGAGAAAAGGATTAAGGGAAAGAAGGGCGCATGGACAGATGGACAGAGGCAGTCTGGAGGAGGCTGAAGGCACTAACCGAGCCCAGCGGCACAGAGCCGCACCAGCAGCAGAGGCGTCTGAGACCAGATGCTCAATCTGTCCCCAGCTGCGGCACCTCTCTCTGGCTGTGAGCTCCCAAACTGGAGCCAGCATCAGTCTGAGCAGAGGACGGAGTACATGGAAGCACGGGGCGGCTGATGCCCAGGGGAGTCCCAGCTCTTCCCCCACCTGTCACCAGCTCTAAGCACCAGCCCCTGACAGCAGGAAGACATCTCTAAAAGCATGAGCCAAGTCGGCAGGAAAATAGGATTTACTCCACAGACATTCACTTGGGGGCAACTTCTCCGGAACTCTACAGTGTAGAAACTTTGGCAAACCCATAGTCGATGGCTCAGAGGATTTTTCTAAACCTGGGGTGTCTGCTGTTTGCCAGCATGAACCAGAGCCAGAAATAGGAGAATAAGGAAATACGATAGTCCAGACACCAAAGGGAATTTCAGGGGAGAAGGGCACCCAGGTTCTTGTTTATTCTTCTGTTCATTTACCCACCTACCTAACCAAAACATGCCCACACTTGACTTTGCCCATACATACTACATACATACATATATATATATATATATACATACACACACATACCACATCCGTCTACCCAGCCAAGCAGCCAGCCAGCCATCAAATACCTATTCATTCATCCATCATTAATTCCATCCATCTACCCATCCATCCATATATATATATATATATATATATATATATATCCCATCTATACATACATATACATGCATACACACATCCCATATATCTATACATACATACATCCCATCTATCCATCCATCCATCCATCCATCCATCCATCCAATCTATCTACTCATTCAACCAGCCAACCACACTTATCCATTCATCTATCATCAATTCTATCCACCCATCCACCCCATTCATTCACCCACCCATCTATCCATCTATCCATCACACCCATCTATCCATCTATCCATTTATCCATCTACTCATTCTCTCATCCACCAATCTGCCTGTCCATCTGTTCATCCATCCACTTAGTCATCCATCCAACCACTGACCCATTCTATGCACCCACCCACTCACCTACCCATCCACCAGTCTACCCATCTTCCAATTCATCTAATCATTAAGCTTGTCCGTCATTTGCCCAACCATCTAATCCATGTAACTGCTCATGCACTCATCTTCTGTCCATCTAGCCAATCATCCATCCAACCATCGACCAGCTGTCAACTGCTCAGCTGCTCATCCCACTAGCCCCCTATACACCATTCAACCAATCCAGCTGATGATCCCCCACTACGGCTGGGAGGAAGTGGACATGCTGACCCATTATATATCTGATATAATCTGGGAAATATAATAGAGTTACACGCAAGGTACCGCCAAGGACACAAAGACCACCCAGACAGAGGGCTATCGGGGCTTCAGACAGGAGGAGATACACAAGCTTGACCTTAGTAAGTGGCAGGAAGATGCCAGAGCAAGCAGATGAAGGAGGACTTGGGGGGGGGGGAGGCAATAGGAAACAGCACTGTAGGCTCGACAAGTCTAATGGGGGCAAGAAAAATGGGTGGAACGGGCTGATAAGAGTAACTCCGTGGTACAGCACTTGTACAAGGCCCTAGGTTTTACCCCAGAACACACACACACACACACACACACACACACACACACACACACACACACAAACACAAGCACAGGTCTCCATACTACCCCGCTAACTAGCTGTTGGCCAGGGCCAGTCTCCTTTTTCACATCCACCAGACTCTGTAGGTCCTCTGTATTTCCTAGAGAGAAAAGGCCACATACCTCCCGGATACCACTCACTACCAGCTTGTGCTCCGCTGGCTACAACACAGCTCCGTCAGAAAGAAAATCAGCCCTTAGAAGTCTCTGGGCCAAGCAGCCTCAGCTGTGATTCCCATGTCACCTTCTGCCGCAAGTTCCCCAGGTTCTGTGCCTTTCTTCTCTGGCAATGGTAAATCTGCTAGCAGGACCCTCAATAGCTGGAACTATGCAACGGGAGGCACACCCAGCGAGCAGCAGGGAGGCTGGCTCTGCTTTCCCTGCTGAGACTCCAGGCCCTCTGTGCACCAGCTCAGTGGTTAAAACTCTAGACTTAGGGTTGGAGAGATGGCTCAGCGATTAAGAGCACTGACTGCTCTTCCAGAAGACCCGGGTTCAATTCTCAGCACCCACATGGCAGCTCACAACTGCCTGTAACTCCAGGGTCCAACACCCTCTCACAGACACACATGCAGGCAAAACACCAATGCACATAAAAATAAATTATTAAAAAAAAAAACTCTGGACCTTAAACACATACCCATCAACTCTTCAGAAAGCTTAGTTCCTTGCCTATGTCTGCAACTAATGTCTAAACAGTTTAGAAAACACACACACACACACACACACACACACACACACACCCCTCTATATAAAGAAAGAATGTGACACAAAGGTCCTCCTGATAGTTGATGAGAGTCACAGCTGTATGGATGTTTATGTTTGAAATATTTAAAAAATAGGGCTGGAGAGATGGTTCAAAGGTTAAGAGCACTGGCTGCTTTTCCAGAGGACCCAGGTTCAATTCCCAGCACCCCCGTGGCAGCTCACAACTGTCTGTAATCTAGCTGCAAGTGATTTGACACCCTCACATGGACAGACATGCCAGCAAAACACCAATGCACATAAAATAAGAATAAAAATTATTTTGAAATATTTCAAAATGAAGTTATCAGTCCTTTCACCTATCTTACAGCCAGTGAGTTTGGGTCCAACTCCACCATCCCTGGCCAAAGTCCATGAGTAATTACTTGCCTTCTCCAAGCCTTATTTTAAAGTATTTTTTTATTATTACATTTACTTCATATATGTGTGTGCATACTTATGTGTGTGTACATGCTTGTGACAAGTCACAGGGCAATTTGTGAGAGTTGGGTCTCTCTTCCCACCACGTGGGTACCAGGGACCAAACGCAGATGGTCAGGTTTGGCAGCAGGTGTTTTTACCCACTCAGCATCTTACCGACCCTCTCCTCTTTTTTTTTTTTTGATTCTATAGTCTAGGCTGGTCTCATACATACAGCAATCCTCCTGCCCAGACTCCCGGGCGCTGGGTTTACACGTGTGAGAGCTATCACGCCCAACTTCATTTTTCAATCTACAGGATGTAACAACAGGGACCCGAGTAACTGCTCTTCGGCACCTATGTCCTCAGTAAATCCAAGTCACTGCTCTTATTACTGCTGTGGTTCACAACTGAGCAGAGAAACTGAGGCAAGGCAAGGTAAAATGGAAACTTTTCTCTCTTCTATTCCCCCGTTAGCACCAGGCGCAGAGGGTCTTACACTCGTTTATTGGTGAACAACTAAGGCTCAGGAGGCTGAACCAACGGCTGGGGATGTAGCTCAGTGGGTAGAGCGTGTGCCGAACATGCATGAAGTCTTGGGTTTGATATCCAATACTGCACAAACTAAGTGTGGTGGTGCACACCAATAATCCTAGCACTTGGGGAGTGGAGGCAGGAGGATCAGAAACTCAGAGTCACCTTTGGCTAGTTCCAGGCTGGTTCGCCTCAAGTGACAGAGCTGACAAGTAGAGAATCCAGGTCAGGAATTCCGCTCTGCCCCTAGCTCCCAGCCAGGGGTCTTGCCTCATCACCCCTCTGGCTCCAGAAGGGACTAGTCCGAGGGGGTCCCAAGTGCCTCAGCTGCTCAGAAGTCCTTCCCACTGCTTTCCTGGAACCACAGGAGCTGCCATCTGAGGCTGTGAGTAGTGACAGCTGATGCTGATGGGCACAAGCAAGAAGATGTCACAACCGGGGCCCTGACTTGAGCAGACTCCCTGGGCCCCAGCTTTCTGTGGGTTCCAAAAGGGCCCCTTGGGCTCTGGCCGAGCTGTTCCCAGGCCCTGCCTCCCGGGAGAGGCGGAGAAGGCCCATTCAGGAGGGTCGAGTCCCACTGTGCTCTAAGCCTCTTTCTCCCCACTTACACAGCTCAGATGCTTTTTGTCCTTCCGGCTTCCCATGGACCTGGGCCAAGTGACAAGTTGGTGCTGTGGACATATGTCGTCGCCATAATGGGAATGTTGACCTCACGCTCTCCCTGCTGGGGCCAGGCAGCTTGCACCCCGCCCCTGTGCTCGGCAGCTTCTGCTCTCAGGCACACACAGGACTCCCTCCCGCAGTCCGGCTACACAGGGCATTCATGGGCCTTCTACCGGATCTTAGCGCGCATCGGCTCCATCACCTGCCTCACACTTCACCTGCCTTTGCTTTGGGACTCTCTGAGGAGTCAGTGCTGACTGTGTAAGCATGAAGACCCTAGAATCAGGCACAGAGGCATCAGGACCCCTGCTGGAGCTGTATACTCTTAGCCTGTGAGTAAAATCCAACCAGCAAACATGGTCAGGTAAGACAGCTTCCCCATAAACACACCAACTTTGTAGACCATAAGCTTTTTTAAGATTGAGCCCCACCTCCTGCAGAAAAAAAAACAAAAGGGGGCAGCTCAGAGGGGGGGTACCTTTAGAAAGGACTGGTGTTCTCTATGATTTATTATCTGTCTGACTTTGAATTTGATCTCCCATTTAGGCAACAGATAGGAGCCATATTTCTTGCCTGTCAAAAGTTGAACACAGTGGTTCTCAACCTGTGGGTCTTGACTGCTTTGGGAGTCGAACGATCATTTCACAGGGGACACATATCGGATATTCTGCATATCAGATATGTACATTATGATTTATAACAGTAGCAAAATTACAGTTACGAAGTAGCGATAAAAATAATTTTATGGTTGGGGGTCACCACCACATGAGGAACTGAATTAAAGGGTCGCAGCATTAAGGAGATTGAGAACTGCTGGTTTCACACATAAAATCCCACGAATGCATTGCCTGGGCCCATCCTCCACTGGGTCTCTGCAGGTGATGCCAGAGAGGTGTCTGTACCCACCCACGTCACCACAAGTACACATCTTCCTGAGCCAACCTGTGCTCCAAAAGTAGATTTCACAGCAATGGCGGCATCACAGGTGAACGTCTCCCGTCCTTCCCTTGCCTCCCTGCACATGTGATGGCCCCTGGCCACATCAGGAATGACAGCCACAGTCACACCTTCAGATTCTTTTATAGTTGAATGAAGAATACAGTTGCTTCTTGACACATTTATCACAGGTGGTTGAAATTATGACTCCTAGGGAAACTGAGGCCCAAGGGGGTAAAGCCAGCTATCCCCGGACCTTACCTAACAAATCCCATGTCACCAGCCCAAGGCCTTTTCTTTGACCTCGAGCCTCACACAAGGTCTTGAATAAGATTGTCCCTGGCTACCCTCACTAATTTGGAAGTTCCCTGATTTTACATCTGTCAGGAACTAACTTGGGCATGGGTCCCAAGGTGACAAGAGCCTCTGCTTGCTCAGGACAGATCACACCTGGAAGATACAGCGAGAAAATTGCTGGGGTGGAGTGGAGGGAGCAGAAGGTAAGGAGGAATGGGCCTCCTGGCTGACCACTGCCCCCATCCCTGGGCTATAAGCTGCGTGGAATAAACTGTCTAAAAGGTGGTGGGTGGTCTATATGTCCTTGCCCCAATGAACGTAAGGCTACTGTGTTCCCGTGGCAGCCTAGATCAAAATCTGGAGCACAGGTTAGCCCGGAGCATGTAGAGATGGGAGGGAATCCAGAACTTTGAGTAGTTCCTCCAAGGTGTGCTTTGGTGAGGAGGCGATCACTCCAGTACAGTGTGCCAAATCTCTGGCAAGAAAAGGGCCTCTCTTTAAGGCCTGAATGGAAAACGAGACCATGGGTTTCCTCCCTTCCTGGGAACCCTAATGAAGGAGCCTGGGATGACCCCAAGCTGGCTTTGGGGCTGGTGCAAACTGATAAGATGCCAGAGGGTGACATTTTGTGGCATCAGCTCCTACTGTTCAACAAGCCTTACACAGAAGCTGGGAATGCTTGTAATCTCAGCACTTGGGAGGCTGAGGCAGGAGGATTGCCAGGAGATAGCCTGGGCTACAGAGTGAGACCTGGTCTCAGAAAATCCAAGCTGGTGAGATGACTCACTGGGTAACATTTTCCCACACACACCTGATGACCTGATTGGCTCCCTGGGACTTTGGTGGAAAAGTGAGAACCCACTCCTCTGACCTCCACAAGCATGACACACACATGTCCATGCTTACACCCATACATCACACACACGATAATTAACATATATACATAATTTTATTTATGTATTATGTTCTTACTAAAACAAGTCTTCCATGGGCTGGGCATGTAGCTCAGTAGTAAAACACTGGCCTAACATGCACGAAGCCTTGGCACACGCTCAGCACAGCAGAAAAAGAAAAAAAGGAAAAGTCTGGTGGTGTCCTGCTTTGCCCCCTGGGGTGCTTAGTGTAGACCAATGATGGGTGAGAAGCACTGAAGAGCGAGGGGGTCCAGCCCTGCAGCTGTCCCCAGGGCCATGCAGGCACATCTAAATTTCTTTTTTTTTTTTTTTTTTTTTTTGTTGTTGTTGTTTTTGTTTTTCGAGACAGGGTTTCTCTGTGTAGCTTTGCGCCTTTCCTGGAACTCACTTGGTAGCCCAGGCTGGCCTCGAACTCAGAGATACGCCTGGCTTTGCCTCCGAGTGCTGGGATTACAGGCGTGCGCCACCACCGCCCGGCCTCCACGTCCAATCTCACTGCCCGAGCCCCCTTCTCCACAAGGACCCTGGCTGACACTGTGGAACAGAACAAATACCTCCCAAAGACATCAACCTGCTGTTGCAAAAGCCCTAAATCACTCCTCTCTGAGCTAGGACTAGGGGGCTACTTATCACCCAGCAGCAGACCATAGATGTACTTTCTGTAGTGTTCTCCCCTGACTGGGGACCAGCACCTGGTCCTGAACCTAAGAGCTGAAGGAGCCTGGCCCACATTATAGAAGAGGCAGCCAAGGCCCAGGAGACCCCTGAGCAATTGTCCCAAGGGTCCCACAGAGTCTGGGCCAGACTCAAGGGTCCCACTTGATCCTGCAGGGCCTGGAGGGCAACACCAATACGTGCTGCAAGGTGACATCAAGTCACCCAGTACTCGGGGAATATGAGGAGGTGGCTGCTGCGATCCCGCTCCAGCTGACCATGGCCATGTGGCGCTGTGGGCCTGGGAAGCTAGACTGACTTTCAGAGAAGCCAGAATCACGAATTTTTCTATATAGCTCTCCTTCTTTATGTTGGCTAAGCACTCAGTGGAAACGGTGACTTCTGGGCTCTGTGGAGAGTCCTCAGGTACAGCAAGCCACTGACTCTGGACAGGTCACATTTTTCTCTCAGGCCTCAGTTTCCCCATCTGAATGGCCACGGCACTCACAGGGCTCATGACCCTCCTGTACTATCAGCAGCCCTTCCAATGACAGCTCCACAGTCCCCACCCCCCGTGGAGGCCCCCCACCCCCACCCCGTGTCCCACTATACACAGTGTTAACACCCGATTTGTCTAACTTACAACAACATTATTCTGACCACTATGACAGAGATTGCGTTTTTATGGCAGGTTTGTGAGTTCCAGAACACTCCCGCCTGCATTATCTCAGGATGCTGATGGAGTCAGAGGCTGGACAGCTGCCTCGGAGACCCTTGCCAGAGCCAAGCTACCTCTGAGCATGAAGCCCAGTTGCTGAGGCAGCTGGAGAGAACACCCCCCCCCCCATACACACACACCCGCTGCCCAGTGCCACCCGGACCCAGCTTGAATCCCGACCTTGCCATCCCCTGGGTGTACCCTGGACAGTCAGGATCTGGGTTTCCTTTCCTTCATCTGTACAATGGATGTGACCACATGGCCACCACAGACCTGTGGGACACACAGACAGGCTCGGCAGTGTCTGCAGAGAATCACAGCCGTCGTCACCTTCCTGGCAGGAAGTGGGAACCAGGCAGGCACTGGGCCAAAAGTGGAGTGTGACCATGGAGAACCTGGGGGGGTTCTGGGGGTGTTAACTGGGTCAAGGCCTTTGAGGAAATGGGGGTGGTGTTAAACTAGGGCAAGGCCTTTGAGGGAAACCCTCAAAGACAGGCTGAGGGGCCTCTTACTCTCCAGCAAAGGTCAGTTAAAGCCCGGCTGTAGAGCACACAGCCCTTCTGGGTCTTCGCTGCTCCCCTGCAGGTGAGGGCAGGGCCAGGGAGAGGTGGGACGAAGGATCTGGTGAAACACACCCCACCCCCCCACCCCCCCCCCCCGCTCTGAGCCCAGTTTCTGACTAGGATCCAGCAACTGCAGCTTTTCTAATGTTTATTCACACTCATCACACTTGAGAATCACTTAGCTCACCTTCCTCTAGGGAAGGGATCGGTTCCCGCAACCACCTCAAGGACTAGGAATGTTATTCCCCTATGACAGAGCATGCAACTAAAACTCAGAGAGGGTAAGCAACAGGCTTAAGGACACACAGGACAGGATGGTGTGACTCCACATATTGTCCTGTGTGCGCGCGCGTGTGTGTACGAACGTACATACACTGCTTACAGGACAGGAGGGAAGGGAGCCAGGGCTACACCAAAGGTCTTGGGGACAGGGGAGAGAGTGTGCACATCTCAATTATGCCACTAAATAAAGCTGGGCATGGCTGAGGATCAGGTTACCTTGCTGGTACAGACTTGTATATGGCTCGCACTTCATCCTCACAGTGCCTCCAGCAAGGCCCTGTCTGCCGCTTATAAACGAAGAAACCGAGGCTCTGATGTAACGCTGGCTTAAGGCCACAGGGTTGGAAAGGTTAGCCTCGTCAGAAGGTGTACTCACTCCCAGGGCGTAAAGGGGTGGGTGAAAGGGGAGAGCAGGTGGTTCTGGGATGCTCACCTAATGAGGCCCAGGCTTCGGTGGCCTCAGCAAGCCCCAGGTGACACAGGAGTTACCCTCCCCCACCTTCCGGAAGGCAGCTGCTTTAAAAGGCCCTAAAACGCTTTCAAGGCCTTATCAGCCCTGCTTCACTGATGCCAATCAGGAAGCTTCCAGGTGCTGCACCAACGGCCACCCCACCCCTTGGAGCTGTACAAACATTCCTCCCTCCCACTCTCCTCCTTGCCAGGCCTCCTTCTAGTCAGCAGCCACCAGGAGGTGCCGGGAGGTGGGCACAGACTCTGCTGGACATCATTTCAACCTGGCCTTCCCCAGAATCTGCCTGGCGGAACTTCTCTTTCAGAAGTCCTGGGTTGTATCTCAGGACACTGGGGACAAGTGTTACTCGCTGACAGAAAGACCAGACGGATGCTTAAAATGGAGATTCCCCCACCTCGCTCCCCACCCACCAAACCACCAGCTGAGGCCAGCACACAGATCTGGCCTGCCTCTGCCAGGAACTCCAACCTGATCTACACGCTTCGACCTCAACAGGAGCCCAGGGCACTCCTGCCAGGTCCAAGCTTCTGTCACCAGCCAGCTCCACCTTCCACCCACCCTGTCTATGTACAAGGATATTGCTTGGCCACAGCTCACAGGTGAACACAGGCAGGCAGGGTTGACAGGACGAGAGCCTGGGCTGAGGGTCCTTAACGATGCCTTAAAGGGGACTGAGGATGTGTCTCAGTTCACAGCGAGCATACTTGCCTAGCATGCAAGAGGCCCCTGGATGCAATCCCCAGCGCTCCATCAACCAGGAGTCATGGCGCACAACTGTAATCCCAGCAACTGGGAGACAGAGGCAGGAGGATCAGGAGTCCAAGGTCTTTGATGGCTGCAGAGCCAGTTCGAGGCCGGCATGAGTGCCCAGAGAATGCATCCCTACCAGGATCAATGAAGGGGTCAGAGACAGATAGCAAGGACAACCTGCAGGAGGCAGTGGAGCTACAGCAGGACAGAAGGATGCACTGATGGACAAACAGGACTCCAGAGGTGAGAATCCTCTGACAGCTGAGGTGCCTCCCCAGCCTGGGTTCTATGACCATCTCAGAGTGACCAGAGTGCAGAGCAGTGGGTAGTGTGAGACCCAGAGGGCTTCCCCGCAGGGTCCTCGATGGGGTGTCCGACTCTATGCACATGTAGAGCACTGTCCCAGGGCTGGGGGAGCAGGGCACCTGTGAGATGCAGTCAGAACAGAGGTCTGCCACCCAAACCATCACAATGCCACGTAGGCAGGCACATCCGAGCCCAGTCATCATGCCACAGATACGGCAAGGGAAGGAGCCCTGGGCCCAAACCATTTCTATGCTGAATGTCTGGCAAGGGAACCATAGGAGACGAAGTCCAGAGAGTGTGAGCACCTTGTCCCAAACCACAGCATGCAATGTTCATATCTGAACCCAGATCCATTGCTCCAGAAGGCAGTGTCTACATCCACACCATCTATGAAGTCAGCAGGCTCTGTTCTCTACCACAGCCAGACTCTGTTTCCTATCCACAGCCTGCCCCTGAAGATGGATAGACAGATGAATGAATGATGAATAGACAGATGAATGAATGAATGAATGAATGAAGGATGGATGGATGGATGGATGGGCGGGTAGATGGATGGAAGATAGATAGATAGATAGGTGTATTTATGGATGGAGGAGAGATGGATGGATGGATGCATGGAGGGGTGGATGGGTGGAGGATGGATGGATGGGTGGGTGTATGACAGAACAGGTCCATCTGATTAGAGTTTTCCAGTGCTGGGTTTTAAAGTGAAGCCCTGCTTTCACTGACTAAGACATACACAAAAGCTAACTCCTTGAGAAACAAAAAAACAAACATACACAGAAAACTGCAAATTTACCCCACATTCACCAGGGCTCCAGGCATATGAAGCCCCAGAAGGCAGAGCTGGGCTCCCAGCCCTCATCAGAAGGGGTCCATGTGGCCCTTTGGCTGAACTGTCTGTCCCTCACCCTCAAACACTTCCTGTTTGGACCATCCCCAGACCCTCCATCTCCAGGAAGGTTTCCTTGGTTCGCCCGCCCTTTCCTTCTTTGACGTTCCTCCGTTGTTCACTCACTCAACACTCCATCCACTGGATGCGCCTTAGCTGACAGCACACTTATCACCCAGTGCCCCGGGTATCAGAGCAAGCAGCTCTGCACATTGGGATGCCACAGCCAACACGGCAGCTTGAATCACTTCCTCCTGGGGTTCATGGTCCAGAGGGCCAGGCAACATGAAACAAGGAAACCAACATGGGTGCTCGGAAGCCAAAACAAGTGGGTAGGATACAAAGTAGCAAAATTGGCTTCTGTTTTAGGTGATACTGTCAGAGAGGGCCTCTCAGAAAGTGGCATTTGAACAGTTCTATGTACTATAACTATGGACATACAAAAGGTCCAGGGGGTCCTTGCCTTTAGGGAACTCATAGTCCAGAGCACTGGCCTTACTGTGACTCTGCAGGACCAAATCTGGATTATTCTCAACATCCCCAATAATTGAAGTTATCCATCTTCCCAAACACAAATCTGGCCAGGTCCCTCAATAAACAGCTCAAGAACCTTCTGTGGCTCCCCACTTCTCTCGGCATCAAATCCATGCTCCTAAGTCGTCCATTCCTGCCGTTCTGCACCTGTCTGCTCTCTCTTCTCCCGTCACCTCACACTGGTGCCCTCGAGGCACACTCCCCTAGGTCACACCCAAGGAAATGCCAGATCATCTGGCCCCCGGGCCTTTCCATATGCTGTTGGCTAGCCGGGCAACATTTTCCTCATCCTCATAGTCCCAAAGTCAACTGCTTCAACTCTGAAGAGATCAATCTGTAGAAACGCCAGGTGGCTAAGAAAGTTCATCGTCGGGAGAATGGGGAGTGAGAAAATGAAACACAGCATCGAGCCATAAAAAAGGAAATAACCCTTTCCCAGCCCAAACTGCACCCCCAGGTGGCCCTCAACTTCCTCCTGGCAGTGCTCAGGGACACACTTCACACATCCGCTCTTGCCAACTATTTTCTCTGTCAGCCTGTCCCCTGTCTCCCTGCCCGCCCCAGGGTCCCGCACCACCTAGCCAAAAAGGAAGCACCATAAATATTTGGAGAGCAAACGAAGGGCTGTGAGGGGCAGACCCCAACCTTTACACTCCATCTAGTCGTGAGTCGGCCACCGTCCTCTGTGAGATGTGTCCCGGGGCTTGAAGCCCCAGCTCCAGATGTTCAACACTTTGCTTTTCCTGGAGGGATCTTGTGGTTTGGGCGAGACACTATGCTCACCATTCTTGCCAGGGGACCACTCCCCAGCACACACACATGCGTGCACACATGCACGTGCACCCCATCTCCTCTTGAGCACCCTCTCTCCTCTCAAGCATTCCACAGGCTGGAGGTGGGAATTCTTAGGCTGTAGTGCTCAGGCCAGCCCTGTGGTGGGCTGGGAGACAGAGCAGCCAGAAGAGAAAGGAAGGCAGGCAGTGGTAGCCTCATGGCTCTGGATGCCAGAGACAAGAGCTGTCCTCTCTGGCCTCTGGCCTCCGTACTGTCCCACAGATTGGGGTTGTATCTGAGAGAATCCAAGTGTTCCCTGGATGTGAAGTACCTCTCAGCCCACCTTCCCAATTCTTGCAGTCGGATTATTTCCCCATCCACTACTCAGTGTGGGGAGACAGCCCCACAGGGGAGACAGCCACTGTGATCACCCTTAAGTGACAGATGAAGAGAAGGATGCTCAGAGAAAGGATTATGGGATGGTGAGCATACATAATGGAATCCCTCGAGAATAGCCAGAGGCCCTACCTAGGGAAACTGAGGCCCCTACAGAGAAGAGAGCTGGTCCAGGGTCCCGAGTGAATTAGAAACAGACCCCTGTAGCCCACCTCACACCATTTCTAGTCCAATATGAGCTGATCATGCTGGATTAAATTCTCTAGTGTCCTCCTACTCCTGCCCCCAAACGGGCAGCCGTCCCATCTTGTGACATCAGCTGCCAACCAGCCCTGTGTCCAGGATCAGGGCCCAGTCAGGCCACGGCCCCCCAGATTCTAACCACCCACTTGCCAGGGCTGGACAGACGTGGCCCTTCCATCTACCCCACGGTAATTAAAAACACACCCAGGCCTTCTCAAACACGCAAGAGAGGCCAATTTTCCTCCCCTCCAGCTCCACTGACTGCAACCTAAATAGCAATATTTATGCCAAGCTCCCCATAATACTGTAAACATCCCAACGTATAGCGGGCCAGCACATGAGTCATTTCCCCAAAGCCAGTGTAATAAGTGGTACACCAACCAAATCCCAGGGAGCTCCCCGCCAGCAGCCGGGCTCCAGGGCTGCCCTCCACACCCAGGGCCCGTGGCACCCTCAGTGCCCTGGCCACCCCACTCTGGGAAACCGCAAGCAGCCGCCAAATTCTGCAGGAGCCGGAGGACGGCTGCCTTGGTGCCAAACACGATGGCTGCCATCCAAGGACCCCCCTTTCTTCGCCCCCCTCCCGCACTGCGGTCACTAAAATGCTCATTACTGAGAAACTAAGTTCTAACACGGGGTCCCCCACCATGCCTGTAGTAGCTGTGCCTGGACCCCTCAAGGCTTCTTCACACTTCACCCCAAAGTGGCCCAAGAATAAGACACTCAATGCCTCACCCCTCAAGCCCCCGGTGGCACATTCCTAGAAGGGGTCACCCTCTTTAGGGGCAAGAAAACACAGCCAATTGTTTCAAAGACCTCAGACTCAGGGCCTATTTTTAACACCCAATGGCTATGAGTGAGACAGGATTTTTCTGAACCCGCGGTTTCCCTATTTGTTAAAAACCAGTAAAAAAATTTCGACCCATCTGGCTTCCCGGAAGACTTCTCTTGGAGGATTCAACACGATTGTCGGCCGGCAAGCACTTTGCAAAGAGGGCTTCAAGTACCTTGTCAACCGTGCAGCACGCTGTAAACCACTGAGAGCAAAGTACTTCATAAACTGTGAAGCGATTGGCAAACTGTAAAGCGCAGTACACGTGAGAACCATTATTAGGATTCACGCCTGGTCCTACCAGCCCAGCCATTCCTGGCGGACACACCCAGACCCCCGCTAACAACTTTCCCTCCAGAGCCAGCGAGCTGCGACCACCTGGCAGCCACTCCCGCCCCCGGGGGGTCGGGTGGTACCACAGCGCGAGGCCTCGGGGAGAGGCCCGGAGACCCAGGCCAAGGCCAACAACACATGGCAAAGCATCTGGTCCGGGATCTGACGGCAGCTGGAGAGTTCTCGGGGCTCCAGACTCCACGCAGAGCTCTGTCGCCCTCGGGGCGGTGGCCCGCGGAGGTACCCGGAGGACCCCGCGCGCAAGAGAGATGCCCATCGCCCCATCCCCCGCTCAGTCCTGCTGGGGAGGGGACCCCATTGTACGCCGCGGGCGACCGGGCGGGCACGGACGAGGGGGTGGGGGACACGAGCGCTTCGCTCCACTCTGCGGGTCCTCCTGCTCTTCGGGTCGCCCAGGCTGCATCCAAGGGGGCGCGGCCCGGGATCCCCAATCCTTGGCGCGGCCACGGTGCCTCCCTCAGAACGCTCCCTGCCAAACTTTGCAGCGCCCACTGCGCGCCGGGCCCGCGCCCCTGAGCCGGGTGCCGAGCCAGGCTGGGCCAGCGCCGGGCTCTGCGGGGATGCGGGGACCCGGGTGGCGGGCGCGCAGTGGGCAGAGCCCCCGGCCCTGGGCGGCGCTCGCCGGGCTGGCTACAAAGCCTCGGCAAGATGGTCCCTTCGCCTCCTCCTGGCACAGTCAATCAGCGCCCGCCGCTCGCCCGGGAGCCCGCGGGGCCCCGCGTCCTCCCCAGCGGTGGCCGCCGGCCACACCTCCCCGCGGCCACCTGCGCCCGGCACCGGCCCCCGGGCAAACTTTGCGACCGCGGGGCCGAGTGAGGGGGCGACCCGGGGCCGAGGCGGCCGCTCCCCGCCCCCATCCCCGCTCACCTTCCACGGCGGCTAGCAGCGGCAGCAGCAGCAGCGCAGCCCCCAGCCTGCGCACGGCCATTGCTGCGCTGCCGGGAGCCTCGGGCCGCGGCGCCGCGGGGACCCCGGGGCTGGAGCGCGCGCCCCGGGCTCGGGGGGCCGGCGGGTAGCGGCGGGGCGCGGCGCACACACACACGAGCCGCCGCCGCCGCGCAGCCAGCAGAATGAGCCATCCAGCCCGGGCAGAACGGGGACCCGGGCTCCGCCAGCGCTGGGCACGGCCCACCTGAGCCGCGGGCGCGGGGGGAGCCGGGGTTGGACTGCCAACCCTGCGCCTGTACCCCACGTGCCCACGGGCTGCACCACGCCCGAGGCACGGCTCTCTTAGTCTTTCATATCCCTTCAGAGGGAGCAGCACCCGCGCTGGGACACTGTGACCCCACGCACCAGGGCGTCCGGGACCCCGGATTCCCCCCCGCTCAGCAGTGGTCTCTCCCGGCGCTGTGGCTCCTCCAGATAAAGCAGCGATTTCAGCCCAAATGTTTCTCAATTTTTATTGAATGCTGCAAAGCCGAGATCGTCTGGCGCGGCTGACAGGAGCAGAGAGAGGGGACCCGGGGCGGGGGGGCTGGGAGCGAGGAAGGGGCTGCCCAAAGCCGGGGGACTGGCCCTACCTGTCAGGGCCGGGAGTGCCACCCCCTTGCCTGAGCCCTGCCACCCGCGTCCCTGCGGCTTCGAAAGAGACTGAACTGCAATGAATGAGGGGGGGAAAAAGAGGAGGGGGGGAGCTGGGAACAAAACAGGCGGCTTTCCCAGGCTCTGGGGCTGGGCTGGGGCCTCCGCCTGGGAGAGTGGGCCTTGGCGCTCGCCCGCGGGCCCGGGGTTCTCTCTGGCAGGGGTGGCGGGCCCTGGCAGGCAGACCCCAGGCCTTCTCTCCTTGCCTTGTTGTCTTGCGCGAGCCCACCGGCCCCTCCCCGCGGACCTTTCCAGCCGCACATTGTATTTCTCCTCTGTTGATCTGGTTCCCGGTGCAGTTTGCGCGCAGGGGTGTGGAGGAGGCCCAGGGGGGTTCCTAGCGACAGCCCTTACTCCACCCCTCGGTGGAATGGACCTGTCTGGGCTGCTCGGTTTTGTGCATAACTGTTCCTTCAGGGAGGACACAACCCCTTGTTCCATTTCTGCGGGCCCAGCCTGCTCTGACAGCCTTCATCACCGTCATCATTAGCGGGCTTGCTGAGGCCGGTGGTGGGCGGACTGTAGGGACCCCGAGGGAACCACCCAGGCAGGGCCCCTGGCCTTTGGGATCCGCGCTCCTGAAAACACGCTTAGCTAACAGCACTGGCCATGCTCTTTGCATTGGGTGGAAGAGTCTCCTAGAGGGACAGGCTGTTAAAGTCCAGTACCGACCCCCCTTCAGTCTCTTTGTCCCACAAACTAGCAAAATGTCCCAGAGATGTCTTCCATTCAGGGCCCATTAGACAGACAGTCCTGAGACCCCAGGGAGGTTTGGAGACGTGGGTCACCTTTGGAAGCTCTGAGAGTCCATTGGAAGTGAACGTCAACCTGGGCGGCCAGCAGAAAGAGGTGGGCCTTGAAGGCTGCAAGGGAAGCAGAGAGAAGTGAGCCAGGGAGGGTAGAGGAGAATGTGGAAGATACTCTCCTCTGCTAACACCCTCCACCCCGTGTTGCCTGCAGACTCCTGTCTAGGGTAGAGATGAATTGGGTGACCCTGGCTTTTATTTCTCTGTTTCTGCTTGTCAGACGTTCCAAGGGACTCAGGGCTTGGTGGACTCTGAACCTATTCTTCTCCTTCCCAGGCGGCCCCTCCCCATCTCCACAAATAACTGCATGGCGTCTATTACATGCTGGGTGGATTCGGCTCTCCTTGCTTTCTATCCCTGGGGCCCTTGCCATCATCAACCCACCCCTGGCAACTGCGTCCTTCTTTGATTCAAACTACAAATACCAGACACTAGCTTTCTTTGAGGACCCTGGTGGCAGGGATGAGGCTCGGGGCTGTTTATGGGTACGTAATTTTGTCTTCTCCATTGTCTCAACCCTGAGACCGAGGACCAGGTAAGTCATCTGCTCAAGGTCATATAGCACATTGGAGCTAGGATTCAAGCTCTGTCTGTCTGACATCCCCTGGGCCTCCCGCAGGTCCACAGAAGGTCAATTAACCAACTTCCCAAGGCCACTGAAAACCTTGTTGTTAATAGGTAGCAATCTGGACCTTTACCTGGTTTAACACAAAAATCACAATAACAATAAAGCCCCTCATCTTTCCCATCGGCTCTCCCTACACATTTTTTTTATCCCGCATTTGGGATCCTATAGAATGGCTGAGTTTTGTCATCCAGCCAAGGCCTTCCTCTCTGCTTGGCAAGTGCCTTCAGCCTGCCTTGTCCCAGTCAAACTCTGCCCAGCTTTCTCCACTCCATGACCAGGGTTCCACCTCATCAACACCCTACTAAGAGCCTCCACTAATTTTGGCCTCTCCTGGACTGACACCCATTTGCTTAGAATGTTTCCTGAAAGATGATCCGTGGTTCTCTTGCTGGGGCCTCAGGATAGTTTGACTGTCTTCAGTTTGCATATCGCCTCCCTGACCCCAGCAGACTGGGTGCTCCCCAGGAGGGGCGCTGGGGAGCTGCCCCTCTCCAGGTGCAGAGGCTGGAGAGCTTTGGATCCAGACCTGGGTCCCTCCCTGCAAAGGAAGAGCCGGCTGGAAGCTTCGTTTGTCTAATGACAACAGCTCCTCGCATTAGCAATCACGCTTTAACAGTTTACAAAGCAGTGTTCACACCCATCAGCTCGGCTCATGATAATTCAACCAGCCGAGCCTCCCGCCCCCAGCACCAGCTTTTAGAAGGGGAAACTGGGATCCAGAGAGGGAACGGTACTTGCCCAAGTACTCTCAGCCCCGTTCACTGTGTGCTGCTGCTGCTGTAGAGAGATTTTGATGACCTAACTTGTCTGTGTCGCTTTCTATCTCATTTGATTGACAAACATGTGTTGGGCATTGCCTACATGCCAGGCACGGGGGAGGCAGGAATGCAACTGAGGACCTGTTAGACAAGACCCTGCAGGGAGTCCCAAATAGGGACAAAATAATGGACAGTGATCCGAGCCAGGAAGACAATAAAGCAGGGTGACAGATCACTGACTGGCCCGGGTGGGGGTGTGTGGGGTGTCATGGAAGCCTGTCTGAGGAGAGAATATGACAGCTGAAAGCCAGGCCAAGCAAATGTGGGGAAGGGACCTGCTGGGTGTCTCCTAGCTGCCCTCCACTCCCTTACTTGCCCAGTTACCGGACTGGTGGGGGCCTTTGGCCATGTGTAGATCAGAACACACCTCCAACCACAGCCGAACTGGGGGATCTGAGCAGACAGCTCCAGTTCTGTCCTGACACCTGTTTGCTGTGTGACCTCAGACAAGGCCTTTCCCAGCTCATAGGTAACTTTAAATTTCTAGTAGCCACATTAAGAAATTAAATGGAGCTGGGCAGTGGTGGCGCAGACCTTTAGTCCCAGCACTAGGAAGGAAAAGGCAGGCGGATCTCTGTGAGTTCGAGGCCAACCTGAGGTCTACAGAGTAAGTTCCAGGACAGCCTGGGTTACACAGAGAAACCTTGTTTCAACCC
The DNA here is from genome assembly GCF_949786415.1 of Peromyscus eremicus. Taxonomy (NCBI): domain Eukaryota; kingdom Metazoa; phylum Chordata; class Mammalia; order Rodentia; family Cricetidae; genus Peromyscus; species Peromyscus eremicus. Next base: position 147,870,428 of record NC_081417.1, read on the forward strand.
CTTCTTCCCCCTAAAAAAAGAAAAGAAAAATTAAATGGAGAGCTGGGACACATGTAACTTTGTATGCTTTGTGTGCTTAGCATGTACGAGGCCCCGAGTTGTTGTTGTTGTTGTTCTTCTTCTTCTTCTTAAAATAAGGAGTTGATTTTTTTTAATTTAAATTTATTTATGTGCATTGGTGTTTTGCCTGCATGTACATCTGTGTGAGGGTGTCAGATTCCCTGGAACTGGAGTTCTAGATAGTTGTGAGCTGCCATGTGGGTGCTGGAATTGAACCTGGGTCCTCTGGAAGGGCAGCCAGTGCTCTTAACCTCTGAGCCATCTCTCCAGTCCCAGCCCTGGTTCTAACACCACCTCTAAGAAAAATAAAGGAAAGCAGGCGAAGCTAACTTTAATTATTTAAATCAACAAGTCAAAAATATTACCATGTCAATGTGTAATTAATGAGCCATTTCATATTTTTTTTCTTACCGTCTTCTATTTTGAGACAGTGTTTCATGTAGCCTACTCTGACCTTGAATTGTGGCAATCCTCCTGCCTCAGCTTCCTGAGTATTAGGGTTACAAGAGTGAGTAATCTGGTATTTCACTTTTTAGCACTCCTCGGTTTCTGTCTGCCCCATGCTGAATGCTCAAGATCCCCCTGTAACAAGGGGTATAAATGTAGACATGAGAGCTGGGATGTGACTCAGTTGGTAGAGTGCTTGCCTAGTATACACAAGTCCTGGGTTCCATTCCCAGAGGTTCATAAACCAGCACTCAGGCAGAAGGACCAGAAAGCCAAAGGCTCTTCAGCTACACAGTGTGAGGCTAGCCTATGCTACATTAAATCCTGTCTCAAATAAATGTAGACATTGACAGCATTAACTATCCTGCCGGGTGAAAAGTGAGATTTGTCCAAACTCTCCCAGGGCAGAGGACAGATTCGCAGCCTCTCCCTGAAGAAAGGGGGGAGGGGCTTCCCAGAGGAGGGGCTGGTAAAGATCATCTTGACAGCTAGGATCTGACCCACCCCCCTCTTTATTTTTGTCTGAGACAAAGTCTCCCTAATGTAGCCATAGCTGGCCTGGAACTCGTTAGGTAGACCAGGCTGATCTCAAATTTATGATCCTTTTGTCTCTCAAATGCTGGTATTACTGACATGTGCCCACATGCCTGGCTGCCCTCCCTCCCTCTTTTGAGAAAAGTTTTTTTTTTCTACCTTCTGATAATATCACGACATGTTCTCATTGTAAGGAATAGAAATGACAATGAACACTTCAGAGGAAATAAAATAAATAAACAAGATTCACCCAGTGCCCCCACCCTCCAACCTGAGAGCACGGCTCGTGTTTTGTGACTGGTTTCATTTTCTTTCTCAGCATTTTTTTTTTCTAGGCACACGTTTGAGGTATAACTACAGCCTTGCTGCATGCACAGTGCTGAGCCCTGACTTTCTCCTCCTAGCATGGGGAGTATGTGTTGTTAGATCATGACTAAGGGAGATATGGTACCCCAGGGACCAGAGGGTGGGAAACATCAGCTACTCTTGATGACTCCTTGCTTCTCCTGAAGGCGACGGAGAGCAAAGCCCCGCTGTGGATGATCCTCTGAGAGCAGAGTAAAAGTGAACAGAGCAACCAGGAGCCACTTTGAGTCTGAAGCCAGCCCAGAGTCTTTGTCACTGGGAGGTAGAGGTGACTGGGCTGGGCTGAGAGTCTGGGCAGCTGATCCCTCTACTGCCACCTGGTGGCCTCTAGCATTAGTGCCCTCTCCAGGAGCCTGGTCTGGACAGACATGTAACAGGCAGGAGGTACTGGAGTCTCATCTAATCCAGTCCTCTAGATGGATTTCCGCCAAGATCTACATATCTGATCAATCCTCCTTCCTGCTGTAGGCTCCCATGGGTCCTCATTTGCCTCTTGCAGTAAATGCAACCCCCCTATCCTGACATTCAAGGCTCCTCAGAGACTGGACCACTCCATTCTCCAGCATCATCTCTACTGTTCACCTCAGACCCTGTTTTCTATGGTATTCCTCTCCTCCTCGTGCCCCAGTCCTTATCACCCTCAGCTCCACTCTGCCACCTTCTCCAGGCCATCCTCAGAGTCCTGTCACATGATGCTTACTCCGTGAGTCCCGCCACAGACACCCTCACCAGCATGCTGACGGCACACGCCTTGATTTCCTTCACTGCCCCCCACCTGTCTCACAACACAGAAAGAAGGGGGCTTTGAACTTAGCAAATGATATGTTGAGGCCATGGAGGCCATGTGTGACCTTATCTCAGTTTCTTTGTTATTTTATCTGTTGTGTCTCTTTGTGAGACAGTCTCGTTATGTGACTCACGATCCTCTGGCCTCAGTCTCCTGAATGTTGGGATTATAGGCATGCGCTATATGCCTAGCTCTTGGTTTATCTACAAAGTGGGTCCAAACCTTACAGATTCATTCAGAGGACCGGATGAAGTTGAGTGTGATAGCATAGGCTTGTAATCCTAAGTTAGTAATGCTCAAGAAGATTGGCAGTTCCAAGCTATCCTGGGCTACATAGTATCTCAAAAAGGAATAACAATAACAACAACAATAATAATAATAAAAGAGTACAAACTGGGTGTGGTGGCATATGTCCATAATCCCGGCATTTGGGAAGTAGAAGCAGGAGGCTCACAGATCAAGTTTGAGGCCAGCCTGGGCTATGTCAAAACAAAGCAATATAGAAATGAGGTGCCAAGCCAAACGCCTGCCTTCGAGTGTGTCTGGGACACACCGGTCTTCCTTCCCACTAGCCCACATTTCCTGTGTCTCCTGACCCTCTGCAGACCCACATCCTGTTCCTCTCTAGATCCCAGAATCTAGCAAAGGGTTGCAACCTGGGTATTGAGTTGCTGATTGACACCTCTCCCACTGACAAGAAGAACCAGCTTGGCACCAGAAACAGATGGTAAGACACTTTGAAGTATCTCTGAGCCACCAGAGACAATGATTCACTTCTCTAGAATTGGGAAGGCCTGGGCTGTCTATCTGGAGCAAAGGGTCAAGGCATGGGTGGGTGGGGCCTGGGGTGGGTGGGGCCTGGGGTGGGTGGGGCCTGGGGTGGGTGGGGCCTGGCTGTCAGCCTATTCTCTTATCATCATCTTTGATCCTGACAACCATTATGTGAGCCAGGAAGGCCTCCCCACTTGACTGCAGAGGAAACTAAGGCCCAGAGAGAAAGTGATTTGGCTAAAGTCATTCAAAAGACTCAGGAAATCTAAGCTGAGTGCCAGGATTCCCCTTCCCTGGGTTAAGGCTTTCTGAAGCTTGTGGCCACAATGAGGTTGAAACCAGATCTGAGTTCAAATCCCAGCTTAGTTCTTTGCCTTCTACACAACTTTTATGGCATGGAACTTCCTGAGCCTTGGTTTCCTTGTAGCAGGGGGCCCTGTTGGAAGATGAAAGGAGCTAGAGATAGTGACGCCTCTGTAAACGGCAGAGGCAGAGTGCCATACCCGGGTGAAAGGTTGACACAGTTGCTTGTTGAGCCTGATACAGGTTGCTTTGATCTTGGCGCCCTGCAGTAGTACGGGGTTATATGACTGGCTGTTCACCTGGCTGCCCATTTTCTAATCTACCTCTCTTCAGGAGTTTGCAGGAGCTATTTGGATGGGTGCCTGGCAGCGGAGGTGCAATAGGATCAACAAGCTGGCTATGGGAGGCAGGGATGCCCAGGGCAGCTGCCCCATCTAGGCACAGTCCTAATAATACATGTAGGCTCGGTGCTGGGGTTGAAGAAACATGGCAAAGGTATGATGCAGGGCTCATTTTTTTAAGGACCCGGGTGTATGAGAAGTAATGGCATCAGGTATAGTGAGGAAAGCTCCCAGCAAGAGTGAATCAGGAAGAGTAAAGATTACAGCTAGTTCACTTTAAACTGGATCAATCTCAAAGAGGTGTTCTAGAAGTACTTGACAACAGGATAGTTGGATGGATGGATGGATGGATGGACAGGTGGGTGGGTAGATGGGTGGATGAGTGGATGGTTAATAGATAGGTGAGTGGGTAGGTTGATAGATTGCTGATTGAATAAATAGGTGATGGATAGATGAGTGAGTATATAGAAGGATGGGTATGTTTGTATGGCTGGCTGAATGGCTTGGTAAGTGGATAGATGGACGGACGGATGGACGGATGGATGGATGGATGGATGGATGGACAGGTGTGTGGATAGCTGATGGATGGATAGATAGATGGATGAATGGATGGATGGATGGACAGATGAGTAGGTGAGTGAATGAATGGATGGTCAAATGGGTGAATGGATGGATAGGTAGGTAATGAATAGATGGGTAGACTGATGGATGGATGGGTAGATGGATGGATGGATGGATGGATGGATGGGTAGATGGATGGATGGGTAGATGGATGGATGGATGGATGGATGGATGGATGGATGGGTAGATGGATGGATGGGTAGATGGATGGATGGATGGATGGATGGATGGGTAGATGGATGGATGGGTAGATGGATGGATGGATGGATGGGTAGATGGATAGATGGATGGATGGATGGATGGATGGATGGATGGGTAGATGGATGGATATAAGAGTATATGGGCAGATGGTTGGATAGCACAGAGGACAGAGGATAATGACAAGCAGGTTGGCTTTCAGGAGGTAGTGACATATAAGTTTAGATAAATCTTGGGTTTAAATTGACTGGAGAGTTTTTAAAAAGGCACAACCAGCTTTCAAAAGTTAAGAGATACAGAACAGACCTCTGCAGCTCTGCACACTCCTCAGACTCTGAGGCCTCCGAAAGCACTCAGATGTGGTGACTACCGTGGCTGCCGGGTGCTATGATGAGCATCCTAAGAAAGTTACCCATCATCCCCCAAATCCTCCCCCAGTGCTTTCTGAGGCTTGTGTGCTTTTCTCTCACTGGTGTGTCCCAAGCTCCCACCTCACCCACCTGGCTCTTTCAGTTCCTCTTGGAAGATATTTGGATTGGGGAACCAGAGTACCAACCCAGAGCAGGTTGAGCCGTCCTGCTTTGCATGTTCTTGGATCTTGTGGGCATGGTACATAGGGATAGGGGGCTGGACTGGAACTCAGTCCCTATCTCTGCAACCATAGGTGGGAGTGGCTGGGGTCCAGCGGAGTATCTGACATAAGGGAGAAGGAGCGTTGGGGGAAGTGGCCCAAACATCTCAGACTTCACAGCTGTACTTGGGATCTGCTCCCAGGAAGTGACCTTCAAGGTGCTAAGGCCAACTGTACCACAGAACACCTTTCCTGCCAGTGTTTGATCAGATGAGGGCAGAAACTCAGCAGGCTTATATTCAAAAGGGCCTGGCATCCCACCTCCATCATTTTACGAAGCAACAGGCTCAGAGAAGAAAAGGGATTTCTTCAAAGTCACACAGCAAGGTAGTAGGGCACAGTGATAGGAAGTTTTCCAGCTCCTGGAGGGGAACTGGCAGGTGGCCTAGACTTCAAGGAGGAGTTGGGTACAAGGAGACCAAGAGCAGCCCAAGGAGACAAGGAGGCCGTTGTATTCTCCTAAGACCGGCTAGAAAGCTGGGCAGAGCTTCGCACCATGACTCTCCGAGATGGAATTGGAGGGCAGCCAGCTTGTCGACTCCAGCTATTAACTAATAGCCTATTATTTCCCACTAAGATTAATTTTTAAATGCAAATGGCATGTTTTTATCACACATTTGAACATTTAGAATCCACAGATCCCTGGTCAGAGCAAGGCAGTCCTTTTCTACTGTCTAGAGAGGCCCAGGCAGTCCCTGGGGACCACAGGCCCGGGGAGGCATATGTAGCAGGTTCCTCTTCTGTTCTGGAATGCCAATCCTATATCCTTCCCATGATCAGTTAGGAAGGATCAAAGCTTCAGAGATGGCACAAGGAGACAACGGAGGAAAGAAAACAGGGCCAGTCTCCTTGTCTAGGACAGTTCCCCTTCACTTCCATAGTATCACAAAGGGAAGCTGGGTCTGCATTGGATTGTGGGGATTATGCAAATGAAACTGTGGCTGAGGTTTCTGAATGCAGTTTGTTTTAGCTGCCACCAAGGCCTGTCCAGCAAATGCCCACCAAGGCCACAGCTAGCATTAGTTCCTTCATTGATTCTAAAGTACAGGGAGGCATGTGGGGGACCCCAACAGAACAAGGTCCAGCCTGGAGGGAGTCTGGAACAGGCTGCCCTAGTTGAGGGGAGCTGAGAACAGTTTCTTTGAAGGGAACCCAGCCATTAGGGGCAGAGCCAGCTTCTTATCCAGGTGGAACTGGATTCATACCCCCTCTCTGCCACTTGCTGGTTACGTGGCCCTGGGTGAGGTCAAGCCTTGGTCTCTTCCACCTTAGAGTCAACGTGAGCATCAAATGAGTGATGACTCCATTGGTAAAGGTGCTTGCTATCAAGTCTAATAACCTGAGTTTGATCCTGAGACCCACAGGGCAGAAGGAGACAACTGACTCTTGTAAGTCTTCCTCTCCCTTCCCCCACCACATGTGTGCTATGACACATAAACATGCATGCACATATGCTCACAGACACACACAAATAAAATAAATGTAACAAAACAAAAAGGAGACATGGTCTGTGCAGTGCCTGGGATCCTGTTCCGTCATGCCAATCAATGATGGCGGTCCTTCTACAGTACTCCTGAGGACTGCCTGCAACAACAATTCATGCAGTGTCGTAATAACAGTATTAGGATAAATAATATATAATGTCAAAGTGAGTGAGTTTTAGAGGCTAAGAGTATAGCTGAGTGGCGGAGCATTTGCCTAGAGGGTTAGTGACCCTGGGTTAGATTCTCAGCATGAAGAAAACAAAACAAAGCATATCATCCTTGACTCTGAGGGAGGAGAGGGTCCAGGACCCCTAGGGATACCAGGGCCTGCAGGTACCCCAGTCCCTTATCGAAAGTGCCATAGTATTTGGCTGTAACCCACGCAGACACACATACATTAAGTCGTCTCTAGGTTACCTACACCCAGCACAATGTAAATGTGATGTAAATAACTGCTGTGCTCTCTGCTTTGGGTATAATAGCAAGAAGAAAGTCTGTCTCTTTGCTACAAATGTGATTTGTTTTTCAAATATTTTTGATCCAATGTTTGTTGAATGCACAGGTGCAGAAGCCATGGAAGAAGAGGGCTGGCTGGATACCGTGTCAGCAAGAACTAATGTCACAGTAAATACCTTCAGCACTTAGGAGGGGCTGCCCTGAGCGCTCAGTATATGTGAACTCACCGCACCTCAGGCATACGTGACAGCCTGTGACAGGAGGGGGGCCTCTTGTGCATCCTCCTCTAAGTTGATCCGGCTGTAAACATGTCACAAGAAAGGCCCTGATATTTGGGCCAGGAAGATGGCTCAGCAGATAAAGGTGATCGCTTTCAAGTCTGACAACCCGAGCGCGATCCCTGGGACCCCCGTGGACGAAGAAAAGACAGCTTCAGCAGGCTGTCCTCTGACCTCCACACGTGCATCGTGGCGCACCCACACACACACACACACACACACACACACACACACACACACACGTGTGATATGTTTTAAAAAGGTAACATTTGTGGGCTGCACTCCTTTTCCAGCACTCGGGAGGTAGAGTAGGTGGATCTCTGTAAGTTACAGGCCAGCTAAGGCTACACAGTGAGACCCTGTCTCAAAATCAATTAAGATTAAAAAATAAAAATCAAAATAACATTTGTCCATGTTATTCATGCTATGCCATGGTGCTGCAGGCTTTGGGGCTCATCCTCTTCACTCATTTTCCTAGGAATCACCCAGGTGTGCAGTCACAGTGATGATATAATACTGATAGAATGACATCACACACAGAACATAATAGTATTAAAGGTTGAATGATCTCACACATAGAACATCAGAGCCATTTTACAGATAAAGACCTGAACGTTTAGAGGTTGATTTCTAACTGGCCCTTAGCAGCAGACAAAGGAGTCCACACCCACTTCTGCAGCCTGTCCAGTATGGCGGCCATTGGCGGGATGCGGCTATTGAACACAGGCCACGTGCCGGGCTGAGTGGAGATGTGTCTTGAATACCAAGTGCACACTGGATTTCAAAGATTTAGTAAGAAAAAGAGGCTGCAGAACAGCCAGTGAGGTTTTTTAATTTATACTTCGAAAGGGGGAGATGCCTGGGCCCTGACGCGCATACGGAGGCCAGAGGATAACCTGTGAGAGTTGACTGTTTCCTTCCACCACGTGGGGCCCAGTGATCAAACCGGTTGTCAGACGTAGTGGGTAGGCTCCTTTACCTCCTGAGCCATCTCACTGGCCTTTGTTTTCTAAAACCTCTTGGCAAAATGTTGTGATAATATTATGATATAGTGGGTTAAATAAAATGTATTATCGAAGTTAATTTCACCGGTTTCTTACTTTCCCCAATGGCGCTATTTGCAAAAAAAAAAAAAAAAAAAAAAAATTAATTCCCCTTGTGATTTGTCTTACATTTAATTTCTTTTCTATTTTTATTGTTTTGAGATGGGATCTTACACAGCCTAGGCTAATCTTTTGTTTTTGGAGGGGGAGGGGTTGAGACAGTGTTTCTCTGTGTAGACCGGGCTGTCTGAGATCTTGCTTTGTAAATCAGACTGACCTCGAGCTCACAAAGATCTGCCTGCCTCTGCCTCCCAAGTGCTGGGATTAAAGGCGGGGGCCACCACTGCCTGGCTGCAAGCCTAGGCTAATTTTGATGCCCCTGATCCTTCTGCCTCCACCTCTGAAGTGCCGGGGGAATTACAGGCAAGGACCAAATGCCCAAGTTCTATTTCTTTCCTCTCTCTCTCTCTCTCTCTCTCTCTCTCTCTCTCTCTCTCTCTCTCTCTCTCTCCTCTCTCTCTGTCTCTCCTCTCTCCTCCCTTCTCTCTCTCTCTCTCTCTCTCTCTCTCTCTCTCTCCTCTCTCTCTCTCTCCTCTCTCCTCTCTCCTCTCTCTCTCTCTCTCTCTCTCTCTCTCTCTCTCTCTCTCTCTCTCTCTCTCTCTCAAAGCAGGGCCTCCAGCGTGCTAGGCAAGTGCTCTGAGCTATGCCCCGGCCCTGCTGCCTATGGCTCTGCTGGGCAGAGTCTTGCTAGACCAGGCTGCCTGCAGAACTTTCTAGACTGATGGAAGGATGGACTGCACAGCTCCGGAGGATCACCTCCAAATCTGTGGCCCTTGAGAGCTTGAAACACAACTCATGTCACTGAATTGAAATGCTATTCTGCTTTAATTAATTTACCTGGCAAGGTTAGTAGCCACATGTGGCCAGTGCCTACGAGATCTGGCAGTGCATTTTCAGACACCTGTAATTCTCTGTCTAGAGAGAGAGAGAGTATTCCTGGTGTCCCCACAGGTGTTCTTGGACAGGACATGGGTTTCTGTGGATCTGGTTGTCCAAATTCTAGCTATGGACAGGAGACTCAGAGAGGAGCAAAGATCGCCCCATGACACACACTGCTTGGCAGTGGTGGAGGGGAGGTAACTCCCAGGGCAGGCCCCATTCAGTTGGGGGAACTGTCCCTAGGGGCCTTTCCTAGCCTGATCTGCAATTCCCCACTTGCAGCTTGACCCCGCCTCCCACTTTGGGAAACCCCTGCTGTGGTGACCTGTGTTCTTGTCCTCAGGCCACCACTTCCCCATCCTCTCACTCCAACCCTTCACACCTGAACGATGGCTTCCCTTTGAGGGGCCTAGGGGCCACACCTTGTTCCCCTACTCTCCAGCACCCCCCAGGCCCCATACATTCTGTCCCCCTATCTTCATGAACCTCTCTGATCCCTGGTACTCCGTTCCACCCTCCGCTCCTGCAGAGGCCTTGGCCTAGAGGTTGCTGATTTCCACAGCTCCTGGAGCCCCGCCGACACTACTTTCAAACAGCCTGTGCATTTCCCAGTGGAAGCAGTAGCAGAAGCATCGGGCTTCCTGCCATCCTTCCAAGCTAATAACGGGCTGGGTTCCCACCCCAGCTCTGCCGCCCACTGCCTGTGTGACTCTGGCCAAGGCGCTTCTCTCTGAGCCTCAGCAGCTCTCTGTAAAACGGAGAGGCAGAGCCTCCTCCACTTAGGACAGACCCCATCCGGATCAGCCCTCATGCTGATCTGCCTGTGCTGAGAAAACACCATGAGTGGGAAATGCACTGGGTCCCCTCGCCAGCTCAGCAACACCCACCACCGCCGAGTACCAGTTTCCCCTGTAACTGTGCACCTAAATGGCCATCTGGGAAAGATCCCAGCGCAAAACCCAAAGTACTGCAGGACAGGGTGACAAGCACCTCTAAATCCAGCACTCAGGAGGCTGAGGCAGGAGGGTTATCACGAGTCTGAGGACAGTCTGATCGATAGGATGGAACCGAACAAACAGCTGGGCATGGCTGCTCATGTCTTTGATTTCAGCACCCGGTAGGCAAAACAGTTTCCTTTCCCTTTCATAACACTGTAGAGCTGAAAAAGTCCTAAGTCAAATAAATAAAACAGTCATTAGTTAGACTATTTGAGACCTATCTGTCTCAAATGATAATACCAAAGGATTCTTTTTAAGTTTTTTTTTAAATTTTTTTGGTGTGTGTGTGTGTGTGTGTGTGCCTGCTTTTCTATGTGTGTACTACAGGTATGCAGTGCCCTCAGAAGCCAGAAGAAAACATTGGATCCCCTAGAACTGGAGTTACAAGAGATTGCAGGCCACCCAATGTGGGTGCTAGGAACCAAACCAGGGTCCTTTGCTAGATCAGCAAGTGGTTTTAACTGCTGAGCCATCTTGCCAGCCCCGCCAAGGATTCTTATAAACATTAAATATAGCAAGATTGAAATTTTATTTATTTATTTATCTATTTATTTAATTTTTTTTGAGACAGGGTCTATTATGTAGCTTTGGCTGTCCTGGAACTCACTATATAGACCAGGCTGGCCTTGAACACACAGAGATTCACCTGCCTTTGCCTCCTAAGTGCTGGGATTAAAGGCATGCACTATTATGCTGACTGGGAAAATTTTAAAAATATTTCAAAGCAGTATGTGAGATCATGGGAAATAACTGTGTTGTTTGTGGCTGGGCTCTCTGCCAAATGCTAACCTCATCCTGCCCTCAGACTGCAGTGATGTTGCCGTATGGCTCCTTAGGTCCTCCTCCCTTCAAGAGGCAGAGACTTCCACGCAGGCAGTCTGGAGTTAAGGACCTGCTTCTAATCGGTGGCCCAGAGTGGGAGAGACACCCTGTGGCTGCGAGCTGTCAGAAGGTTTTGACCTCCTACTGTCTTTAGGAGAAGCTCTGCCATGTCTCAGGACCCCTACGGACAAAGGCTTCTGGCTGGCAGCCAAATGAGTGGGCCACCTGGGCTGTGGATCCTCTGGTGTCCACAAACTTTCTGATCGCTACCACCCTTACTGACATTCTGACCTAACCTGGGAGAGCTCCAGAGTCAACTCTGAGTTCCTGACCTACAGAAACCAGTGTTCATCATTTAAGCTACTGGGTTTCAGGGAAAATGTATCACACAGTAAAGGAGATTTAAACATGGACTCCGTCACTGTGTTCTCACCACATAGCCATGCAGGGTAGGGTTCGTTTTTATTTGCTTTGAGACAGGGTCTCATATATCCCAGACTGCCCTCAGACTTGCTGTGTAGCAGAGGATGACCCTGAATTCTGGATCCTCCAGCTTCTGCTTCCTCAGTGCTAGGATGGCAGGAATAGTCAGATATAACTTTTGTTTTGTTTGAGACAATGTTTCTCTGTGTAGCCTCAGTCTTTCTGGAATTCATTCTGCAGGCCAGGCTGGCCTTGAACTCAGAGATCTGCTTGCTTCTGTCTCCCAAGTGCTAGGATTAAAGGCATATGCCACCGCCACCCAGCTCAGATATATATTATCTCCCCCATTTCATAAACACTTGCCTGACATAGCTCAGTAAAGATGTGGTGGCCCTAGACCTAAGGCCTGATCCATTTGGATGAGATCTGGGAAGAGTACAGTCAGCACCATGCCACCGCTACAAGGATCCAATGTCCAAATGTAGACTGCCTGGGCTGGAGTATGGGCTGGTCTATCCCAATGGTGGAGGCTTTAATTTAAACATCCTGGTCTAATTTCCACATCTAGCAGCTAATAGTTGTTCATTAAATGTTCACTGGATAAGGGGCTGGACACTTGGATCCTGTGTAGTCTTGGGTAGGTCCTTGGCCAAACTCACCTGAGGATTTTGACAGCCAGGGCAAGATTTGAATGGAGTCCCTATAACCCATATCTGAGTACTTAAAAGCTAAAACTCAGCTGGGCATGGTGTTAAAGGCCTATAACGTTGACACATGGGAGGCAGAGGCAGGAGGATCAGGAGTTTAAGGTTATCTTTAGCTACATAAATTTGAGGCCAGCATGGGCTACATGAGACCCTGCCTCAAAAGGTTGGAGGCCACTAGGGAAGTGCTCAATGGGTGAGAGTGTGCTTGTTCTGCAAACTGAAGACCCAACTGCAAACTCCCAGCATCCACATAAAAAATTGGGACATGGGCCGGGCGCAGTGGCACACGCCTGCAATCCCAGCACTCAGGAGGCAGAGGCAGACGGATCTCTGAGTTCAAGGCCAGCCTGGTCTACAGAGTGAGATCCAGGACGGACAGAGCTACACAGAGAAACCCTGTCTCAAAACGACAACCACAAAACAAAAAGCTAGGACATGGTTGCATGAATCTGCAACCTCTGCACTCTGAGACAGAAAGGCCGACAGAAAGAACCCAGTGGTTCTAGCCAGCATAGCCAAATGTCAAGCTTCTGGTTTGGTGAGAGACCCAGTCTCAAGGCAATTGAATGGAGTTTGACAGAGGAACACACACACACACACACACACACACACACACACACACACACACACACGCTTTAACTCAAACTAATAAACAAGTAAAATACAGCAAACATGCCTTTATTACAATGAAATATAAAATATGCATTGAGCTACAGTCTTTATAAGCTGAAAGTCTGTAAAGTATCAAAGTTGACTGAATATAATTATTATCACATGTATATGTGGAGTCCCTTGAAGGGTTAATAGTATTTGAACGAGTAACGAAATAAAAACATAGCACAAGTAATAATTTTCTGTGTGGTGCTGGGGATGCTATGCCTCAACAAATCCCTCGTAAATTATATTTGATCCATCAATTAAAAAAATTTTGCCTTTATTTCAGCACAATTAGAACTGCACTGTGAAAAGGTAAGATTTTTTTTTTTGATAATTTCTGCTCTGTTGACAGTGACATAGAACTAGACCACCTTTCTCAAATCATTGCATTTCTTAGTTTTTAATTAAATTCAATGCGGAAACACTTGCTCTGCTGAGGATGTGGCCACAAATTGCCCATAAAATTCTTAAATCGATATTTCCATTCGGAAATGAGCTGTGTGTTTGATACAGTGAGCGAAGGAGGTGGGGCCGTGTGTGATGAATCACTATCCCGGGGGGAACATCACTCCCTGTTCCAGGTGTGATGACGCCCTGTCAAGAGTGTGTTTTGGTTCGGTTGGCTTTTTGTTGCTTCTGGGATGACAGGGACTCTCGGTGTAGTCCAAACTGGCCTTGAACTCACGGCCATGCTCCTGCCTCGGACTCCCTAGTGCTGGGATCATAAGCATGTGTGCTGCCACACCTCACTGCTATAGCAGACTCTTGATTTTAACTGTCTCTGTGAGCAATATGCAGACCCAGCGCCATGAAGGCAGATGGCGGTATACTTGAAGCGCAGTCCGTGTCCCTCACATAGGCACAAATCTAGAGGTGATACGGCCTATTTAACAACGAGGAATAGCCCACAGCTGCCAAGTGTGAGTCCTGTGCATCTTGTATCCCCACATTTTAGGGGCTTTGCTTGTTTCAACTGGGCTTCACACATGTTAGGTAAACGCTCTGCCACTGGGCTATATTCCCAGTCTCTTTTGATTATTTTGAGGCAGTCTAACTCTGTAGCCCAAGGCAGCCTCAGACTCATGGCAATCCTCCTGCCTTAGTCTTCCTAGGGCGGAGGTTGTAGGCTGGAGCTACTACACCAGGCCCTTGAGTCCCTCCTCCCCCGTTTTGTATTTTCTATGGAGAAAAGCAGGCTGGCTTCAAACTCACAGTGATCCTCCTGTCTCTGCCTTCCAAACGCAGGTCAAGCGTGCACCACCACACCTGGTTTAGATTCTCTTTTGTGGTGCTGGTGATTGAACCCAGGGCCTTGTGCATACCAGGCAAACACCACCCTAGCCCAGCCTTTTGTTAAGACCTCTGGAGCCTGTAATTAGTGTGGAGAGAAACGGACACCCACCGATGCTGTATTACTGGGAACCCTGCCCTCTAAGGAAAGACTTAGGTGTCTCACTAGGCCTTTCCCTGACCTAAGGTTTCCTGTTACTGATCTCAGCCTTCCTGTGTCCTAGATCAGGTTCTGCATGGAGTCGGCAGTGTTAGCTCATGGACTTTGGCAGGGTTAACCCACAGATCTGGGCGGTGCTGGGCGGCAGCCCTCATGTTGAGGACAGAGAACAAGAAATAAGGAAAAAGCATTGTCCATTCTTCCTCTGGGGCCTCAGCAAGGTCTGTCAGTCACAGGAGTAGATGTGGAGGGTGACAGGGTGTGCTGGCCCACGTGACAGAGGCGCCAGCAGCTAGGTTAGGTAATAAACTGTGTGCGCTGGTGATGGGTGTGTCTCTGCACTCTTGCTGTGTGGTCTGGAACTGGGGGTGGTGTGCAAACTGCCCAGAAGCCAAGAAGTGTTGAAAACCTTTTGTGCCAGGAGAACACTGTTATGTGCAAGCTTGTGTTCATTTTCCTAGAAGGGTATTTTTCCTCCTTTTTCTCTTTTCTTTCTTTTTATTAGGTATTTATTTGTCTGTGTGTGCTTTCATACGGAGGGAGTGGAGGATGCCGCTTTGCACATGTTGAGGGTAGAGAATAGCTTGCAGGAGCTGGTTTTTCCCCTCTACCATGTGTGAGCCCTGGGAATTGAACTCAGGTCATCAGGGCCAGCCACAAGCCCCTTTACCCCCTGAGCTATCTCGCTGGCTCCTTTTTCTGCTTTGTTTTCGGTTTTTGTTGTTGTTGTTTGTTTGCTTGTTTAGGTAGGAATTT
The DNA here is from genome assembly GCF_949786415.1 of Peromyscus eremicus. NCBI lineage: Eukaryota > Metazoa > Chordata > Mammalia > Rodentia > Cricetidae > Peromyscus > Peromyscus eremicus. Next base: position 147,885,500 of record NC_081417.1, read on the forward strand.
ATACAGTTAAGACTGGCCTAAAGTTCTGTATGTAGCTAGGGACGGCCTCGAACTTCTGATCCTCCTGCCTCCACCTCCCAAGTGCTGGGATTGCAGGTATGCACCACTACCCCTCAATTTCATTTTTTTTTTTAAATAATTTTTTTCCAGTACCGAGGATCAAACCTCAGGGCCTCTCACATGCTAAGCAAGTGCTCTGCTGCTGAGACCCAACCCCAGCCTCAGCTCCCAGGAGTGGCTTTATGAAACGTTGTAAGGCAGACGTGGCACACTTGTCCCACCCTGGTCCCTGCAATTTTAACAGCGCTGTTCTGCAAGGTGCTATCACTTTGAATGTCGGCATCTAGATCACTACAAGTTAGAAAATTGTTTTCTTTCATTGTGGTGGGGGAGAGAAAAACAGTTTACAGTGCTAGCCATCTTGCAAGTGTCTTGGTGAGCAGCAGCATGTGTATTCAAAAACTTGTGAGACTTCCAAGGACCTTTTCTCACAAAATGCCTAACATGCAAAAGGCCCTGGGTTCCATCCCTAGCACTGCACATGCGCGCGCGTGCGTGCGTGTGCGCGCACACACACACACACACACACACACACACGCGCGCGCGCACACACACACACACACACACACGCGCGCGCGCGCGCACACACACACACAAGGAGGGGGTCAGCAAGTTGGTTCTGTGGGTAAAGGTACTTGCTGGAAAGGCCTGAGGACCTGAGTTTGATCCCCAGGTCCTACAGTAGAAAAAAATGAATGGAATCCTAAAAGTTGTCCTCTGACCTCTACACACAAGACTTGACAAGTGTTCATCTCCTTCACTTCATTCATATCATACATAGTCATACATATGTGATGATGATGATGGTGGTGGTGGTGGTGGTGATGATGAAGATAAAGGGTGTTGGGGGCAGAGGCCAGTATGGGCAGAGACCTGAAGAGGGTGAGTTTGGCCGTGTGGGAGTCATCACTCATTTATTGGTTTCCACAAACAACGTCACCCCAGCAATTATAGAACAGTTACCCTCACTTATTCAGATATCAGAACCTTTACAGTCTTCAAGATGCTGTTGTACCTTAGAGGTGCTGGGGCAGGACCCAGGGCCTTAAAGACTCAGCCGACCCTGTGCCACCTGCTCTAGACTTCACGGCACTTTGAGGATAATGCCAAAGAACTCTCATTTTTTCTGATTATTGTTACACCTCGTTAGTGTGTTACTTGCATGTATTAGAAATGATGAGCAAACACAGGCCAGGATGTAACTTTGTCGAGTGCTTGTCTGGCACACACAAAGCCCTGGATCCAACCTCAGTGCCTTATAAAGCAGGTGTGGTGGTGCACAACTCTAATGCAGCACTAGAGAAGTGGAGGCAGGAAGGTCAGGAGTTCAAGGCCAGCCTGGGCTGTAAAAGCCCTTGTCTCAAAAAATTTTTTTAAAGGTGTAAACATATTTATTCATTTCAAAAGAATAATTCTATTACATGTTAAAATAATTATTAACTTTTTATGAAAACAAATTTAGTTTCCCAAGACAAAAACACTTTCCGGGCAGGACGCCCTCACTTCGTTTTTGACAGCTCTTACATTTAGCTAGTTATTATGATAACATTCGGCTTTTGCAAACTCCCCCAGGAAGGTCTCAGAGCCCCCCTAACCCTCTGAGGAGGGTGGATTGGAGGCATTCCCCTGCAGACGAGAGGTGGAGGCCAGTGGGACTAGATTTTCTAAATGCTTTGGGGATTGGAAGGGAAGCCAGGGCTGCGGGAGGGTGGTCAGACTTTGCCTGCAGAGGGCAGAAGTGAGTACCGGGAGCCATCAGGCTGGCTAGGTGCCCAAGCTGGGCTACTGGAGATGCCGCTGTGGGAGGGGTGACAGATCCTGTTGGCAACTCCGGGTTTGAAGATCTGTGGACTCCCCAGAGGCCATGCTCAGAAAAGACTTGGGCCAAGAAGGGAAGCGCTATCAGGAGAGAGCATAACACTGTGAATCCAGGAAGGCAAGCTGTCAGGACTCCAGGGAAGGACCTCTAGGAGTGGAGGGGGTGGCCTGGGAAGGAGCAGTACCTGGTGGCCAGCGGGTGCTATTACGAAGGGTGTATCTGACTCCTCCCAGCTGTGAGGCCAGAACTTGTTCTAAGTTGCAGCTGCCATGGTAGAAACTGGCAAGAGCCTAGCCAGAGCGGTGCCCAGGTTGTGTAGACAGTTTGAGAACGTGTGTGTGCTGGAGAGGGAGAACTTCAGTGTGGAAGGGACAAAAGACTTCTCCCTGTGTTTGAATCTCTGACTTCTGGCCAGGAAGGGGCAGTGCTGGGCCAGTAGATCCCACAGTGGTCCTTTCATCAACCTTTCCTGGCCATGTGGGACACTCTGTGCTATTCTCTTGGGCCTCTGGGGACTGGTTTGGGTTGCACATAAGCCATGTCTCTGCCTTTGTGCCTCTGCCCTCCCTATCCCCATGCCAGCCAGTTCCAAGTCGGCTCTTAGTTGCCAGCCTCAAATATGGAGGGACCTGCAAGACTGCTGGGAGAGAGAAGCCGAGATCTGTGTTCAAGTCAGAGTTTCTGTTGCTGCAATGGAACACCATGACAGAAAGCAGGTTGGGGAAGACAGGGTTTATTGGGCTCACACTTCCACATCTTAGTCCATCATTGAAGGAAGTCAAGACAGGAAATCAAGCAGGGCAGGAACCTGGAGGCAGGAGCTGATGCAGAAGCCACAGAGGAGTGCTGCTCACTGGCTTGCTCAGCCTGCTTTCTTATAGAATCCAGGACCACCAGCCCGAGATGTTACTGCCCACCATAGGCTGGGCCCTCGCACATCAGTCACTAAGTAAGGAAATGTCCTACAGCCTGATCTGATGGGGACATTCTCTCAGTTGAGATTCCCTCCTTTCACATGACTCCAGCTGTGTCAAGCTGATATAAGACCAGCCAGGACAACTGATAATGGACACTGACAAGTGACAAGTGCCAGGTCCTGCATCTGAGGAGACCTCACTCAGGTCTCAGGACAAATACCAAGACTTAAAAGATATTGTCACCCTGTGCTAAGGATGAGAAACAGAGGAACAGAGAAGCTGCATAACTCTCTCGGGGTCACACAGCTGGGAAATGACAAGGGTGTGCATGTGGGTGGGGAAGGGGAGGTTTGAGCCCAGGATGCTGATCTAATAAACCTGGTGTTTCACTGCTATGCTCCATGGATGCCATTTCAGAGTGCCACTTGGTGGCAGCCACAGGAAGAGCTGTGGGGTCTCTAAGGTGATACTGTCCCAGCTGGGGGACATGGAGAAGGCTTCCTGGAGGAGGTGCTGGGTGGCACAAGGAATTACCCAGAAAAAGAGATCAGAGGATGGAGGTGTTCCACGCAGTGGCTACAGAGTAGGTACAAAGAGGACAGCTGAAGCCTGGCTGCTTCAGGGCTACCAGGGCCTTACACAGAGTGGCTGGGGACATTCAAGTGGCTGCAGGGGACTGGGGCAGGATAGGAAATGATGCCATTTCCCTCTGGAGTTTGGACTCCTTCAAATGTCCAATCTAAGACCACTGCCTTCCTCTGACCCCTGGACATGGGGGGCCCCTGTCCTCTCCCTTGGTGATATCCCATCAGCTTGCACAGAATAGAAACCCTGCATCCCATGGACTGGTCCCTCCTGAATTTGCCTCTTACAACCAGCCCTCAGCCCCCACAGTCTGATTTCCTTGGGTCATGCTACTACTGTACCAGTTGCCTGGGCCCTACTGTGGCCTGAACCATATCTTTCCACCTTCGAACCCACACACTCCTTCCTCCTATGCCTGAGTGGCCTCTCAAGCTTGCAGGAAATCCAAATTCCTCAGCCAGAACCCTTTCCTGCATGTTCTGCCTGCTCGCTATGATCCAGGCTTCCGGTGATCCTTCTACTTTCACGGAAGCCACGTACCTCCGGGCCTTTGCACACACTGCCTGGAAGCCCAGCCACGGGCCCCTCTCTCCAGTGACCACAGTGGCTTGACCTTTGCTCTGACATTCTGTGGCCCCATTACCCCCCCCCCCCCCAGTATCATGTCAGCTGTGGTTTCAGCTCTCTTTTCTGGTGAGTCCCTTTAGACAAGATGAGAAGTCGGAGGAGGGGAAAGCCTGTTCCTCCCTCAGCACAGAGCCCAGCCTTAGAAGGCAAGCTCTCAGGAGTGTTTGTTGAGTGACTGAATGAGGCATGATGCCTGCTGCTAGGGAGCTTGGGAGCTGTGGACAGAGCTAATGCATGATAATGTATGCAGAGCGCTAGGCCCCCACCAGAGACAAAGTATGACAGGGACAGCTATGGGAGGCCAAAGGAGGTCACTACAAACTCTCAAGTGATTCTCTACAGCAGACAAGAATGAACTTCTGGGCCTTGAAGGATGAATAGGAGTTTATTAGACAGAGTCGTAGGAAGAGCTGTGGAAGCCGCTCCTTCCTATAGTGAGTGAGGCCAGGAGCCCAAAAGATGTTGGGAGAACTATCCTTAATGGCTGACCCTCACTGAGCTGAGGCCTCTCTTGCCTGGGAGCAGCAAAGCACAGAGCCCAGGCCCCACACAAGGAAGACTTAGTCAGATGTGGCTTCCTGTGATGGCTCTCCCTCCCCTAGCTGTGTGATCTTGGCTGGGCTATTTGCCCTGTCTGAACCCTGGTTCTTCTCTTCTGCAGAGTGGGACAAGTCAATCTAAGAAAAGGAAGGGACACAGAGATGGGGCTGTGCACAGGTAGAGGCAGGAGAAGAGTTGTGCTATAGCAAGCCTGGGAGCAGAAGGGGTCAGCAGAGGGTGGTGGGGGCCAGGAAAGACACTGCCTAGACCCACAGAGGAAGCCCGCCCTATCCGCCATCAGCCCGGACCTCCAGCTCCGAGAAACAGGACAACCATGGCTGCTGCTTTAAGCCACTGGAGCTGTGGTACCTTGCTCTGAGCTCTTCATCACTGCACATGAAAAAACGATCTTATTTATCTGTGTACTTATCCTCCATCCTTCTCCCAAGAGCTAGACTCCAAGAGGCAGATACTGTCTATTTCGATCACCAAGCACCGTGTCCCAGAAGATCCGGGGTAGTCTTCAGTATATGGACACTCACCAAGTATTTGGCTGAGTCAGTGGGCAATACCTGAGCCCCCCTCAGCCTGACATTCTCCAACAGACTGGTCCCAACACATCAGTCCAGTGAGGACCCTAGGCTCCTCCAGGCCACTTCCTACACATCCTGCTCTTGAAAACATTTTAAAATTACATTTTGTGTGTGTGTGTGTGTGTGTGTGTGTGTGTGTGTGTGTGTGTGTGTGTGTGTTGCACTTGCAGAGAGCTCAGAGCACAACTTTTGAGTGTTGGGTCTCTCCTTCCACATGGAGATCCCGGGACTGGAACTCAAATTGTTGGTCTGTGAGGCAAGCGCAGCCATCCTGTCAGCCTACATCTGCTTTTGACAGATTGCTCCTCCAACCCCAGACACACAGGCTATACTGCTCACACTCCTGCAGGGGCAGTGGAGCCTGTGATGACAAGCTTGGGAGTGTGGGGACCCCAGACCTGGTTTCATCACCCATCACTCCTCTGCCTACCAGTTTCCTCTCTGGAAAGTAAGGACAGACTCCCCGAGAAATCATGGCAACGCTAAGGGCGTGAGACACAGTAGGCGCTCCATAAACGGTAACTGGACTTAGCACTCCTTGATCTTTGGTCTTCCCCAGAGGCTGGAGTTCTCTGGTAGTAGCCTGTCTGATGTCCTCAGCCCCTAGTTGGGCTCTCCAGACACTCAGTACAGCTTGTCTGAGTCTGGGAATTCTCTTCCATGTGAGCGTCTCAGATCCCCAGTGGGCCTCCCCACCCTGGCTGGGTTTTATGGAGGCCCTCTCTCCCCCTGAAGGAGAGAAGCTGCCTTTGATCTCTCTCTGCGGGTTCTTGCTTTGATGCCTGCACCCAGGGACCTGCTGAAAGTCTGCCCACTGCTGCTGCTTCAGGCTGGGCCCTCGGCAGGTGCCTCCCCTCTGCCCACCTCAGTTTCTCAGAAGGGAAGCCTGTGCAAAGGGGATGTTCTGCTCTCTGTCGGTCAAACAGTCTCTGAATTCAGAGAGATGTCATTTCAGCCCCAGGTCTGGAAACTTCCCTTCCTTAAATTCCTGGGACAAGTTGGCCTACGAGGAAGCATGAGACCAGGAAAGGTGACAGCCTCATGCCCCTCCACTAGAGGTGACAGACATTCAGCCCAAATTGCCTCTCTCCAGAGTTCACTTATTCCTGAGACCCCCAAGGCCAAAGTTACTTGGAATGATGTGGTCTGTGACATCCTGGTTTCAGCAAAATGTGAGGATTTGCAGGCTCACTCTGTCCTTGGAGGGGACAGCTGAAAGCTCCGGGCAGGAAGCTGGGGACCACAGTCTGGAGGAAGCCCACTGCCCAAGGTGGGCAGATTCTTACCCGAATCTGTGAGTTCCTGTGAATTCCCCCAGGGCCAGTTCTAAGGATCAAACAGTTGTGGGGGCCGGACCCTTGAATGCCATGCACACAGGAGGGGCTCTGGAAGGAGGAAGGTGTTGTCTGGGGTCTGTGACAGGTGCCTGAACTGTATCCTGTGCTCCAGGACAGATCCAGGATCCGTGGGGAAGCGGCCGGCGGCCTTGATGTGTGGATGGGACAGAGACGGGTTCAGCCACCAACAAACTTCCCTGCAGAAAACACGTGGTGGTGGTTAGAGTTGGAGGAGGAGAGAAGGGAGAGAAGAGGCAGGGAGTGAGGGACAGACACAGGGATGTGGAGGACGAGAAGACAGGAATGAAGACTGGAGAGGTAACTCAGCAGTCAAGAACATGTACCGCTCTGGCAGAGGACCTGACTCTGGTTCCAGGTACCCTGGTCTGGCAGCTTACAACAACCTGTAACTCTGGCTCTAGGGGATCCTGCACCCTCTTCTGGCCTCCAGGGACACTGCATTCATGTTTTCTCTCTCTCTCTCTCTCTCTCTCTCTCTCTCTCTCTCTCTCTGTCTCCTCTCTCTCTCTCTGTCATATACAATATACATAATTAAAAATAAAGTAATTTTTAAAAAACAGCAAGGAAGGAAGGAGTGGGGAGAGAGGGAAGTAGAAGAGACACAGAATCCTAGATTTACATTTATAGTCTGGGCAGAGCAGGTGCAGGGTGGAGTGTGGGGGATACCACAGCTGTCAATCAACTTCCATGGGAACCTAACAATACCACCACGTTGCTCTATCTGGTTCCCAGTGTGGCTCCTGGGTGGGAAGGGCCTGAAGAGAGGCTAGTAGGGACAAGGGACAAGAGCCTGTGATGGGAGGTGGAGGTCATGTTCCGGAGCTGGGTCACCTTTAGTGAGTGGTAGTCCCATTCTTCACCCCAGGCTTGGAATCGGTAAATAGTCAGAGTTGGGGCCCTGTGCGCATGTGTACATTGGGTATTCATGAGGACACGCTCATGTGTGCATGTATGAGTATGCCTGTGTACATGTGCACATGTGCATACGTGGATGTGTGCTTGTGCATAGGCGTGGACATACGTGCATGTCCACGTACATGTGTATACACACGGGTAGGAATCAGCTTTGGGGCTCTGATGTCCTGGACCCCGCTGATTTTGGCTCTTGGCCTCCCATGGGTGTGGGGGAACTGTTGTATCTCAGTCTCCTTCTAAGAAGAGACTCAGTCCAGGGCCCCAGATGTTGCCACTTCTGGCCCCCCAGCAACCCCCCCCCCCCACTTCTTCAAATCACCAGGAAAATCTCAGCATGGAAAAGATGGGCATTTGTGGGCCACACAGGCAGAAAGTGCTGTTCCCAGCTTTCCCTGTTCCAGGTCCATATTGCTCTGGCATGTTTCAAACTAATAATCTGTCACTACTGGGTATTCTCTGCATAGCCAGACTGTAGCAAACGTCTATTATAAACCATCTCCTTAAACCTCAGAACCTTGCTCCTTCAATGCCTGCTCCGCAGAGGCAGAAAAGGAGTTCATTCAGGTGACGTGTCCCACCTGAGGACACGCAGACAAGTTGCAAACTGAGTTACGGAGCAGAGACCAGAATTCAGGGCAGCATAAAAGCCAAGGTTTTCTCTGTCCCATGACATGGGGACACGTTGTCTTCTGGCATCAATCAGTTTCCCCATCAAAAGGCCAGTCAGTGGTAGGAAACAGAGATGGTTCAGAACCTCTGCCTGGAGAAGCTCAGCAAACCACAGCTCCCCAGATGACGGAATTTAGGTTCAGCCCCAACTGGAGATCCCGGCTCTGCCAGGTGGCAAGCAGCTGGGTGACCTCCGGCAAGTGACTCAGCCTTGCTGAGCCCATTTGTAAAACAGAGTGGTACAAGGAAGAGGGGGTGTGTGTCTAAAGGGCTCCCATAGAGTGCCTGGCACAAGGAGAGGGGGACCTTTGATCCTCTCTCCCCTCCCCTGTGCTTTGCAGGGGTATGGGAAGGAGAGGCTTGGGGCAGGAGGGGATTAGCCCTGGGTCCCTCTCCCTGGGCGGCACTTTTAACCGCAGTTTCCTGGAGATCAGCCCTGCCCCCTCCCAGGCCCTGGGCCAGGCCAGTGTTTGCCATGGGGATCTGGGCAGTCAGGGCCAGGCTTTCATTGCTGGAAAGCTTTTGCTTGCTTTAGGAGGCGCGCTCTGCCGGCTCCCAGGAGCAGATGGGCCTCAGTGGGAAAGGCGCTCGGCCCTAAGAGGATTGGCGGCCTTTCTTCCCACCCTTTGTGTGGTTTCCTTGGGCCGCCAGCGCCCAGACCATAAAGACCGTTTGTTTGGCTGGCCTCTGGGGGCGCAGGGGTCACAGCTGGTGTCAGGGGCACCCTAGTGTGTGGGACACCCAGCACATCAGAGCACCCAAGCTGGGGGAGGGAAGTGGGAAGTCCCAGGATCCCCACATGTCGTGGAGCACGCTGTCATGCTGACCCTGGACAATCTAGCAGCAGAACAGAGGACCTTGGTTCCTTGGGGTCCTTGGATTCTTGGCTCACTGAAAGCCAGAGGCCCACAGGGTACCACAAGCTAGACTGTCACACAGCAAGTGGGTCCCCTGGACTCTCTCTTGGGGACTGGAGCACTGGAGCACATTGTGATCTTGGAAATGTGGTTTCATTCCTGGGGCAAGGTCGGGGGTTGGGGGGACTCTGCAAACAGGAGGAGAAGGAAGGTTTGCATCAGCTGAAGTCCCGCCATGGGGCCAGGGGCCTGGAGCTGGGTGGCAGAGGTGAGAATGGTACCCGAGGAAGGAGGGGGAACCTCACCCATGCAGTTATGCACACCGGAGGTGCTGAGTGCCTGGGCTGTGTTGGGTGCTGGGGAAGCAGAGAGATAAGACTGAGCTGGGTCCTGGGGCCTCTGCACTGGAGACAGGCTATTGTGCACCAAGCACATTTTCTGCCTCCTTCCAATGGCCCTCAGGACCACGGGGCTAAATTCTTGCCCCTAGTGGGGTTCTTGTCACTGTCTTGAGATTTTAGAAGCATGTCCAATGACAATGACGACATGTCTGTAGAGAGGACTAAATGCCCCCTGGGTGGCGGTCACAATCATCCGCTGCTTCACTGGACACCATTCTTCTGCTCTGGGTGTGTGCCATTGCTGAGACACCAGGCATGCTGCACGGGGCTGTGGGTACCAGGCTCACAAACACTGCCTTCTCCTCCTCGGGGATAGGATGACTTAGTCCACACATGGATGAAATGGGACAGGTGTTCCCATTTCAGGTTCCTGGAAGAGGTGGCATTTGAGCCCGTCCTAGAAGGGTGAGTGGGAGATCCCAGACATGAAGAAGGGAAGGTATCCCAGGCCAGACAGAGCAGAGTGCACAGCCCCTTCCTACACCGCCCAGAGGCCCTGTGTGGACTATTGTGAACTGAACATCTCTGGGGACACAGCTGTGCCAGGACGGGCTCCTGCTGGCATGTGGGGGCCTCAAAGTTGGCAAAGAAGCTTTGCCGGTGGTCTGGAAGGGTAGGGGCTAAGCAGGCAGGGGCAGGGACAGTGGCAGGCAGAGGAAGCAGCCCCTGGCCTAGCTACTGAACCCCTGAGTGCCAGAGACAATGGGGGACCTACAAGGAAGAAACTGGACAGAGGCAGGCCAATCTCTGTGAGTTCAAGGGCAGCCTGGTCTACAGAGTGAGATCCAGGACAACTAGAGCTGTTACAGAGAAGCCCTGTCTCAGAGAGAGAGAGAGAGAGAGAGAGAGAGAGAGAGAGAGAGAGAGAGAGAGAGAGAGAGAGAGGAAGAGGAAGAGGAAGAGGAAGAGGAAGAAGAAGAAGAAGAAGAAGAAGAAGAAGAAGAAGAAGAAGAAGAAGAAGAAGAAGAAGAAAGAAGCTGAACAGGAGCAAAGAGGAGGGCACTGTTTTTTTGAGTGGGGAGGAAACTGAGGGGAGGGTCTGCTCTAAAGAGCTTAGACTTTATTCTGGGGTACTGGGGAGCCACGGAGGACATTTGAGCAAGGGAATGTTAGTTTCATTTTAGGAATTTCACTTGTGACTGTTGTGAAATGATTGGATCTGAGGGGAGCTGGACAAGTGGCTAGGAGGTAGTCACAACCATCCAGGTGTGAGACCAGGCTGAGAAACGCATGTGGAGTGCAGGGGACAGTCTCACAGACACAGAGAGGGTGAAGCTTGAGGACACAGGCTGGAATGCGTGGAGGAGGGAGCTGGAGGAGACATCTGGGCAGATTCTGGGCGTCTGGCAGCGCGGCCCTGCGACAAAGCACCAGATTAGAAGCACCAGATAAAAGACTTTGTGGGGAAAGAGATGTCTGCGAAGCGGAGAATACAAATTATTTTTGGAACTTTGCTCTCATGCACCATCTTTAAATATTGATAAGCGACATTTTTAAAGAGCTTAATGTGACGTGCCAGGCGCTGTTCTGAGCGCTTCGTGCTCATCAATGCGTTAAGTCCTCAGAACAACCCTCCGGAGGAGAGGTTTCTATCTTCATTTTGCAGATAAAGAAACAGGCACAGAGAGAGTAAGTAACTTGTCCAGGGTCACACAGCTAGTGAGCAATCAAACCTGGGTTTGAACTCAGGAAGTCTGGTTCGTAGAGTATGTTTTAAGCCTGCGTCACTTTGGCTATTTATAAAGTCCCATATGATATAGTCCTTATCTGCCAGGGATAAATCAGACTCTCTCTCTCTCTCTCTCTCTCTCTCTCTCTCTCTCTCTCTCTCTCTCTCTCTCCTTCTCTCTTTCTCTGTCTCCCCAGGACTGGGGATAAACCCCTTTGTGAATGCTAGGCAAATGCTTTGCCACTGACCTATACGCCCCAAGCCCAGCATCTTGCTCTTGACAAAGGCAAGCATTAATATTAGTATTTCAAGTCAGGGTTGACGTAAGATAGTTATGGTGTCTGCTAGTGAAACTTCAGGTGAAGCATTAGGGGAGGGCAGGACACATTGCAAAACATTAACACAACAGGAGAGGCTCCGGACATAGCCGCACATTCCTAAACCACCCCCACCACCCCTACTCCCATACTCTGGAGGCCAAGGCAGGAGAATCATTCTAGGCTGACCTGGGCTAGAGAAAAGGGAAAAGTAACAACAACATGTAGCCTAGCCAGGCTGGCCTGGAACTCATGGCTCTCCACCTGACTCAGCTTCCAGAGTCCGGGGCTTACCGGAGTGAGTCATCACACCCTGTCCAGCAATGGCATTTTATAGGTTGGGGCAGAAAGACATTTAAAAGGTGGAGAGGGAATCATTTTGGGGAAATCCTAACCTGGGTAGTAACTGCCGCCACCTGGTGGAGCCATCACAGAGACCCATTTTTTTTTTAATCCATATTTGTGAAAGCCATCCCTGGGTTTGAGAGCTTACTCACACATCGCCACTATTGTGGGAAAAGGTCCTTGGCTGGACAGGAAGGAGACAGGACTCTCAGGCTGCAGGGTGTGCACAAGAAAGGGCAGAGATCATGGGTACCAGAATGGGTTGCCAAGACCTATCCCAACTCTCACCAGTCTCCTAGACAACTAGCATCAGGCATTTTGGAAACAGCTGGCGGAGCTAGGGGTGGGGTGGGTGTTACTCTGCAAACAGGCTGTACCCATGACCCCGACCTTCTAATCCCAGGGTTTAACTGACTTCATTAACTCTGGAGGCCTCAAGGGAAAACCTCAGTCATTCCTTGTCAAACCATACTCATAAAAGCCCCCGTCTTGGGAGGTATGCAGGAAAACCTCTTGCCCGAAGGCAGGGGATTGGAGGGGATGACCCTGGACATGAACCGTTGACTGACTTGGAAAGAGCAGGACCAGCCCCACCCCCTGCCCGCCTGAGGGCAGTGAGGGAGAAAACTGGGTGAGAGCAGAGCATGCTGGGTAGCCTGGCCGAGAGCAATCGGTCCAGCTGCCCACCCCCCACCGTGGTTGCCATGGCAACTGAGGGTCGAGGGAGGAGGAGAGAAGAGACCACTCCCCCTTAGACAATGGGAACTTATTCCAGGTCACCCATGGCCTTATCTTGAGGAGCTCTCCATATCCTGTGTCCGAGGATTTGGGGGAGCAGTCAGTTCAGGCCCTATCTGGGGTCTGCTTGAATGGAGGTACAGACAAGTTCTTCCCTCCTGGAAAATCCGGGCTCCACTGCTGCCTTCTTTTGTGGGGCACCCAGATCCCCCAAGATGAGACATTGAACATGGCTGTACAGGGGGAGCTGCGGGTAAAGGGAGGAGACAGCCACTCTGGAGACAGAGCGAATATTTTATGAGTAATTTACTATCTGGAGCAAGAACACTGAGCAGAGAATCTGTCAGTCAGCCACCAGATCAAGGAGTGGGGCTGGGCTTCTTAATGTGGGTCTGAGGATGGGGGCTGAGGGATGTGTCAGAGCTACTGGGACGCTAACCCCTTAGGGGATTCTGGGAGGAAGCTGGGTGACACAGGACCATGTGGCTACTGCACGTGTGCTCTGGAGCCCAAAGGCATGATGAGTATCTGGGGGAGCCTCCCAGACTTAAGGACCTGAGTTTGGCATCTATTAAATGTTGATGGTGGACCAGTGACTCTGCCTGTCTGAGGCTCAGTTTCCTTACCCTTAAAATGGGATGATAATGCACCCACAGCGTGGGTTCACCGTAGAGTCTGGAACACAGCAGGTACTCAGTGAGAGACTTGTCCTGGGCCTGACTCTGATACCACTGGAACCTCCCAACTGCCCTTTAAAGTCTTCAGAGTCCCAGGCACCCTTCATGGTTTTCTGCACCACCCTGCTTTGGATTGGATGGGGCAGCATGTCCTTCCTCCCATTCTACAACAGCTGGAGAGTCACAGAGGATGCTGTTGACAGCTGGGGACAATGGCCTTCTAAAGTGTGAACACACAGCCTGGTTCTCATCAGGTGCTTCCAAAGAACAGCTCGGTACTGTCTCAGCTCCACTGAGCATGAGCTATGAGGCCCTGGTCAGGTTCCCTCTTCCTTCACTCTGGTTCCATCCAGGAGAAACTGGCCCAACAATATCCCTCACTACTTGGTGGGGCTCCATCCAGACTCAGGAAGCATCTAGAAGGGAGTTCAGAGAGAAGGCGACCATGCTAGCTGCCTTCTTTATGGGGAAATCTTCCTCTGAGCAAAGGGACCTCGGACCGCCTTCCCGGCCTCACAGCATCCCTGGGCCTCTGCAGGTCACCTCCACTGGGCCTAGGCTGTGGTGTGGGGTCTTTCTGTCTCCTTGGGCCTCCAACAGTGAAGGGCTTTTGTCAGGTGGTTCTGCCCTGCCTTAACTCCAGGCAACGAAACCTCCCCTTGCCTCAGTCTTTTCTGTGTGCCAGGGCTCTGGTGACCAGAGGCCAAGCTGGCCCAGCTTTCTTGTCTTACAGATTGGGAAAATGAGACTCAAAGGGGGAATGATGACTCCCAAAGCCCTGTGGAGGGCGCTCAGGCTAGGACTGGCCCTTCTGCATGCCACGCTGCCTCAGTGGGCCGGATACAGCCAGACCCCACTGCCACTCGTGTCCATTACTTTTATATCATTGTGGCCAAACACCTGACCAAAGCAGATTAGGCAGGATGGATTTATTTTGGCTCGATGCTCATGGGTCACAGCCTATCATGGTGGGGAATGGAACCGCAGGGTCTGCGGTAGCAGGGGGCAGCAAACAGAGTCAGATGAACCTGGCTTTAACCTCCAAGGCCCACTAAAGGCCACTCATAGTGATCTACATTCGCCAGCTTGGGACCAAGTGTCCAAACACTTGAATCTGTGGGAGATATTTCACATTCAAGCTGAAACACCCCTGGTAGGGATGTGGAGGTCTAGATGCCTCAGATCCCCAGCTAATGATAAGGCCAGGAGTCTGGCCTAGGAAACTCCCCAAGTCTGAGCACTCTAAGACCCTGAGGGAACCCTTAGCACCTGGGTATCTGTTTAGATCCCATCACCGGGCCCTGGAATGAAAAGCTCAGCCAGTCCAGGGGTAAAGTCCCACTTCACAGATGAGGAGACTGATCCTGGAGGGAAGTTGTCACTTACCTGGGGTCAGTTAGTAAGCCAAGGATTGTGGGATGAGTGGTCCAATATCATACCCCCACCCTGTGACCTGTTTTAAAGTTTCAGTGAGGGTCTTCTTGTCCTTGCCTGCTTGGATTCCATTCAAGGGACAATCATGGGGCAACTGAATAGCCTGTGTTTGGCTCCAGGCTCCAGTGTTCCTCTGGTTTTCTGGATGCTGTGAGCACATACTCTTGTGCAAGGCCCTGACTGGGCATCTTATAGGTTCTCTTTTATCTCTTTAATAGCATGTGGACACAGACTTCATCATTCCCATTTTGGAGATGAAGAAACTGAGGCTCTGGAGGAAAGAGACCTCAGGGCTCACAACTATCCACCAGATGTGGGGTGCCCTGGAAATGCATCTCTACTCTCTTTTCTATCCTGACACAGAACTCCAAATCCACCCCTGCCCCTCCCCCCCACACACACACTCGCGCGCGCGCACACACACACTCCTGGCAAGCCCCACCCTTCATGGTGACTTGTTCCGATCATGCCATGGGGGAGGGGGAATTGGGCCACAACACAGAAGGAATGAAGATGTGTTTTTCAGGTCTCCTTCCCCGGAAACCAGCTGGGACTGGGTCCCTGAGAGGCTGGTATTTATGTCCTGCCTTTAATCACATTAGCTGACATATTCCAAACAAGGCCTGGAGACACTGTGTTAATGAGGGCCGGGCTGTCTCTCCAGGGGATACCTGTGAGCAGGGACAGCTGCCCTGGAGAGCTGTGCTGCCCTGGAGAGCTGCTAGCTCGGGAACTGGAGCTTCAGACAGGCTGCACTGTGGCATGGCCCTTACGTCTCTTACGCCCCACTGTGAGCCTGGCATGTGTCCAGGGTGGTGAACGCAGGATGGAGGGAGACCACCCAAGGGTTTTCTTTATTCTAAGGCATCTTGCCTCTGGTGGCTTACCTGAACCGAGGACCGCGTTTTGCAGATAAGGATGCTGACATTTACTGAGAACCTACTATGTGTGCAGCATAGTATATGACTTTTTACAATGGCTCCTCCTCACTGCACACGTACTGTGTGCCTGGATAATGCTTTACACAGGCTGGCTTGTTCAGCTCAGGCCAATACTCATTTGCTTGGCTCAACTTCCACTTGAAGAAGCAGAAACTCAGCAGGAAGGTGGTTGACTTGCCCAAGGTCACATCACTGCAAAGTGGCAAAGCCAAAACGAACTTGCTGGATCTTGCTGGAGCTTGGATCCTGAACATGCCCCAAAGGCACATGTGTTACAGGCTCGAGGCCCAGGATGGAAAAGACTTTAGGAAGTATGGCCTTGTGGGAGGCTTGTAGGTCATTGGGTTTTATGGAACCTTGAACTCTTCTTTTGTGTATGTGTACATGAATTTATCTATCTATCTATCTATCTATCTATCTATCTATCTATCTATCTATCTATCTTTCTTTCTTTCTCTCTTTATATATATCTACATATATATATATATATATGTATATCTATTTAGTGTGTGTGTGTGTGTGTTCATGTATGCCATAGAATTGGTTCTCTCTTTTCTATTTGAACTCTATGAACAGCTGATCCTCTGTCTCCACTTCCCAGGCTGGGCCTATCAGCCTGAGCTGCCGTGCTGGAATCCCAATTACAGATTGGGACTAAGGATGAAGTTCAGTTAGTAGAGTGCTTGCCTGACATGCACAAGGCCAGAGACACAGAAAAACAGGGGTGTGGCGGAACACGCCTATAATCCCAGCACTCGAGAGGTGGTAGCAAGAAGAACAACTAAGGCCAGCCTTGGATATACAGCAAGTTTGAGGCCAGGCTAGGCTACTTGAGACTGTCTCAAACAGTCTGTGAGCCAGAGTGGATGTTCTCCTCTTACGAGTGAATAATCTTGGGTACTTTGCTGTAGTGATGGAGAGTTGAGTCACAAAGGTCCATGGGGAAATAGAGAGGGACACACAGCATGCACCCGCATAGCTTACAGTACATGGGGAGCTCCTAAGCCTTCACGGCTTCCACCCGGTTCGTTTTCCCTTGTTCAGAGGCCATGAGCAGCTTGAGCGGTGTCTGGAAAGTGAGAAGAATCCTTGGGGCAGCGGAATAAGAGCAGGAGGCAGAGTTAGCATGAGAGCGAGAGGGGCAGGGGGGAAGTGCCCCACACTGGGTTCCTCACAGCCCTTCCCACTCAGCAGCATCCTCAGGCCCCAGGTCTCCATGACCTGGTGGGGGCAGCCTTGTCTTTCTTGCTTCAGAATGAGTAAAGGATGTCCATGGATGTGAGGTGAGAACCAAGCACATTCACCACGCTCAGCTAAAGCCACCCCTACCTGCCTTGGTTTCTCCGCAGGGTGCCAAGCCTTATGGTGATGTCCCAAGGGCATAGAAACACTCACTCTTAATTCTTTTCTTCAGATATCACTTTGAAGTCCTTTCTGTTTACTCACAGGGGAGGAGTGCTGGGGCCCTCAGATTCCAAAAGCTAAGAGTTCTCTCTAGGAAATGTCTCCATATTAGCACGAGGCTTTTCCTTTTGTATACTTGAATATGTCTGTGCGTGGCATATTTGCATTTGGGCGGGCACATGCATGTACGTGTGTGTTCGTGTGAACATGGGGGGTAGAGGTGGACATCTGGAGTCTTCTATCATTCTTCACCTTTGTTCCTAACTTCTAATTTTATCCTTTTCTTCTTATTTGTTTATGTGTTTGTTTGTGTGCTGTGTGTACTCACCCACGCCACGGAGGAAAGCTTGTGGGAGTCACCTGTCTCCTTCCACAGGTCACCAGGCTTGGCTGTGAGCAAGCACCTGTCTTGGGGTTCTATTGCTGTGATAAACCCCAGGACCAAAAGCAACTTGGAGGGGAGCGGGCTTATTTCAGCTTACAGTTGTAGTCCATCCTGGAGGGAAGTCGGGGCAGGAACCTGGAATGAGGAGCTGAAGCAGAAGCCATGGAAGGATGCTGCTTGCTGCCTTGCTCCTCCTGGTTTCCCCTACACCCTAGGACCACCTGCTCAGGAACAGCGCTGTCCAGTGTTCTGGACCTTTCCATGTCAATCATCAACTATGAATCAAGGAAACGTGTTACAGGGTTGCCTACAGGCCAATCTGAGGGGGGCATTTTCTCAACTGAGGTTTCCTCTTCTCAGATGACTCTAGCTTGTGTTATGTTGATGAAAAACCTAACCAGGACTTTATCTGCCAATCTATCTCAGCACTTGACACCACCTTGTTGTTTAGACAGTCTCTCACTGAACTTGGAGCTCACCAATTGGCTAGACTCGTTGGCCAACAAGCCCCAGGGGTCCTCCTGTTCCTACCCACCTCCAAGATCTTGAGTTACATCCAGCTTTTTGGTGTTGGGGATCAAATTTAGACACTCATGCTTGTACAGCAAACACTCTACTGACTGAACCATATCCCAGCTCCTGAATACTTAAAAAAATACGTGTGTGTGTGTGTGTGTGTGTGTGTGTGTGAGAGAGAGAGAGAGAGAGAGAGAGAGAGAGAGAGAGAGAGAAAGAGAGAGAGAGAGAGAGTATGCATATGAGTGTGCAAGAGTGAATATCAGGAGTGTGCATAGGTATATGATTGTGTGTGCAAGCTTGAATGTGTTTGAGTATATGTGCATAAGTGCATGTGTGTTTGTAGTGTATGCATGTATGGAAAATATAGTGTAGGCCACAGAAAGACATCTGATGTCTTGTTCTCTAACTCCCTGCCTTATTCTTTCGAGATGTGGTCTCTCACTGAAGCTGTAGCAAGGCAGGTGGAAGGAGGTCCTAGCAGTTCCCTTGGGACTGCCTTCTCATAGCCCTGGGGTTATAGGCATGAAGGGCTATACCCAGGTTTTAAAAATACATATTTTTAACAATCCCTTGAGAATTTCATACAATGTATTTTGATAATATTCAACCCCAAATCTTCCTCCCAACTTCTCCCAGACTCAGTCTCACTTCCCTACCCACCCCCAACTTCATGTCCTTTTTAATTTTCATTTTAATTTAACAACCCACTGGCTCCAGCGTGCACCCTCCGTGTACTTCTGCATATAGGGCAATCTGATGGAGCATGGTTGACCTACCAGGAGCCACACTCTTAAGGAAAACTGACTCTGCCCCAGAAGCCATTAACTGTGGCCAGCTCCTCAGTCAGAGGGGCTCATGAACCCCTCCCTGTCCACGCTGGAATGCTGGCTTGATCCTGTGCCGTCAACCACAGCTATTGTGTTCCTTAGTACAAAGGTTCTGTCATGTTCAGAAGACACTGGTCTTTCCTGGCCTCTGGCTCTTAAAAACCTTTCTGCCGGGCCATCTCTCTAGCCCAGTGCTTTTTATGAAGGTGCTGGGATTGAACTCAGGTCCTCATATTTATGCGGCAAGCCCTCATACTGGCTGAGCCATCTTTGGAGTCTTTCTGTATACTTTTGTTGGTGGTGGTTTTCTCTGTGTAGCCCTGGCTGGCTGTCCTAGAAATCGCTCTGTAGACCAGAGCTGGCCTTGAACTCAGAGGTCTGCCTGCCTCTGCCTCCTGAGTGCTGGGATGAAAGGTGTGCACCGCCATGCCTGGCTTACCTCTGTATACTTTTAAAAACGTGTTATTCATTGACTTTGTGGCCTCTTCCTTAGCTAGGTCACCTCAAGATGACTTCTAGTAGTTAATGCAATGGAAATCTATGCAAATAGTTATGTTATCTTGCTTAGGGGGTAATAAAAGGCAAAGAAGCCTGTGTCATTCAGTATAGACATACCCCTCACGGGCCTAGTGGTTATGAGGAGGACACGGAGATGCGTGGGGACACAGGGGGATGACAGTATTTGGCTCTAGGCCCTATACCTAATGAGGTAAGCAAGATGAATCAGCAAGTTAGGTACATAATACATCCCCACTTTCATTCATTCATTTGATGAACATGGCCCTCCCCAGCTCTCTGGACTGTGAAAGCTTGGCTTCTGGCATACTCTGTTGCTCCCAGAGTCTCCACTGATATCTGTACAGGGGAATAGTCTTCATAAAGGAGGGAAAACTCTGTGCCCTTTCCACATGGGTACCACCAGAGAGCCTGAGCCCCTCAGCTTCTACTCAGCTGACTTCCAGTTAGTCTTAGAGCCTGTTTCTACCCTAAGTTCCCCATGCAAACCTGCCACAGCTGATCTCCTTCAAACCCCTTCTACAGTGCAGGCTGAGGTTCAGAGAGGGTTAGCAACTTGTCTGAGGTCACACAGTTAAGTCAGGTGCAAAGCCAGCCTAGAACAGGAGGATTTTGACTTCTCTTTTGGAGGGTTTCCCGCTCTGCCAGGACCCCTCGCTGTGGGTGTCCCTCCCTGGGTGGGCCTTGCTGGGTTTCTTGAACAAACACCTCCCTTTCTCCTGCATCTGGCCAACAGGGTCGGCGATGAGGATGCCTTCTGGCTATGTGCAAAAATAAACTCAGCTTGCAGCTTTCTGGGAAAGGAGGGTGTGTGCTGGGTGGGAAGTGGGCAGGGCACCTGGTACTGGGTTGTCACAGGAGACCAGAACAGTGAGAACATGCAGAGGAAGAGGAAAGGCCACTCCGTCCAGCATCAGGACTCAAATACGTTCCCACCAGAACCCTGTCCTGTGTCCTTTGCTTTGGAGTCAGGCTGTCTTGGGTTTGAAGTCCTCAGCCTCTCCTCCAAGCTTGGAGCCACTCCTGTGTCCACAGCAGGACAGTGAGCTCTACATGGTACCAAACCCCACCATGGTCTGACTCCTGAGAATGTTCTTCACAATTTTATGTAGGTAGAAACAAACCAAAAGGAAAGCTATGTAAAACTCAAATTTCATAAAGATGTTTTGGAAGCTGGGCAGGGTGAAACATGCCTGTAACCCAAGTACTCTGAGTTTTAAAAAAATGGAGAGATGGCTCAGTGGGTAAGGTGCTTGTGCAAGTAGGAGGACCTGGGTTCAAATCTCCAGCACCCATGTAAGTAGTTTATCTGGGATTGGGCATGGTGGTGTACACCCTTAATCTGAGCACTTGGGAGGCAGAGGCAGGCAGATCTCTTTAAGTCTCTTTAAGCCTGGTCTACAGAGCAAATTACAGGTCAGCCAGTGAGATCTGCCTTAAAAAGTTAAATTATATTAAATTACAAATGGCCCATCTATAACCTCAGCATTCCAGAGGCAGAGACAAGTGATCTCTGTGGAAAAGCTGGCAAGCTGAACTAGCCAAATTGGCAAGATCCTGGTTCAATGAGACCCTGTTTTAATATATAAGGTGGAGAAGTGACCAAGGAAGGGTGACTGGACATTAGCCTCTGACCTCTATACACACACATACAGACCTGCACACACATGTGCAAGCACTCATACACACATGCTGATGGACACACACACACACACACACACACACACAATCATGTAAGTCATACACATATACACATACAAACGTATCTGAACTTAACCATCATTTGTGTACATATAATCATCTCTTAGTCTTCCAGAGATGGGTTCCAGAACTCTCTCAGGGACCTCAAAATCCACAGATGCTCAAGTGAATATTACAGAGAAAGGCACCGTGTCTACATAGGAGCTGTACGAGTCTTCTGTGTGTGTAGCTCATCTCTAGACTTGTCAGACCAAACACAACGTAAACACAGTGAAAGCAGCTATGCTGGGCTGTTTGGTGAGCGATGATGGTGTTCCCACATGTTCAGACCAGATGCGACTTTTCCCGTGTATTCCACCTCCCCTTGGATGAATCATGAATGCAGAACTGGTGGGTCCAGAGGGTGACTGTATATTATGTAGGCGCATTTCCGTCCTACAAAAACAAGGTTGAGTGCTCACAACAGTCTGTGGCGCCCAAAACAAAGTATTTATTGGTTTTTCCTTTTTCTTTGTTCTGAGACAGGGTTTCACACATCCCGGGCTGGCCTCAAACTTGCTGTGAAGACTGAGGACGGTTTAGAATGCCTGACCCTCTTACTTCCACCTCCCAAGCACTGGAACCCCAGGCATGCACCCCCATATGTGCCCCCATGTTAGGTTGACATGGTATTTTAGTTTCGTTTCTGCTGCTCTGATAAACACCTCCACACGGGGTCAGAGAGATGGCTCAGTGGCTAAGGGCACTTGCTGTTCTTGCAAAACACCAGGGTTTGATTCCCAGCTCTCACTTGGTGGTTCACAACCATCCATAATTCCTATTCCAGAGAATCCAACACACTCTTTTGTCCTCTGGTGCCACAGCATGCATATGGTGCGCAGATATACACACAGGCAAAACACCCCCACACAAGATAATAAAGTAAACAACAAAAACGAACAACAACAACAAAAAAACCCCATTGACAAAAAGCAATTTAGGGGAGAAAGAGTTTATTTCAGCTCACACTTCCAGATTACAGCCCACCATAGTGAAAATGTCACAGAGACAGACAGGTACCTGAAGTGGCTAGCCACATCCGAAGTCAAGAACAGAGAGAGAATGAATCAATGCATGCTCGCTCACTTACTTGCTTGTGCTCGGCCGATTTTTCCACTCTTCAGCATTTCAGGAATGCCTGCCTAGGGAATGATGCCGCCCACACCAGGCTGGTTTCCCATATGAGATAATCGCCCCACAGATATGCTCTTAGGTCAACCCAGTGCAGACAATCCCTTATTGAGACTCTGTGACTCTAGGTTGTGTGGACAATGCTAACTGCTACATGCTGTGCTGGGGATCAAATCCAGGGTTTTATGTGCACTTGACAAATGCTCTATCATCTGATCTATGTCCCAGCCCTCCTATTTGTTTCTTTACAGAAAAAAAAAAATTAGGCATCCCCTTTGTCTGGAGTACTGGCTCTCCAGGACTTCTTTGTTGTTAGTGTACGCTGGGGAAGGAACACAGCTCTTGCCATGCTGGCTGTATGCTCTGCCACTCGATTCTGCCATTGGTTTCTACAGTGACGTTTCTCAGCCTTCTGCCCCCACCCTTGGGCGGCCTGCTTCAGTTGGCACAAGGTGGGGGCAGAGATTCTAGGTTCCTAAGATGGCCTCTGTGAAGGTGAGGCTGACCGGGGCCACATTTGGGGACCCTAACTTAGGGGACATGGATCTTCAAAGCTGACTGGCACCCCCATCCTAGAAGATCACAGCCCACCCTGAGACTGGGACGAGAAGGGAGGGAGGGGAGTTGCCAGGTGCCACCTGGCATCAGTCCTGGGCAGGCCATCCTTCTCCTGGTGTCTACTTCCCCCTGGTGGCCACAAGATTAAAACTGGCCTGGATGTCCAGCCTTGAAGCCAGGGGCTCTCTGCAGAAACATTCCAAAGTCTGGAAGCAGCCAGGTATGGTGGTGCACACCTTCAGTCTGGGCACTAGTGAGACTGGAGCAGTGAGTGTTGTGAGTGTGAGGCTGGCCTGGGATGTAGGGTGAGATCCTGTCTCAAAAAATATAAAGGAAGCAGCTGGAGAGACGGCTCAGCAGTTAAAAGCACATATTGCTCTTGGAAATGACCCAAATTTGGTCCTCAACGCCTAAGCGAGTGAAGCACAACTACCTGTAAATCTGGGGATCTGACAACCTCTTCTGGACTCCACAGGCACCTGAACTCATATGGACACACTCACCTACATAGACAAATCATTTTAAAAATTAAGTAAGTCTTGGGCTGGAGAGATGGTTCAGCAGTTAAGAGCACCGGCTGCTCTTCCAGAGAACCCAGTTTCAATTTCCAGCACCCACACGGTGGCTCACAACCATCTACAAGTCCAGTGTCAGATCTAACATCTTCTGACTTCAGTGAGCACCAGGCACACACATGGCACACATACATACATTCAGGCAAAACATTTATATATATATATGAGATAAAATAATCTATTTTTTAATCATTTCTCAGGAGCTTTACTTCTTCCTCCTCAGGCTCTATAGGGATCCGACGTCCCTGGCTGCTATAGACACCTGCAAGTCTATGCACATGCCCACACTTGGACACACACGTGTATACACATACATATAATTAAGAATAAAAGAAAACTCATTTTTAAAAGCCTGGGCAGTCTCCGTCCTGAAAAGAGAGACTGTATCTAGGAAATTAATTCAACAGAAGAGTCAAGGACATTGTTACTCCGTTGTTTGTTTATAAGGAGTCGAAACAGGACACCCGGGGCCGTCACTTGTTTTCAGTCACAGTTGCTACAGAGCCCAGACAAGACCTGAACTTGTGTCTGTCTGACTCCAAAGCCAGCACCCTTCACTGCCCAACGCAGCTCCTCAAGGTGGGCCCTGCCTGCTGCAGGGAAGCAGCATGGAATGACATGGCTTTGAGCCTGCTTCTCTCACTAGCTGTGTGACACCAGGCAGGTCGCTCAACTGCTCTGTCTCACGGTTCCCAGTCACCATGGGGTCACCCACTGTGCAGGTTGCATGAGCTGAAGAGCCTAGAGCGGTGATGAGATCATCCTGATTGACCCAGCCCTATCTCAGATGGGCTCAGGGGCCCAGCCTGGAATCTCAGCTACTGGGGAGGACGAAACAGGAGGATTGCCTGGATGACAGAGTTCAAGGCCAGTCTGGGTAACTTAACAGGTCTACAGGGTGGCTAGATGACCAGAGTGGAAGGCTTCTAGGAGGAGGACCCACCACTGTAGGAGTGCTTCAGAGGGAAGATACAAGCTAGGTGCAAGATGCCCAGGCCCCCAGGCTGGGGCTCCTTCCAGCAGGCACTGGAGAGCTACTGAAGGTTTTGACATCTGTTTTAATAATGTGTGAGCATGCACTAGGCTGGGGAGACACTAAGAGGGAGCATGCAAGGCAGAGGGTGGGGTGGGGTGGGGATCCCTTGATCTCCAAGTGGCAGAATGTGAAACTACAGTGCAAAGGCCATTAGAAGGTGCCGGAGACTCGTTGGCTTAGAAGTCTCGGGCACAGCCACTTGGAGACCTGCTATACCGTGGGATCACAGTCACTCCAACTTCTGGCCCATTTCTCACCTCTGTAACGAGGTCTGAGGTATCCTGTCCCCGAGGGAGAGTGTGAGGACCAAGGAGAGTGAAGAAATGGCAGAGCTCAGAAGTGCTGGTGCTGCCTTCCCCTGTGTGCTGGCCCGGAGAGAACCACAAGACGGAGCCTTCTAGTCATCTCTGGTTAACTGGGGACTCTTGGAAATGTGTGAGCACGTGTGTGTGTGTGTGTGTGTGTGTGTGTGTGTGTGTGTGTGTGTACGTGTGCATGTGTGTCATTTCTCAGGAACATCCTTTGAGATGTTCCTCAAAGGATCTCTCACTGAAACTGGAGCTCGCCCATTTCCTAGACTGACCGGCTCGCAAGCCCCAGAGATCCATCCCCCTGTCTCTGCCTTCCCAGTGTGCTGGGAATACAAGGGCATGCTGTCATACCCAGCATTTTTATGTGAGTGCTAGGGATTGAACTCAGGTCTTCAGGCTTGCGAGGTAAATGCCTTACTGACTGAGCTACCTCCCCAGCCTGTGAAAACTCATTTGTTTATTCTTTGACTAGCACTTCTCAACCCTTCTATGAGCCAGGTCCAGGGACTAAGACTCAGACTAGACTGTTGTCCTTTGGCCTAGAAGGTTTATTTATTCTGTAACATCTACAGGGCTCTGGCCTGGGCTTTGAGCAGGCCAGGGATGATGTCAGGGGTACAAGGATTGCTGGTAGGGAGGCAGGAGATGGTCATGAATAGGTATGGCTTGACCCTGTGATCATGCATCCATGTCAGGGAAGAGCAGAAAGCCAGTGAAGATGCTGTTGGCTCCCTCGACACCCAGCAGGGAGTTCTTGTCTGTGGCCTGCAGGCTAACCATCTCGCCTTGCTCCAGCTTCAAGACTACACCACCTGTGGTGACCTGGAAGGTGTTCTGGGCATAGTCACAGAAGGTGAGTATCTTCTGCATGCGATCCCGATCCCGGCCACGCACGAGGTTCACGCACAGGCTCCCCCGGGAACTGGCGTGGTAGGTGAAATAGTAGAGGCCAGGCACTCTGCAGGTGAACCTGCCGCTGCGTGGCTCATAGTTCTCATTCACATTGGTGATCACCTTCTCAAAGCGGATGGTCTGGTCCCGTCGCAGGGCATTGTTGATGGTCCTCAGAGCGGAGAAGGCTACTTTCTGGGTAGCCTTGTAGTCTCCTGAGTCACCTTTGGGACCAGGGGCTCCAGGGGGCCCTGGAGCACCTCTAGGGCCAACAGGACCCTTGGGACCGACTTTGCCTGGAATCCCTGGGATCCCTGGGTCCCCTTTCTCTCCAAACTCACCATGGTCTCCAGCCAGTCCGGGAAGCCCTGGAGAAACAGAATCAAGAGAAAAGAGGAAACTAGAGGTCACTGTGATAAAAAGAAGAGCTGGGTTCATTGCACCTCTCTGGGTTCGACTTGCTAACTATAAAATAGTGGGGGGTGAAAGAGAGAGCCTCCTAATCTCTCTCTACTCCAGGTCTTTAACTCTGTGTTGGGTTTGAGAATCGTGGGGAACTGATGCCCAGGGGTTGAGTGAGTGGCACCCCCATGGAGAAGATGTGAGCTCTGTCTCTGTTCTCCGCTCACACACCTTTGTCAAGCTTAAGCCTGAAGCAGGGACAATGGATTCACAGCATACATGCTACCCTTTCTCTTTCCTAGTCCATGGCAGACATCCTTAATCGATCACAGCCCACCTCTGGCTACACCTAGTTGTGGATGGTAGAATTTCTCTCACATCATCACTGTAAGCAGCCATGGTCCCCACCACCATAAGACAGAAGGAATATTCCAGTAGAAAATCAGAGCACAGTGCCAAGAGCATACGCCCTAGAGACACAGATGTGTCCCATGTAATGTCTGCCCTTCTGGATTGTGTCACCCAGACACAATGAGACACATTCTCTGAGGCTCAGCTTCCTCATCTGTGAAATAGGGATGGTTGTATTTTGAGGAACTGTGAGGACGTAGTGGCCTTCTGAGAGAAGAGGGGCTGCCACAGAGGGTGGCTCATAGCTCATGGATTAAATGAAACTCTATTTACGGAGGGAGTTTCATAGCAAGGAGCCTCTCAAGCCCATGTCTGCCCTGACTTACAGATGAGGGCAGCTGGTTACCCTGGAGGTCAGGGTGAGTGCTGTCCTAGCATGGAGGAGGATCCATTGTTCTATCTGAACCTCGCTACTGCCTAAGCTGCCTTCCCACACATTCCCCCTGTTTGCAAAAGGGCAAACAGAAGCCCTTCCTGGAAGGACACTGGAGTCTCAGATTCTCTTGCAATCTCTAAGGCTGTGACTTGGGAGGTAGAAGATGGGGCCATGACCAGCAACATTAGTGTGCTCCCCAAGTGTGCGGTACCTTTGTCCCCTTTTATCCCAGGAGTGCCAGGTTGGCCATCAGAGCCAGGAACTCCAGGGATGCCGGGGATGCCAGGGATGGCCGGGGGCCCTGTGCAGCTACTTTGGGCCCAGGAGACATGGAGCAAGCCCAGGAGCAGCAATAACAGTAGCGTTGAGACCTTGTCCCACCACGTCTTCATCAGCTCAACCTCTGAGGACTCCTACAAGGTGAGAACATGTGGAAAGTTACTGCTAGGGTAGCTTCCATCATTCATTAACCCATCCCTTCATTTATGCATCTACCCATTTGTCCATCTACCCATCTCTCTATCCATCCATCATTCCAAATAACCATCCATCCACCTATCCATCCATCTCTTCATCCATCCATCCATCCATTTGTCTGTTCATCTGTCCATCCAATCATCCACTCATTCATTGCATCATCCACCCACGCATTTACCCATGCATTCATGCACCCATGTATTCACGTATGTGTACATGCATGCATCCATATGTTTACAGACTGCCTTTCACACACTAGACCCTAAGGGTACAGTGACAACAAGGCAGAAATGGTCTCGGCCCCCAAAGTCTTTTGTTACTAAGTGGAAGCAGTCAAAAAGTACATAGGTAGACTGAGGTGGACACAGACCGATGGGTGCTCTGGAAGATGGGCAATGGTGTCATGAGGGAGGAGGATTGGGAGTTGGAGGGGGCCAATCTCAGCAGGACTGTCTTCTCCACACGAGACAAGTAATGTTTTGTCTGAGATCTGAAGGCTCAGAAAGGGCTGGGGCAAGTATGTTGCAGAAATGTGTCTCTGAGGTTGAAAACACTTGCTGTTCTTCCAGAGGACCTAAGTTCGGTTCTCAGCACCCACACGAGGCAGCTTGCTGATGTCTGTAACTGCAGCTCCAGGACATCCAACACCTCTGGCCTCCTTAGACATCTGCACTCACGTGAACACATCCACATACAGACACACACTTACACATAAATAAAACTGATAAAAACGTGGGGCTGGAGAGATGACTCAGTGGGTAAGAACATTGTTCTTGCAAAAGACCTGGGTTCGATTCCCAGCACCCACAGTCAGTTCACAACCATCTATAACTACAGCTCTAGGGGATCTGATTCCTTCTTCTGACCTCTGCAGGTACCAGGCATGCGTGTGGTAGACATACATACATGCCGGCAAAAAAAAAAAAGAAATAAATCTATTTATTTATTTATTTATTTATTTATTTATTTAATTTTTGTTTTTTGAGACAGGGTTTTTCTGTATAACCTTGGCTGTTCTGAAACTGTTTCTGTGGATCAGGATGACCTCAAACTCAGAAATCCACCTGCCTCTGCCTCCCGAGTGCTGGGATTAAAGGCATGTGCCACCACTGCAAGGCATAAATCTAGTTTTTAAAAATGTTATTAGTAATAAAATAAGTATTAAAAAAAAGAATGTTGCAGGAGGAAAGATGGTGTGGCCTGAGGTAAGACAGAGATAGACCACAAAGGCTCAGCACAGAGTTTCCTGGGGGACAGAGAGCTGTGTGGCCCCTTTCTCATCCCAGAGAACTGAGAAGAAAGCTGTGGACTGTTTTGAGCAGGTTGGTGTAGACACTCTGCAAGGCTTTTCCTCCAGGGAGCCCTCCCAGGCTACCCCCCAGTGCACAGGACAGAGGGTGCCCTGCCTTTCTCTCATGTAGCTGTGGAGCCCTGGTGAGAAGAAGAAACCCTGAGTTCTCCCAGGATCTGTGGCTCCTGCTTCTGGATCCTCACAACATCTGAGAGGTGGGTTGTGATAACTGCCTATCTCACAGATAAGGAAACAGAGGCTCAACCATTTGAAAATACCTCCCAGTATCACCTAGCGAGCTGTTCAGGGGCAGGGTTATGACAGGACTTCTCTCCAGGCACAGTTTACTGGTCTATGAAATGGGGGCAACGCTGAACTCTAGTCTGTATTGGGAGTCTCAAGTCTCAGACTTGGGGAGGCCTTAATCCTCTTGGTTGGACCACCCGCCTCTTCTGCCAGCCCCTCATCTTTTTCTACTCTAGCATGGAGCCAGACCAACTTAGCTTTGAACTCCCATCTGCCGCTCCCTGGCTGTGTGACCTCAGACAAGTGTTTAACTTCTCTGGTCTCTCTGACGCTGTTCATTTCTGGCTTCCAGGGCTGTCAATGTTATTAAATGAGATGGCACGGGGAAGATTAAGGTCCCTTGGGCAGCATGTGTCCTTTGCAGATACGATTTTGTCACTCAGAACTAACCAACAATGACCTCCAGCTCCAGGTGCTGAGGACATGTGATAGTGGACAGAAGAGGCCTGGGTTCTTATCCTGCCTCTGCCTCTGCCTCACTGACAGAATCAAGCTTGGTCTCTGCTTACTGCACCCACAAAAGGCTCTGTTCTCCCCGGAAGGGGTTTTGGGGACCAGAGAGGTTGTGAGATTGACTGCAAGTGACCAGCATGCAAGAGACCGAAGTGGTATTTGCTCTAAGTCTCCATGGTTCCTGAGACCAGGATCCTAGATGC
Organism: Peromyscus eremicus; assembly: GCF_949786415.1. Lineage (NCBI taxonomy): Eukaryota > Metazoa > Chordata > Mammalia > Rodentia > Cricetidae > Peromyscus > Peromyscus eremicus. The sequence goes on from NC_081417.1 coordinate 147,914,774, forward strand.
TCCTGTTACAGGCTGCCTACCCATCCCCTGTGCTGAGGCAGCCACAGATACCTCCCCCCCTAGTTCACCCCAGAGATTCTGTGCTGTGGATCTGGGTTTCGGCTCTGAGAATTCAGCCCAATTAATAATTCCGACGTTCATAGCTGGAAGCAAGGGCTGTGTTGGTGAGTTAATCCATCTCCCCCTGCCCCACCCTGGAGTGCTCACCTGAATACAGAGTCCTGATGTCCTGTGACACTCCAGGCCAGACAGCACAGCAGTGCGTTCTCAGAGCCCAGAGCCTGCTCCTGTCCACAGAAAGCGGAAGTATGGGTCCCTAGAGGCAGGAAGGGCCCTCCCTTGTTGTCCTCTCCCAAGGCCCAACACACTGACCCCCTCTCTCTCATCCCTCTGTTCCCCCATCCTGCTGCCCTCAGGCAGTTTCAGGTCCCATTTCTGCCCCTGGGGAGGGAATTACTGTAAACGATGGTTGTGGCCAGCACGGTTTCGTCGACTCAGCACCCAGGTGGGTAGGGGTCAGGGGGAATAGCCTGTCCTTGGGGATTGTCCCCAGCTGGCTGCTTGCCTGCCACGGCTTTGTGAGCACATGATGATTTCCACAGGGACTAGGGTTCCTCCATGGATGCAGAGAGGCCCATCTAAGGTCTGGGCCCTGGCTTCACAGCCGGAGACCCGGATTCCTACCACAGTTCTGCCACTTGCCAGCAAAATGCCCTCAATACAGAGAACCCAGGGGGACCCCCAGTTTTCCCCACCAAATGATGGAGCCATGGCTATGTACACTCTGGCTCTCCCAGGCCTCCAGGAGGATAGAGGCAGGATTGAATAAGGGGACAGAGCAAACTCAACTCGTGAATTGTGAATGTCACTTCGTGTCCTAGGCTTCCCCTTTCTGGCCTTATCTCTTCCTCTGCCTCCCTCTCTCCACCTCTGCTCTCTTCTCTGTCTCCAGAAAATAATCCAATAATGAATTTTAAATGTATTCATTACTTATTCATTCCCCTCCTTCCACTCCCAACAGGGCTCGGAGCCCTTGACAATGATAGCCACAGGCAGGGGACTGCTGCCTAGGGATCTAAAGACGACACCAAGTGAGAACTGCAGAGGGCCTTGGAGGCTACTGTGTCCACCCTGTCCCTCTTTGCAGGGAAACTGAGGCTCAAAGGCATGAGTCAACAGGCTTTTTTTTTTTTTTTTTTTTTTTTTTGGCCAGGTACTGTGAGTCCCTTTAGGGGAGGCTGGGGCTGGACATTGAGTATTTCTGTGGTAAATGCCACAGAAAATCAGGGAATCTTAGAACCCATACCCCCAGGGCAGGGCCTGAAGCCAGAGAGCTCTGGGGCCAGGGCCTAGCTATGCTGCTGCGGCTGTATCTATGGCCAGGCATCATATCACTCCAGGGTAGGTACCCAGGGGGTACGGGCACTGAGCTCCATTGGAAGCTTGGAGAGGGATCAGTCTTCGGCTCATGCCGTTACCTATGGATGGAGATGAGGCATTAACTACAGGAACAGAGGAAAAGAGGAGGTAAATATGACGACACCAGATCTCTAGGCTCAGCTAGGTTCACAAGAGAAGAGAGAGCTGAGGGCTATGTGTTCGGGGACCCTCTTTCTTATCCATCCAGTTCTCAGAGAATCTCACTGTGTAGCCCAGGTTAGCCCCAGACTCAAAGTTCTTCTGCCTCTGCCTCCCGAGTACTGGGATTACAGGTGTGCATCATGACACTCAGCCTCGGGTCCTCCTGAGGGTCTCATGGCCATCTAGGATGCATCCCTGATTCCTGAGTAAGTGCCAGTAGAAGTTCAGCCTGAACTTGAACCTGGAGAAACAGCAGGGTGAAGAGCAGGAAGCAGATGCAATGAGGGATTGGGGACGGTCATCTCAAGTTTGAACACTACCTCTCCAGTCATGTGGGTTTGAGCGCATTACTGACTGGGGTTCCTTCAGGTCTACATCAGAGATGGGGGAGCCTGTATCCTGGGGCTGTTGGTGAGACAGAGAAGGAACCTTCAAAGTCCAGGCCCAAAGTGGCCTCAGGCACAGTATTATCTGTATGAAGAGCAGCCAAGCTTGGAGCGGGTGGGGTCTAAACCTGAGCCTGGGTCCTTGGCAAGGTCTATCCCTGGGGATTGGGAGCTGAGGGGCCCCTGAGCCTTGGTCCCTAAGTGAGAAGTGGTATCTCTTCCTTCACTTCCTGACAGAACGGTGATAATTAAATGTGGAGAAAAGCGAGAGAAACCCCAGCTGCCCAAAGAAGTCCCTTGCAACAGGGTCTCTTTCTGTTTCCTGCCTTGTCCCAGCTCTCAGTACCCACCTCCTCCACATGGCCAGTAGGCGAGCACACTCTAAGGTCTGCTCATCATGTTGTAGCAAGGACAAGGAAACAATTGTGGAGGAACGGGTGTGTGTGTGTGTGTGTGTGTGTGTGTGTGTGTGTGTGTGTGTGTGTGACAAACCTCATTTCCCAGGCACAGGCACATGGTTGACATAAGCACCACATTGATTTTTTTTAACCAAAGGAAAAATGAGAAGAAAGATTTATCGCACGGGGCATCGCTGGGTGAACTGCTAAGTGGTTGATGGAGGGACAGCTGGGGATGCTGTGGCCAGTGACCCAGCCTGGTCCTGCTGAGTGCCCAGATGCAGTGAGCCGGTGGGGTTCCTAGCCCTGGCCTTCTGGTGTGTGTGTGTGTGTGTGTGTGTGTGTGTGTGTGTGTGTGTGTGTGTGTATTTCCTTGCATGCATGTATGAATGCATCTTTATTTCCCTCTGTGCCATCTTACCCATTTCATGAGCCTCTACTGCGTGCCAGGTGGGCATCACAGGATCCCACATAGTCCTGTGGGGAACATCGAACTGTGAAGAGGTAAGTATCAAAAGCTGATTCATGGGCCCTGGGACCATGTGCACCAGGTTCACCTGTGGCCCACCCACTGCTGCCACGAAACAAAACTCTAGTTCTGTTTAAAATGTCTTTAGGTTGATTTTATAGACAACCAGACTTGGGAAACTGGGCTCTAAAGAATCTAAGCTTGGGGTCCAAGTCTATGAAAGGTGTTGGGGGGATTCATGAGGGAGTCAGGCTTCATGGAGGAGGTGATCTTGATTGAAGGACATTGCCCAAAGGTGTGTGGATAGTTTCTATAGAGTGAAGGGACAGCCACGGTGAAGCATGAATGTGTGATGTGACACCTTGCGGGATGAAAGGGCCAAACTAGGCTCAGAACACTCATTCACCTGAGCTGAGGAGTATTTATTTATTTATTTATTTATTTATTTATTTATTTATTTATTTATTATTGGTGCCGAGGATGTAGGCTAAGCAGCATCCTCATGAGCCACATGTAACAGGCTGAAATACCAGCGGGTTGGAGCTGGTTCTCTGAGACTGGGGGCAGGGTACCTCCCTCATACCTCTCTGCCCCAGACAGTTGCATTCTGTGATTTTTTTTTTTTAGCTTCATTTTTAAGTGTGTGCGTTTGGGGGAGAGGTATGTACATTATGAGTACAGGTGCCTGTGGAGTCCAGAAGAGGACATCTTGTCCTCTGGAGTTCCAGGCAATCATGAACTGCCTGATGGAAATGGTGAGAACGGAACTCCGATCCTCTCACAAACGGCAAGTGCTGTTAACCACTGAGCCATTTCCTCTATCCTGACAATTGCACTTTGCATTTTTCTGAACTCAGGTACCCCCATGGACCTCCCTGGTCCTCTGAAGATTGTGGTGGCCAGTCCCTGCCATGAGGTGTTTCATAGCCCAAACTTGGCAGCTTAAGGGCAGCTACTTTTTAGACTGGGGTTCCTAGAATCTGTGTGTCAGCCATCAGGGGTGTGTGTCTCTCTATTATCCATGTATCCATGTTCATCTCAGAACATGAGAGTGAATATTAAGCACCTGGATTCATAAGAAGGACTTACATGCTAGTTATTGTGGATTTATATTGGTTCATTCATTTGTTCTGTTTTTATTCATTAATTTGCCCATTTCAGCATTCATTAATTTACCCCAAATCATCCCTTCCCTTAGCACGAACTCACAGATGCAAAACTCTACAAGCCAAGTTCAAAGCCTTCCAGTAAGAAATCTGGGTCATGCATATTTAGTGATCTATTTATTTATGTATCTCCCCATATGAAAAACAAACAAACAGTCTCAAGGTATTGGTAAACTGCCACAGGAATGGTACCAGTAGGTGGTTCCTGGAGAAGCTCAGAGGAGTCAGCCCGCTGATGCATCAGGAGCCAGGCGGACTTCGTGGAGGAAGAGGTCAGCGGTGTAGAAGGGTCTGAATGAAGAATGGAGGAAGCAGAGGGAGCGGGGTGGGGGGGATGGGGGCTGGAGCCAGCCTGCCACTCTAGTCAGGAAACAGCAGGAAGCCTGAGAAAACACTGTCAGAGCCCTCAGTGCCCACCATGCCATTGTAGTCGTTGACGGCCAGCCACACCTCATCGCCCTTCTGCAGCCGCAGGAGCACTCCTCCTGAGCTGACCTGCTTGATATTGGACATGTGGTCGCAGAAGCTGGTCACCTTGACACCGTTGTGGAACAGCTGCACGCACAGGTTGGCCGTCTGTGATGTGTGGTGGACGAAGTAGTACAGGCCGGGCACTTTGCAGGTGAACTTGCCCGTGCTGGTGTCGTAGTCCCCCTGAGGGTTGGTGACGGCAGAGTTGAACTTGACCAGGCCATTGGCCGCTGGGTACTGGGCGGTCTGCCGGGTGACTGTGAACACTGACTGGTGTTTCTGTTTGTATCGGCCCTCCTCACCTGGCTCCCCGGGAGGTCCCCTGGGGCCTGGATCCCCTGGAAGCCCGAAGGTCCCCATGGGGCCATTTTTTCCACGATGGCCAGGCATGCCAGGCTCGCCCTTCTGACCCTTGGGTCCTTGTGTCCCGGGGATGGCTGGGATTCCTGGAGAGACAGCAGACAGGAAGGAAGTGATAGGGTAGGGGACAGGAAGGGGGACCCCAAGTGGGTCTGGCAGTGACCTGGACTTCCCAGGTGGCTCTGGCCAGGGGGAAGGGGCAGGGTGTGTATGTGTGTGTGTGTGGGGGGTGGTCTCTGCTTTAGTCCCACACTTGGTCCATCCCTGTCTCACTTTCCAGATCTGTGGTGGAGGAGCAGGAGAGGGCCCGAGTGGCAGCGAAGGACAGGGGAACAAGAGTCTCTATGTGACTCAGAGCCAGTTGCTTGATCTCTCTGGACCCCAGTTTTAACATTTGCGAAATAGAAGCAATTCATGCCTCTAAAGGATTTGGGCCTCGTTTTCCCCATTTGTAAAGCATGACTGAGATGGTTATCTGCTCTGGGAGGTGAACTCAAAGAGTGCTCAGAGTACACCGGAGCTGAGCCTGGTGCCTAGGGGGTCTGTCCTTGACCAGCCTATGTACAGGGTTCCCTGAAGTGCAGCCTTGGGGGGCTTCACTGGCTCCCCTGAAGTGAGTAATTCCTTCCAGGGTTGCAAGATTCCATTCTGTGGCTTAGAGGGAAGAGGGCAGTATGGACATTCTTAAGGACACTTTCCATTAACCCCCTTCCCCACCCCGGCCACATTCCTCTGTTCTCATGAATTCTGTTCAGTCCTACCCAGCCTTCCTCATGCCCACGTACCACTGATGTCCCAGGGAAGCATGCTCACTTGGGGAAGGGGTCACCACACCTGCCCTCCACTCCTACCTAACCTTAGCTGCCCACTCCTTTCCCTGGCCCTTCCCTCACACCAGGGCACCCATCAGAACATTCTGGGTGAAGTCCTGACCACCTGCCCCTTGCATCTTGATTGGCAGAGACCATCAAACCTGCCAGGTGCTTCATTTCGCCACAAATGCAAACTCATTCAAAGCTGAGACACCCTGAGAAGCAAAGACCCCAGCCCCTGTTTCACAAATGTGGAAAATGAGGCACGGCGCAGTTAAGACACTCATGCAAGCTGGCGTGGAGGGAGCTGGTGGGTGTGACTTTGACCCTACAGTCAGTGCACCTGAAGCAGCCAGGGTGGACCACCTTCCCTAAGTGTCCACCTGCATAGTTAGAAGGCTGTTTACCTGCCTGCAGGGACAGGGGTTCTTCTTAACTCCCTTCTGCAGGACGAGGGCAACAAGCTACAAGGTCGCCAGAGTCAGCTGGAGGCTGAAGCCTGGGACTCTAAGGAACTAGGCCTGCCAGAAGAGAGGCCTGCAGACTCACCTGGCTCACCCTTGGGCCCTGGGATTCCATCATGACCATCCTTCCCAGGGGCCCCTGGCAGGCCTGGCATCCCTGGGATCCCATAGCAGCTGGTGCTGGCCTGGCTCCTGAGTGGCAAAGCCAGCAGAAGCAGCAGCAGGTAGAGTCCATGTTGGGGCTGGCAGCTGGGCCCTACCTCCATCCTGAGGAGGGGCTGTGGAGAGAGGGGGAGCTGGTACTGAGCCCCCCACTTGCCTTTCTTCCCCACACTGCCCTGCCCCCTTCCATAGCCCTTCACCCTGGGGAGCCCACCTCCATCCACAGATGATGGTTGGATGGATGATGGACGGATGGGTAGTCGAGTCTCTTCTAAGGCCCAGGCCCAGGCTTCCTATGGTTCAGGAATAGACCCAGGGGGAAACTGTGTCCACTCCCACCGGGGCAGGGTCCCAGCCTCACCTGAGGGTGTAGGAGACTTCAGGTCTAATCAAAGAGATGTCCTGTTCTCCCCAACAGGAGGACACTGTGTCAGAATGGACAGAGAAGAACTGCTCAGAACAGGCTCTGGTGCCCCACCCCCACATCACCCTAATCCCACATCCTCTTTCCAGCAATTTTTTCCTGACTTGACACTTTCCTTTTGGTTCTGAGCCAGGCTGACCACGATGACATCTCTATCCTGCTTCCTTCCCTGGCCCTAGGTCATGTGTGATGAAATGAGGAAGTGTCTGCTGTCCCTTCATCCTGGGAACATCAGGGTGTGTGTGTGTGTGTGTGTGTGTGTGTGTGTGTGTGTGTGTGTTGCACATCTATGTGCATAGACCTGAGCCCAAGGCACAGCTGTTCCCAGGGGCAGGGTGGCCATCTAATTTGTAGCCCCACTATGGCGTTCACCATGCCTGAGGCTCAATGTCCTTCCATCTCCCTGAGGGGAAGTTACAGTCCCTCTTCCAGAAGAGGAGACTGAGGCTTGCACTAAGTGTCACACTCAATGGTGGTCAGGGTGACCCTGTGTTCATCAGCTGCCCAGCCTCACACGCAGCTGTCAAGTGGTGGGCTTATTCTAGAAACATGCACAGGCCCCTTGCATTGTCAGGCTCAGGGAAGGATGCCAGGGCGAGCCCGCTTTGCTTCCATGCATCAGCTGGTCTGGCTAGAGAGCCAGAGCCTCGGCTTTTCCTTGCTGGTGACTCCCTAACCAGTAGACACAATTGCTGCTCTGCAGACCCATTGCCCCACTGGGTGTGGGGTGCCAGGACATGATTGGCACTACCTCTTTCTTTTCTGGGCCTCCACCTTGATGGGCTTCCCCATCCCCATCATCCTGGCCCCCACCTTGTCTCTGGTCTTAGGACTTGTGATCAGGCCAGGCATCTCCCTGTCTCTTTCCTCAAGTGGGATTTTTTAGGATGAAAGGAAGTTTGGGGAAGCAGAGCAGCTCAACCTTGACCTTCTTATTACCTGGACTTGGGTGGGGTCCTGTGTAAGGCATGGGGAGGATTCTGTAGGCCATGCTAGCAGTTCAGGCTGCCTAGCTAAGGAGCCCTCAAGGTTTTGTTCTCCCAATCATCCTGATACTCCCTCCACTTATAGCCCAGGATATGCCATGAGGCCAGCGTGAGAATGCACTAGCATCCCAGGGCTTGGGGGAGCAGGCGTAATGGGCTCTCTGCATTGTGGGATGGGAGTAGTGGAATCTGCTCTCTTCTGTCTTGGTCACTTCTGTGCCATGCCTAACTCTTCCAGCAGGTGGCAGTCTCGGTCTGTGCTCAGTTCTCTCTACCCCGCCCACTTCTCTGCCTGGCTCAGCTTCCAGGCTCAGAGGAACTGAGATTTGCAGGTGAAGGGGTAAGGCTGGCTGGAACGTGGGTTCAGGAGGGGTTCAACACTCTCCACCTCTGGTTCAGACATCCCCCTCCTCTCAGTACCCCACAAAGTGATGGGAGCCCTCCACTTTGGGGCTAGACAGCCTGGCTTAGGTGTAGATCCATTTTCCAGCAGGGAGGCTTGAGGCATGCCTCCTTTCATGGAGCCACAGTGTCCACAACTGTTTTGCACTCTGTGGCTATGGACAGCACACGGGGTCCCCAAAGTCAATGTCTTTCCCAGTCTGTGGAGGCGTATGTTCAGGGGTCAGGGAGAGCTAGGGGCAGAGTGGACAGAGGAAAAAGCCAAGGAGCTCTGAGGATCGGGTGGTGGCCTGGAGCTGAGGAGGCCCACTCTCCCTGGAGTGTCCCACTTCTTCCTGACCTCAGAGGCTCTTGGCTGCAGGGACAGGGCATGATTATGCATGTGGAAAGGGACATGCAGGCTGCATCAGGGACAATCTGAGACCAGGTGCACCAGCCAGTGAACCAGAGGGATCATCCTTGACTCTGAAGTGTGAGCATGTGGGGTGCGGGCTTAGTATGGTAGAAAACACAAGCTTTCTTATTCCCGGTGCATGTGGGGACATGCACATTCATCACAAGTGTGCAGTTGTGCATGTGCATGTGTGTGTGTGCCTGTGTTTGTGCTTAGAGAAGTAACTAGTAACTAAGGGTGTACATAGTGTTCGAGGAGGAAGGCCCTGAGTTCATGTTTTGGTGAGGAGTGGGTGAATCTCAGCCCAGGAACATGGGACATTGTGAGTCTCAAGGGTAGTACATGTGTAAGCAGGAGACCGTGTGTGATTGCTGTGAAACTGTGTGTGTGAGCCTCCATGTGTGATTGTGTATGAGACTGTGTGATTGTGGGAACACACTTGAGCATACAGGATCCTAATCCCCCCATCCCCTCACCCCCCGCAGGCTGCCAAGCAGTCAGCTGACAGCAACCCAGTCTCCATGTCTGCCTGGAAACCACTCAGGAAAACCAGCTCTGGGAAAGACTGCTGGGTGTCTGTGAGCCATTCGCTTGCCCTCTCTGGGCTAGGCTGCAGAAGCACCAGTGTGATTTGTCTAGTATAGCTGGGAAGACTGGGGAGGTGTTGGTCAGCCAGCCTGATTTTAACCCCAGCTCCTCCCCTGAGGTGATGACCGGGGCCTTGATGACTCCTGCTCTAGTCTCAGATGCCGTCATCTTGGAGATGCGGTAAGACTACTCACCTTGGAGCTTGGTTAGCAAGACTGAACGAGACAGAACAGCGACAGGCCATGTCCTCAGTGTTCACACACTGGTCCGCGGCAACCCCTCCCCCAATGGTGCGCCCATTACTAGCACCACTTAGCAGATTTGGAAACTGAGGCCACTCAGGATGACATTTAGATTGGAGCCAGGCTGATGTCCCCTCCCCTCCCCTCCCCACCCCCAGTGCCCCCCCCCCCGCCCCCTGCCAGCATTTGTATACAATGCTAACACTGTCACCTCTCAAGCTGTCAGCGATGGCCAGTTTTAGGCCTCCTTCCTGCCCAGTGCCCAGAACAACCACCACTACACCTCCAGCCACAGACACAGATGGGGTCATTTATTCCAGCAAGTGCTTGAAGAAACCCCTGGGCTGTGTGCAGAGAGGCACCAGTCCTCAGGGCCCTCCAAGCCAGCCCCTCCCTCCCCCGCCCCCGCCCCCGCCCCCGCCCCCACAGGGAGAGGAGATGGCAGGGCATGGGGTGGCTCCTAGCTCAGGCAGAGGGGAAAATGAGAAATCCGCTGAAGATGCTGTCGACTTCAGGACCTTGGTAAATGCGACCCTTTGCAGGGTCCTTCTCGATCCATACTTGGTCCCCTCGTTGCAGCTGGAGCACAGTGCCCCCTGATACCACCTGGAAGAGCCCCTTGCTGTTGGCATCACAGAAACCCAGGGAACTCCTGGGCTGGCCCCGGGAGGAGGAGGACTTAATAGACAGACAGATGTCCCACTTGGAGATCACTTGGAAGGTGAAGTAATAGTAACCGGGCACCGCACAGATGAAGCGGCCCGTGTTGTTCTGGTATGGGCCCTCCTCGTTGGTGATGACCTTGTCGAAGATAACCACATTGCCAGCTGTCAGTGAGTTCTGCCGAATGGCTGAGAAAGCTGGCCGGGGCTGGTCCCTGATATTGCCTGGATTGCCTTTGATACCCTTTGGTCCTGGGGGCCCGCTGCTCCCCAGGGGCCCATTGGGCCCTGGGAACCCCATATTGCCAGGTTTGCCAGGGGGCCCAGATTCCCCTGGGTCTCCTTTAGGGCCTCGGATTCCGGTCCGGATGCCAGCAGCTCCTGGTGGAAAGAGCAGATTGATGGATGAGGGGCATCGTGGGTTATGGGGTCTAGAGCCTGCCAGGCCTCACAGAAAAAGCCTTTGCTTTAAAGAGACTGAGTCTGACTAGGCTAACTGGCTGTGTGGCACTGGGCAAGCATGCCAGCCTCTCTGAGCCTCTGCTTCATCCACAAAATGGAGTGAAGCAAAGGCAGTCATGTGACAGACCCTGAATTCTAGGAAATGTGGGCACTCTGGCTGTCACCTCACGTGCCTCCAGATCACCAACTCCTTTCTCAGTTTTGGGACCTTAATGGGGGATGGTGTGTGTGTGTGTGTGTGTGTGTGTGTGTGTGTGCTCACGTGGGCGCATGTGCAAATTGTGTCAGTGTTGGTGAGGGTCCTTTTGGCCTGTGGAGATTGAGGATGACAGGGTCTTTCCTTCCTGTTCTGGGCTCTGATCATCACCTCCTCCTTTCCCATCCCCCTCAGGGTGATGTGTTCTGACAGGACAGAGTGGACTATAACTGCCTAGCTTGTTTTTTGGGGTGGGGTGGGGTGGTCTCTCTTACATGCTAGGCAGGGCTCTCTCCATGCAGCCTATTCTGCAGAGGAGGAAGGGGGAGGGGGATGGAAGAGCTGGAAAGGGTTCCAGAGAAGCCTGAGGCTGGGGGCAAGGCCCAGAGAAGGCCAGGCTCTCACGTTCCAGGGTGAGCTGCACATCGCATTGGCTTCCCGGACTCAGATGCACCATTGCTTCTCAGGGCCACCCCAAGCCACTGCTTTGAGGATGGCAGGGACCAGGGCCCCTGGAGAGAATGCTTACCTGGTTCCCCTCTCTCTCCTTTGAGACCTGGCCTCCCTGGGCGGCCAGGATTCCCTGCAACTCCATCCTTCCCATTGGGTGCTCGGCAGACATCCTCAGTCAGTGTGGCTACCAGGGTCATGGCCAGCATGCAGGCCACCAGCCATCCCCGAGAGGCCTCCATGATGTCCCTGTAGAGATACACAGGAACCCTGGGCATGCTGGACACCCAGAATCACATATCTGTCACACAATGAATCCCACATGCAAGGTTCTGGTGACCCTATCTGGGGCCTTGGTGTCCACCTATGAGATATACATATAGCCTCAGCACCTATGATCAATCATAGGTCCCTAATCCTAGCCCTAACAATGACCTTGACCCTAGCCCCTAGCCCTAACAATGACCTTGACCTTAGCTCTGACCTTAAACCTAGCACCCAGCCCCTACCCTAATCCTAATCCAAGCCTATAGGTGCTAGCTCTAGCCTTAATTCTGACCTTGACTTTAACTGTAACCTTTATCCTATCTCCTAGCTCTAGCTAGGATCCTGACCCTGACCCTGACCCTGGCCCCAACCCTGGTCTTAACCCTGGTCTTGACCCTGACCTTAACCCTGATCCGATCCCTAGTCCCAGCTCCAAACCTCACACCTTTCCCCTCGCACCTGCTCAGCACAAGATCTGATACCCACATAGCCCTCCCCACTCTCTGGACACACAGGCTCACATACTCCCACGGATGATGGATCTCATTGAACAAATATTTACCAAGCGTCAGCACTGTTTTAATTACAATCTCCTGCCCAGATGGCAAGCTATGCATGCTCACAGGCTTTCACAGACATCTGCCTGCTCCCCGACAGCCTTGGCCCCCTTTCTACATCCATATGAGGGTTTGTCCCTGCAAACCCCCCTGCTGCTCCAGCTGCTGCGCTCTGGCTCCCCCACCCGCTTCACGGCTTTCTGTGTATTTTGGTGGGAGAGAGACAGGATCCATTAACTCTGTTAGAACTATGAGTCTGGGTTCTCTCACCTTCCCCCAAGCTTTGGCCAGAGGATAGGGTCCCTCCGCCCATCTGCTCTGGGTCCTAAATCAATATCCCCCACCCCATCCATCCTTGCATAGAACTACCTAGCAGGAATATTCTTCCCTCCCTGCCTCAGTTGTCCAGACCGGTCCAGCTACCTTGTTTGCTCAGCCCCCTCCCACTCCAGCTTGGCCTCACCTGCCTCCGTGGTCAGCTCAAACTGGATGTTCTGGCCCTTTGCTGATGGTGGGACACCCATCAGCAAAGGGGTGTCACCAGGGTGCTGCCAAGTTTCACATCCTTTCCCACTTCCCCTTCTTGGAATCTGCCCCCTGAACTTCCCCAGGGCCAGACACCAGGCACGGAAATTTTAAGCAGACCTCAGCAAGATTGGGACATGGGATGTCCTATCCCAGTCCCAGTTGTAAGGAGAGCAGAGTGGGGCTTTGGGATCCAGAGGAGCAAAGAATATTAGGGCAGAAGGAATCTGTCTTTGAATCCGTAACTTGGGGACCTTTTTCATGATTAGGGAAGACACAGGGTTCATGGCCAAGTGCTTATAAAATTCAAAGAAGGGCCGGGCGGTGGTGGCGCACGCCTTTAATCCCAGCACTCGGGAGGCAGAGCCAGGCGGATCTCTGTGAGTTCAAGGCCAGCCTGGGCTACCAAGTGAGTTCCAGGAGAAGGCGCAAAGCTACACAGAGAAACCCTGTCTCGAAAAAAAAAAAAAAAAAAAAAAAAAAAAAAAAAAAAAAAAAAAAAATTCAAAGAAGGAACAGAGAGTACTAGCCACAGGGAGGTAGAAGGCATGGAGCAATCAGTCTTGAAGCTCTCCACTTCCCAGCAGCCAGTCTTCGGGAAATTGCCATATCGCTCCTCTCTCTCTCTCTCTCTCTCTCTCTCTCTCTCTCTCTCTCTCTCTCCTGCCTCCCGAGTGCTAAGATTACAAGTGTGCCTCTATTATGCTTGGTTTATTCAGAGCTGAGCATCGAACCCAGGGCTTCGTGAATACTAGGCAAGTACTCTACCAACTGAGCTATACTCAAGCCCTTTTAAATTAATATTTTAAAAAACAACAGAGCCACAAGGCTGGTGTGTGGCTCAGCTTGGAGACTTGCCTAATATGTACAAGGTCCCAAGTTTCATCCCAGCAATATTTTTTTTTAAAGACATACTTCTATATGCAATGTTTGCACACAGATTTGCAGGGTTTTGTTGTTGTTGTTTTTGTTTCATAGACCATTACAACAAGTATAGTGGCACATGCCTATTATACCAGCACTGGAGAGGCAGAAACAGGAGGATAAGGAACTCAAGGCCACCTTGGTTGTATTGTGAGTTTGAAGCTAGCCTGGGCTACATGAGGCCCTCTATAAAGCAACAACAACAAAAACAAGGGCCAGAGAGATGTTGCAGCAAGTAAAGGCACTTGTCATCAAGGCTGGTGCCCCGAACTGTCTGACCTCCACATGTGTGTTGTGGTATATAAGCACTCGTACACATGAATACATAAATAAGCAAGTCAACGTAATAGAAGTCTCTTGGAACATGTCAGCTTTTGTGGCCTAGGAATGATGAGACCAGCATCCAAAATCCATGTTTGTATCTACAGAGAAAAGAGAAGGAAGGAATTCCGTCAAAATAACAAGAGTTCTGGAAAATTCATGAGACTGTTGTGTTAGATACAAAACTGATTAAAGTTCTTTTGGAATCAAGCCTGATGATTGGAGTTCAATTCCTGGGAGCCACAGGGTGGAGGGTGAGAACTCACTTTAGAAAGTTGCCCTTTGACCTCCACATGGACTCTATGCAGGCAAGCACAAAATAAATAACTAAATGTAATGCAAATTTAAAAAAAAATGACAGTTCTATGGGACAATGAAGTCTAAGGAAAATGATCATTTACATCTCTATGGGGCTAAAATAATCTTGACTTATTAATTTTCTCCCTGTTCACAGCTGTCTTTATAGAGCAAACAGTGCATTATGCAAAGTGACATTCCCACAAAGTGGCAGGTGACCCTTGGCGCTCCTTAGACACAGCTCAAACTTGGCTTTGAAAGGACATGGTTATCTGCCTGCCTTATTCCCACATGCTGGGTGGTTTTACTCATCAGTCTGTGTGCACACCCCTGCAAGAAGCCCAAGCATTCACATTCACACACATAGTGTTAGCCTGGGAAGTAAGCGGGTCAGAGCTGGGGAACTGGCTCAGTGGGTGAGTGCTTGCCTTGGGAGCATGAGGACCTGAGTTCAATCCCTAGAACTCACACAAAATTGCTGGGTTGTGGTGGCATGTGTTTATAATCCCAGTGCTAGGGAGGTGAGGACAGGTGGGTCCCTGACTCTATGACCTGTCATCCAAGCGTAATCAGTGAATTCCGACCAGTGAGAGACTGTCTGAAACAAAGACCTCCAAGGGGGACAGAACCCAAAGAATGACACCTGAGGTTCTCAGGTTGTCCTCTGGCCTCCACATGCCTGTGTGTGTGTGTGTGTGTGTGTGTGTGTGTGTGTGTGTGTGTGTGCGCGCGCGCACTACTGGGGATTGAACCATTGAACCAGAACCTCACACACACTAGGCACACTCTTGATCACTGAGCTACATCCCTAGCCTCCCTTTACATTTTGTTTTGAGACAGAGTGTCTTTCTAAATTGCCCAGGTCCAGCTTGTTATTCTGCAGCCCAGGCTGGTCTTGAACTCACAATCTTCCTGTCTCAGCTTTCCCAGGTAGCTAGGATTACAGGCCTGCACCACCAGACCCAGAAAAAAAATATCCTTTCAATTATTCAGATTTTTTCTTGTGGAGTTGTTAGGTGAGTCCTGTTTTGTGGGAGTGTTTCTGTTGGTGGCAGGGGTGTGGCTCATGGGGATAGCACCTGCTGAGCCTGGATAAGGCCCCGGTTCTAATCCCTGGCACTGAAAAAAAAAATACTACTGGAGAAAACATCCAAAGAAAGTGCCACATTGGAGGACATATTAGCATTCTGCTAGGGTCCTCTGCTGTCCCTGTGGACTTTGATGTTAGGACAGATTTTCCATTCAGTTGAGCAGTTGACTAATGTTAGCCAACACTCCCTCCCCCAAAAGGAATTGGATCTTTGAAGACAGGAGTCACAGTGTGAGGAGCAGAGGTAGATCTGAGGACTGAAAGTCTCCCTACCCTGCTCATCTCAGAAGGCAACACAACACCCCTACTTTATTTCAAATCACCACTTCTCTTTCTTTGAATCATAATAGGCAAAGTGTAGTTAAATATATATGTATATATACACATATATATTTTTATATATATAATTCTATTTTATTTCTTTTTTTATTTTTCATTTAGAAACATTGAACAGGCATGGTGGTATAGACCTGTAATCTCAACACCTGGGAGGCCTAACTGGGCTACATACTGAGGTCCTGTGTCAAAATAATAATAATAATAATAATAATAATAATAATAATAATAATAGCTATAAAGTATAATTTGTATAGAGTGAGAATCATGATAGCCAATGTTTGCTTTCCGGATATTAGATACCTCTATGTCCATTGCCATCTGGTCAGACTTGGAACATTTCCACTGTACCCACAAGTGTCCTGGAACCCCTTTCAGGCCACAAGCCTTCCCCTTGTGGAAGCAGAGAGGCTGGCCCACTTCCTATCACCACTGTTCCAACCTCAGGTACAGAGTCCACCCTCTGCCTCATTGTACCTCGTGGCTTCCGGTGACATTTGAGTGGCCATGAATGTCAGTTCTGTCTACAGCTGCCGGGCATCCATCACACTCACCCACCATGCCTGCTCCCCTGTTCTGTCAGTGGGTGGCTTGGAACGAGGGACCTTATAAGTAAGTTCTCACCCTGCCCTGTGAACTGTTGCCTTGAAGCCTCTCTTGTGCCCTCTCCACCAGCCAGGGGCAGATTCACACTCAGCAGCCTCTGCATTCACTGTCTCTGCACCATCCATGCCCCCAAGCCCTGCACCTTGGTGGAGACCCCTCCCCTTTTCTCACACTCCCGTCCTCACCCTTTTGATGAACAGTATCTCAGCCTCCCTGTCCTGCTCTCAGTACCCGATGGACGGGAGTTGTGAAGGTTGGAGCTGGGAGGGGCTGGCAGGGGCTATTGAGGTTGTCCCTGCACACTTGCCTCTCTCTGAACAGGCGGTGTGGAAGGAAGTGGATCTGAGATCCAGGATCAGCGTCGTCACTTCGGTTCTATCAGGGACTTCACCCATAAAATCGAGGGAGTAATGGACCTCAGCTGGTGAGCATTGAGCCTTCCACTTCTTCAGAGCCTGTGTTACTTGGTGGCACCCTGGAAGCCTTTCCTTGCCCTGTCCTCACCTGCCACTTAGAGGGCCACTTCCATAGTGGACTGCTGGAAAGTCTGGGAAAGAAAATGGAAAGCTGGGCATGGTGTTGCATGCCTGTAACCCCAGCATTCAGAGAGCAGACGCAGGTGGACCTCTGTGAGTTCAAGGCCAGTCAAGTCTACATGGTGAGTTCCAGGACAGCCAGGGCTATGTTGAGAGACCCTGTCTCAAAAAAAAAAGAAAAGAAAAGAAAAAAAGAAAGAAAGGAAGGAAGAAAGAAAGAAAGAAAGAAAGAGAGAAAGAGAAAAAAAGAAAAGGAAAAAAAGAAGAAAAACCCACAAAAACAACAAAACCCAAACAAACAATGAAAAAAGACATTTGTTGTTTTTGTTGTTGTTGTTTAGAGATTAAAACCCTCAACCCCATCCTTGCCCCGGCTGAGGGGCACCCTAGATGGTGGAAAGGCAGCCGTCCAAATCCAGGAAAGGCCAGGGGAGCCTTTTGGAGAAATCCCAGCTAGAAGTCGCCCAGCTGGGCTCCAGGCAGGTGAGTTGTAAAGAGATCAGGAGGATTAGGAGAAAAGGCTTAGCGAAAAGCCAGGCAGCTGGGGGAGCCAGCTGGGAGGTGTCCCTGCACCTTGGCCACTGTGTAATTGGGCTGCTCAGAGCTTGTCTGTCCTGCCAGAGGCTCCCTGTGGGTCTTTGTTCAACAGTCCCCCTGACCTCAGGTCTAATCAACCAGCTCCTTTCCCCAGAGCTGGGGACGTGCCCAGGGTGACTAGGCATGCTGGGCCAAGGCTGGGTTTTGACACAGTCCTTACCATGCACAGACTCACTCTCACTGGTGCGCTGAAATTTGGGCTAATGACAGTCGCTTCTGCCGGGGTCCTCCCCCTCTTCCCAGCCCTCTGCTGATTGCAAATAAACACCCGGTCGACGCAGGAGAGTAATTAACTCTCCGATGTGGGTAGAAGTAATCAGCCCAGAGTGTGCTGCAGGTGGGAAAAGTGAAGACTTTTCCTAAGTAGTATGCAAATGAGCCGTAGTATGCAAAGGAGGCCCGGCTGCTCCTGGGAAGGGCTGTCATAGCCTGGAGCCTGGCTGGTGCAGGGGGACAGGCTCCAGGAAAGGGCAACGGCTGTGTGTGCATGTGTGTGAGTGTGTGTGTGTGTGTGTGTGTGTGTGTGTGTGTGTGTGTGTGTGTGTGTAAAAGAACTCAACATTCAAAACTGGGGTGGTGGTGGGGTCAGGGTGGGAGGAGCAAAGCTCCCCTTCAGGGTCCCAAGTTCACCTGTGTGTGAGGCACCTGGGGAGATGGCAGAGAACCAGGGTCCTAAATTTGCCTCTCCTCCATTCTCCCTGTGACCTTGAGTGCAGGTCCGCCTTCTGAGCCTTAGTGTTCTCGGGTGCGGGGAAGCGGGAGGCAGAGATATCCTAATACGCATGCTGAGAGCCCAGGAGTGACAGCCTGGCACTTAGCACGTGTTCAGGACACAGGAGCTTACCAGACAGCGTGGAGATACATCAAGGACCATGCGTTGCCATGACAAGGCAGAGTCCCACCCAGGACTACCTTCTAGGGTGCTCTGGGATGGTGATTGGAATGTCTCCCCTCTCCTCCCCAGGGCCAAGCCTGGAATTCACACCTGGTCTACTGTAAGGAGGGAGGTTCGTAGGGTACATACCCATAGGAGAGACACTGACTGTCAGGTTGGCTCAAATGCAGAGTTACCCCTGACAGCGAGTTAGCTGACTAGCCCAATTTTTGTTCAGCACCTTTGGAATTCCATCCTTGTGGAGTCTTCTAGGGGCAGGTGTGTGGCAGGGGAGTAGGCATTTTTTTCAATTTGGATGTCCTTTAATGTCCCTGTCCTGTGTGTCTGAGGTGTAGCAGGTCATGGGTAGGGCACAGGGGCAGGTCAGTTTCCTAAGGTAATGCAAACATTGGCCATCCGAGCTAGTATGTCAGTTACAAGGGTGTATGCATTGGCCAATGTCCATCAAGTGGGACATGGAGTTCTACATGTGTGTAAGTCTTACTGCCATAAAACGTTTTTCAGAGAAGATAAAGTTGGGTCAGGAGATGCATTTCTGTTGGCAGAGTGTGCCTTGTGTGCACAGAGCTTTAGGTTTCACCCCCAGCACCATGTAAACCGGGCATGGTGGGGCACTCCTGTTATCTCAGCACTCGGTAGGTGGAGGCAGGAGGACCAGAGGATCAAAGTCTATCCTTGGCTACAGGGTTTAAGGCCAACCTGGAATACATGAGACCCTGTAAAAAGGAGAGTAAGTCTTCCCAGGTAGATCACAGGCTAAGTGATAATGGTACCCAATGTGGCCATCTACCTTCTGTTTACATGCTTCCTGTGATGGGGAGCTCACTGCCTATGGAGGCCATCATGTGTGTGGCTGTGGAGCTAGAATTGCAACTTAGATCAACTGAGTCCAGAATCCAAGACCTCGACTCTTATTCACAGATAGGAGTGAGGGGGGTGGTATGCAGTGTTGTCAAATGTGGGCTGCAGACTTCCAGACGCCCTGTGTGTCTGGAGGTATAGCAGGCTTGCATATATCCTGGATTGTCCCTGTGTCCTCAATGCTGTGAGGTTGACTCAGGGACAGAAGTGATATCGAAGGTGCAAACTCTCCAGCATGCTCCTGCTCTGCTGGTGCAGCTGAGATGTCCTCACGGGTCCCAGGTAAAGCCCCAGCATCCTAGGGACCTGACTCACCTCACAGGTCCCAGGCAGAGCCCCAGCATCCTGGGGACCTGGTTCACTGCGTGTGTCTTGATGTGTCGCTAGGACCCAGATGAGCTTTGCAGGTGTGATGAAGAAATCACCATGGCTAAGCCAAGGAGGCTCTGTTCTTTAGTGCCTGTGACTCAGTCTACCCTGACTGATAAGGGACAGGGTGGTGTCCTCATGGTCTTGATCACCACCCTCCTTGTTACTTTTCAAGGCTGTGAGTGGCCACATTCTCATGAAGCCTGCAGGGGGCACCATCCCTGCTTAGTCCCTGTTGAGCTGTCCAGGGTCCTGACTCGACTTAGCCCATTCCCCTGCCACCTCACCATCTGTGCCTTCCGAATTCTCAAATAAAAGATAACTGCTACCTCTACAGGGCTTAGACTCTCCTGGGAGAGGCAGACACAGAAGTGGAATCAGAAGACTGGGGGCACCAGACTCTCAAGTAACTGGTGTAGGTAAGAGCAGCATCACTCTAGGGCAGGCTCTTGGGAGCTTGTTCAGGGAAGAGGGAGGTGGCAGCAGGGACCCCCTTCTCGGGATCATAGGCTCAGGCTTTTGATGCTCTGCTTCCCTCCATGTAACCATGGCATCGGCATCTTCTCTCCTAAAACCGTCATCTTCTCACCTGCATCACAGAATGACAGCACATCCCTGGAGCATCACTTTGAGGGTCTAGTGGGCTAATGTGCGCAGAGAGGCCAGGTGTGCTGGCTCATACCTATAATCCCAAGAGGCTGAAGCAGGTGGACTGCCATGAGATTGAGAATGTGGGTAGCCTGGGTTACAAAGTGAATGCCAGGCTAGCCTGTGCTATAGAGTAAGACCCTGCTTCAAAAACAGCCAGCTGGAGGGTAGATTCTGGGGAGATGGTAAGCATGAGCTCATTTCTCAGCACCTACCTAGAAAGCCTAGCATGGTGATATGTGTTTATAATCCCAGTGCTGGAGAGACATAGACTCCCATAGTGGATCTCTCAGGTTCACTGGCCAGCCAGCCAAGTCCACTAAGTGAGCCTCAGATCCCAGTGGGACATTTTGTCCTAAAAAAATAAGGTGTGGGCTGGAGAGATGTCTCAGCAGGTAAGAGTTAAAGTTGCTATGAAGTCATGAGGACCTGAGTTTGGATTCTGGCACCCACACAACTAGCTGGGCATCCATAAGGCCTGCAACCTCAGCTCTACAGTGCTTTCTTCCAGCCTCTGCATGTGCACAGAGACCCATGCCCCCCTCTCACATACGCACACACAGAAATAAAAAGAAATCTTTAAAAAAAGTAAGTAGACAGTTCCTGAAGAATGATAGTGGAGGTTGATCTTCAGCCCCCACATGTGTGCACACATGTGCATACACACACTTGCACATACATACCTGTATATGCCTACACAGATGTTTGTGCACACACCTACATACACCCACACACAGTTCAAAGTGGGTACTTTATTTATTTATTTATTTATTTGAGATGGAGTCTCTCTATTATGTAGTTTTTTGGCTGTTCTAGAACTTCCTGTGTAGCCCTGGCTGTCCTGGAACTCGCTCTGTAGACCAGGCTGGCCTTGAACTCACAGAGATCCACCTACCTCTGCTTGGTGAGTGCTGGGATTAAAGGTGTGCACCACCACACCTGGCTGTGGTGCTCAGTGGATAGTAGGTGTGTAGTTCACACTTGTTATTGCAGCCTTGTTTGGTCCTTGCAGCAGTCCCCAGAAAGGAGGTGACTAATGTTCCCTCCCATTTCACAGATGAGAAACTGAGGCTACAGGGGCAGTGACCTGCTCAGAGTCATGGGGCCTGGAGCCCGCTGAGCTTGACCTGAAGGCTGCACTACCCCCTGCCTAAATTCAAGGTGTTATTTGTGGTCAGTAGGCGGAATCTCACCTTTTTACCTCAGGATTCCAAATCTTTGGATTTCCCCATCCCCAGCCTGCCCTGTGAAAGTTACTACTTCTTTTTGTATTGCAGCAAATATATATATATATATTATATAACATGACTATTGAATCATCTCAGGCATACAGTTCAGTGACATTAAGAAGGTCCACAATGGGGCTGGGGAAATGGCTCAGCTGTTAAGAACACTGGTTGCTCTTCCAGAGGACCTGGGTTCAATTCCCACACATACATGGCAGCTCACAACTGTCTGTAACTCCAGTTCCAGGGTATCTGATACCCCCATACAGATATACATGCAGACAAAACACCAATGCACATAAATAAAAATTAAAAAAGAGAAGATCCACAGCCAGGCATGAAGAGCACACTGGAATTCCAGCACTGAGGATGCTGAGGCAGGGGGATCACAAATTAGAGGTAAAGCCTGGCCTGTATAGACCTTGGAGAGAGAGACAGAGAGACACTAGTGTGCGTCTGTCTCTACAGCCCTTTCTCATTCTCTGACAGCCCCACCCCCATGTAGTCATAACATCTGAGTCACCTACAGTCCACTTCTGTCTATGAATTCAACTATTCCAGCACCCCGTGGACCGAGCACTGTATGGCCTGTGTCTCTCTTATTTCTCTTAGCCTGCAGTCCTACTGTTTGATGTACATCAAGACCTCCTTATTTTAGACCAGAGATGTGTTCCATGGTGGGTTCAGACATACCTTTTTAATATTTATGTATTTATTTGAGACAGGGTTTCTCTGTGTATCATGGCTGTCCTGGAACTCATTCTGAAGGCAAGGCTGGGCTCGAACTCAGTGATCCATCTGGCTCTGCCTCCCAACTGCTGGGATTAAATGTGTGTGCCACCACAGCCAGATGTAAGTATTATTAACCCTTCAGCCATGGAATGACATTTGGGCTGTGTCCCCCTTTGGGCTACTGTGACTTACAGGGACAATATATCCCTGCTTTCATGAGACCCTCTGGAGCTCCTGATGCTCTGTCTACCTCTCATTTAGGTCTCTGATTGCCTTAAACCTCAGATGACTTGGACTTCTATCTACTGTATTCTACCCCTTCCATAATTGGGGAGTTCCTCCAAGATATGCCTAAGGTTAGCATGTCTTAAAGAAAGATGGGATACAAACTCTCCCTCCAGGACAAACCCAGTTTGTCATTGGCCACTCCCACTAATGCAATGTCTTAGAGGTGACCCTGCTCCCTAATCCACCCACACACAGCCTTGGGTGAGTGACCACCTTAGGGGCTTCAGTGTTCCCATCACAGGAAGCACTGGCCATTTTGCTATGTTTCCAGCTTCAGGGTCAGTAGACGTTGTCTCTCTCTCTCTCTCTGTTTCTCTATCTCTCTGTCTCTCTCTCCCTCCCCTTCTCGTGTGTGTGTGTGTGTGTGTGTGTGTGTGTGTGTGTGTGTGTGTATGTGTGTGCAACAGCATGCATGTTGAGGTCAGAGGCCTCACTGTTAACCTTGTTTTGGACAGGATAGCTCACCTCCTGCCTTGTTGGGGACAGGATATCTTGTTCTCTGCGCCTTACCTCAGGTGAGCTGGCCCATGGACTTCTGGGGAGTCTTCCATCTCCTCTTCCCGTTTCTCCACTGGAGCACTGCAACATCTGGCTTAAATGGATTTGAGGGATTCGGACCCAGGTCTTCAAGCAAGTACTTTATACACCAAGCCATCATCCCAGCCCAGGGACTTAAAAAAAAAAATCTAGATGTTCACAGTGTCCCCGGCCGGTGTCAGGCTTCAAAAGTAACATTACTCACCCAAGCCTCACCATGCACCCAGAGGCTCAGTGAGCAGGACTTGATAACTTCAGCACATACTGCTGTGTGGCCTTGAGCAGGGAGCTGTGCTTCTCTAAGCCTTGGCTTCCGCATCTGTAAAATGAGAAGGACAGGCTTTTCTCTCCGCAGGCTCTAAACAAAGGCAGGTGGTAAGATCCCAGCAGACCGCACGGAGGCTCCAGTAGTTGACAGACATCCTGTGTCCATGTGGGGATCCCCAACAGAATGACGGGCTGCTTTCTCCAGAAGCCTTCGCCGCTCCGTGGGTGTGGACACAGCTAGGTAGTCATGAAGCCTCCAGTCTCTGGGAGGTCTCCACCTGCTCACATTTAGGCTGCCCCCCCCCCCCCCCCCGTTCTATAGTGCTGGTTCTGAGGCTGTGATGACCCACAGGCTTCTCAGCCAAGTCCCAGAGCTGGGCGTGGGCTGGGCAAGATCCTCCTTAGTAGTGAAGGGCCTGTGACTTCCTGCTTCTGCGGGGGGACTAACCTAGGGTGCTACGGCGGAGTGGGCCCCTTTGTATCTCAGCAGTTGGGGTGAACAGGTTACAGCAGTGATGGGAGTTTAATACATTGAAAGGCACGGCTCTCACTCTATACGGTAATTAGCCGCGGCGGCCATGCTCCCCTAATTGTCTCTCTCACTCCAGACGGGAGGAGATCAATAGGAAGCGGCTGCTGTGCACTGAAAGTCACAATTAATTAATTGTCGGGCATGTGTGTGTCTCCATCTCTGTCACATCAAAGGGCCTGGGCGGCAGCTGCCCACATCTCCGCAGTGTGGGGCCAGCCCATCCCCCAGGCCCCAGGTGCACATGACTACATGCCACAGGGCTTGTTGTGCCCCCCCCCCCAGCAGCAGGCTCCAGGGGAGGGATCCCCTGAGACCCCAGGGGTCTCCTCTGACAGCCAGCATCACCCGCCACCCCCACCCTAGGCCATCTCTACCTTGTCTGTCTCCCCCTCCTCCTTCTAACCCAGACACCCCCTGTAGCTCCTTCAGCTTGGTGGGCTTTTCCAGTTGTCGGTGAAGTATTGACGGGGAGAGGAATGTGAGGAATGCTGGGAATTCGTCATGTGGGTGGTGGGCTCTCAGTGTGGGGCTGTGTGAAAAGCTGCTTCTCTGAACCTTTGAGTCGAGTAGAAACTGTTGAACATGCACGTGTGTACTCAAGGCAGACCCACGTGCACACACCAGCACCTTCTCTTCATCGCAGGGTCAGTGAGTGCCAAGTTTACCCACCTTGCTTACACAGGTGTCTCACGAATGCTTTGGAGGTACAGGGCACCATCCTGGGAAATAGAGGCACATGGGGGGTTTGGGCTTGGCCCACCGAGGGGGGAGGTTGGAGGGGAGAGAGTATAAACTAGGGCTTGAGTCTGCCAGGCTGGGCTCCGTGGCCCACCCTTCTTCCCCCTAGGGAGGCTGGTGAAGAGGGATGGCGTTTCTTAACAGAGGCTAGGAGAGAGCAGCTCTTGTCCGAGGCTACATAGGGAGAGAAATCAGTGGATCAGAACACAGGTGGTCTTGTTCCGTCTTCCTACAGAAGGAAGGGAAAGAAGCAGGCAGAGAGGAGAGAGAGAGAGATGAGGGATTCAGATCATTGACTCCAGAATCCTCCCA
The DNA here is from genome assembly GCF_949786415.1 of Peromyscus eremicus. Lineage (NCBI taxonomy): Eukaryota > Metazoa > Chordata > Mammalia > Rodentia > Cricetidae > Peromyscus > Peromyscus eremicus. The sequence goes on from NC_081417.1 coordinate 147,939,310, forward strand.
GCCAAATTTGAGCACAGTGTAGGTGTCCAGAAAGACACAGGCATGTGAGTGCATGCTCTCATACACACATGTGCACACAAACATGTACACACATTTGGCATACACATACAAGTGTATACATACATGCACACATACTCTCACACGCACTTAGCAACATCACCCACCCCATTCTTTCTAGGGGGCTTCCATAGCCACTCTGTGGCCAGAATTCCAGCTTTTCCTTCCGAAGGGGAGAGGAACATCTGTTCTCAGGTGTGTTGTGCTCACCCACTGCCTGAGACACCTTGGGGCTCAGTGAGCTGCCTGGGCCCTATTGTGTTCCACCGCAGTGGGTAGGGCCACCTGGACTCGTGGCGCTCAGCTGTGCCCAGGGTCTGTTCCCTTGCAGGAGCCGCTTGGCTCCGGAAAGGGCCTGTTCTGCCCCGCCTGCTTTCTCCTCGGAGTCCCTCTTACCTCGTAGCAAGCCCCCGCCCCGCCCCCCCCCGCCCCCCCCCCCCGTGCTTGCCAGTTGACAAATATTATACCAGCCTCCACCACGGGGGAGGCATCCTTGTCCTTCTGTCTACCTCTGGCCGCGTCTTGGTGAGAACAGAGCAGCAGTCCAGCCTTCCAGTCTCAGCTGGCCGCCAGGGGAGGCCACCTCCACTCTCCCGTCACCGCTGCCTCCTGTCACTGAGCCTTTGAAGTGTCGCCTGATTTTCCAGTCTGTCTGAAGTCCTTCACTGTTTATGCAGCAGCTGGTCCAGCGAGGCCCTCCTGCCGGGCCTTTCCATGATGGGGACAGCCACTGGGGACACAGGGAGACAGCCACTGCCTCTCGGGAGGGCTGTGAGAGGAAGCCGTGATGACATTCCCATCTTCAGGGTCTCTGAGACGGAGTTTGCTTATTTTTTTTGTTGTTTAAAAAGACAAAAAGGGAGTTTCTGAGAACCCCAATGTGCTAGTTCACTTCAAAGAAAAGGGAACAAAGGAAGAAAACCCGAAACAAGGGGCAAGGGTGAAGCTCAGAAATGGTTTTGAATATTTTTGCTGTTGCGGCAGCTGCATAGTAGGAGACACTGAACGGGGCATACTTACTGGGCTGGACAACCTTGGGCGAGTCACCTTTCATCACCTGATCCCCCATGGGCGATGAGGGGTACCCCACCACTCTCCCCCTGCCCCAGACCAGGCCTCTTTTCCAATACAGATCAGGCAAACGGCAAGGCGACAGCTCAGGATGATCTGGCAAGCCCTGGAGAATGGATTCCCCACAGTAAGAGGGCCACAGCTCAGGACCAGAGGGGTTAAGCAACTGGCCCAAGGTCACACAGTGAAGAAATCCGTGGTAGAACAGGCCTACTGAGTCTGTCTCTTGGCTGACAGGCTGGGGACTATTTTCTCTGTCTCTCCTGGCTCAGGGGGATGTACTTCAAAAGAAAGGGAATCTGCTTTCCTTTAATACATATTTTTTCCCTTACACCTTTCTTTCTTTCTCTGTGGTATAAGTGAAGTCAGAGCAGGACACTGTCTTCCTCTATGGCTTTCCACCCCATTGCCTTGAAGATGGGGTCTCTCACTGAGCCCAGAGCTTCACATTTCAGCTAGGATGATTGACCCAGTGAGCTCTCAGGATCCCCCATCTCTGTTCCCACAACGTTGGGGTTACAGGCATGCACCGCCCCCCCGCCCCGTGCCTAGTTGTTTTTTTTTTTTTCTAAAATGTATTTTATTCATGTGTATGTGCATATGCTGACATGAAAGTCTGCCATGTGTTTTGGTGCCCAAGGAAGCCAGAAGAGGGCGTCGGATACCCTGGAGCGTAATTTACAGGTTGTGAGCCATCCGGTTGGTGCTGGGAACTAAACTCTAGTTCTCTGTAAAAGCAGTGCATGTTCTTAACCACCGAGTCATCTTCGCAGCCTCCCTCCTTACCTCTTTCAACAGAGTACTTCAAGGGTGAAGGCTTTGGGGTCGAACACAACTTTGTTCTATAGTGGTCCCTCAGTTCATGCCTCCAGCCTCAGTTACCCTCACTGTGCAATGGGCACCCCCGGGCATCACTCCCACACAGCTGTGAAGGGTGAGGAGCAGCATGGGCATGGTTCCCAGGCCCCAGGAGTCTCTGCCGCTGCTGGCCGCTGCCTGTCAGCATCTTCAGTATAGACTGGGGCCTTCTGCTTTGTTCTCAACTTTTGGAAGAGGAAGGTACCCGGGCTGCTCTCAAAGGCCTGGTTGTCACATCCCTTCTCCCACCACAGCCCCTCCCACCAGAGCCCCTTCCCGGGGAGAGACAGGCAGTGCCTGCCAGGCTGAATGCAAAGTGTCAACCTCATGTCACTCAGAGGCTTCTGGCAAACTGATGAGCCCCCAGCGGGGGGCGCCCAGGGCCTGGCCTTGTTCCCCCTGGGCCAGGCCTTTCTCCTTTTCACTGTCACAGCTCTGACTACAGCCCCTGGGAGGTGACCCCGCTGGTTGTTTGGGTCACCTGCCTGGGGCTAGGGACCTGTCAGTGTGGGCTGGTCTTCAGGAAGCTGGAAGGATGTGGAAGCCTCAGCCTCAGCAGGGTGCTGGGGGCGGGGGTGGGGGAAGGGCACAGGTGCAGAGCAGGCAAGGAAGAACCTGAATCCACCCCCAGCTCATCTGTCACAGGTGAAGTTGCCTCTGTAGAGGAGGGTTCACATAGCAGATGGGAGGCCTCCAGGGCTAGGCAGTATGCTCCCCACAGTGCTCTGAGGAAGCCCAGAGTGACGCTCACACCGGTGTGACTCAGGTGATGGGAACTGGCCAGATGGAGATGGCTACCTTCTTGCTTCCATGAATGAGCACAAAACTCATTCATTTCTTTTATTATTATTACTCTTGTTGTTTTCTTTTCCTTTCTCCCCCGCCCCCTTACTGGGATTGAACCTGGGGCTTCATGTATGTTGGGCAAGTGTTCAACCACTGAGTCATGTTCCCGGCTTTTTTACTCACTTTTTATTTTGAGACGAAGTGTAACTAAGTTGTCCAGGCTGGCCTTGCACTCACTCTGCAGTCCAGGCAGGCCTAGAACTTCCAACCCCCTGCCTCCACTCGGCTCATTCATTCTCTTATTCAATAAAGAGCAGTTGTTCACTCTCTGTGACCCCAGTTCCTGGGACTCAGAAGTCCATAATGAACAGAGACAAAGTCCCTCAGGGATGACATTCTAGAGTCAGGAGTGGCCCAGCGGAGTCAAAGGTGACACAGAAGCCCCGCCTTCTGAGTCTGTCCCCACCACTAACTTGCTGTGTGACCATGAACAAGACACTTCTCTCTCTGAGCTTGGGTTTCCACATTTTCAAAGTGGGACTAGTCACTCGGTTTTAGATCAGTGGGAGACCAGGCCTGAGAAGGCAGGAGGAGAACGGGGTTCCCTCTGCCCGTCCCGTTCCATTCCCTTGGAGATCAGGGCTAGATAACCAGCAGAGGGCCTGTGGGAAGCCACGCACAGCACTTCCACTTAACATGGACGCCCAGCCTGAACACCTAGATGCTGTGACCCCAGAAATGGTTATCTTTTGAAGTCTCCAACCCCAGGATCTCCAGACTAGGATTCTCTGCTTGCCTGGACAGCCTGCCTTGTGGGCGATGAAGACCAGCAGCACTCATTCGTTCACTCATTCATTTGCTCATTCAGTTCTTGTCAATCAACAAACAGTTGTCTAGCATTTACTGTGTGGCAACTCCATGCTAGGCACAGAGCTTTCAGGGCAATGTGTGTGTGTGTGTGTGTGTGTGTGTGTGTGTGTGTGTGTGTGTGTGAATTTTGTCTTATTACATTTATTTCATGGAGGGTGTGTGTGGAGGACATTTTGGGGGTCGGCTCTCTTCTTCCACAACATGGGTTCTAGGGATCAAACTCACGTCATCAGTCTTGGGACAAAGCTCCTTTACTTGCTGAGCCACCTCACGGACCTAGGAGTGTTGGTTTCTTCAAGGAACCTTCAGCATCTCTGTTCCAGGCTCTAGCGTCTCTGTTCCCAGATTGAGAACAGTGATTAACTGATTTGTTCTGCACTTAGACCCCCATGTGCCCTGTGCTGAGTGTGGCAGACTGAGACCTGCAGCCTCCTGTGCCACGCCCTGGGCTGGAAGCAGAGACCAGACACTCTCGGTTCCATGCGCACCCATTCTGCACCCGACTCCAAGCCTGGAGAACTGTAGCTGACGTTTTATATGCAGACGTGAAACCCGGTGTCTCCCTGTGGCTAATGAATCGCCGGGCTTCACAAGAGAAGCCAACAGACCCCCTTGTCCATAAATTTGCTAATTGAGCTCCTCAAACTCAGACATTAACCTGCATTACCATAAAGACTGCGGAGGATGTCTGTGCTCACTCTGGGCTCTGAGCTAATGGAGAAAATTGGTTGAGGAATAAAACTGAAATGGAATCATAAAACCTTATTTTCACCATTAATTTGAACCTCATCTTCCCCAAATACTTTTAGTTAAATCTTTCTCTCGAACTGTGGGGCTGGAACAGGGAGCCTGGGGCTGGCAGTGGGCTGTTCTGTGCTGAGGTCAGGGCTCCAGGGGTGGCCGGGCTGTCTGCCATGACTCACTCTCTGGTCCATGGCCTTGAGCGGTGGCTCTAGTGACTATACGGCCACCTCCATGTGAAGAAATAAATGAGCACAGAGCAGAGGAAGAGCAGGGGGTAAGAGAGGAGACAGACGGGAGGAAGGTAGGGCTGCCTGCCTGCCAGGTAGACATGAGACATCAAATGAAAGACAGCACAGTCCAACCAATCAGGAGCGTTTACCAATGGCCAACCTGATGGCTATAAGGATAGAATACAAATGCGCAGGAGGTGGCTCTGGAAGGACAGACAGACGATATAGAGAGAGGAAGGCCAGCAGATAGAGTGGCTGGCAGACAGATGGACCGCTGGGCTGACGGAGTGGTGATGACTTGAAGCAGGTCAGGGTGGGGTGGTCAGTCTGTCTGCTGAGAAGCTGGATGGATGATTGATAGGCGGTGGAGAGGAGGCAGCAGCTGGTAGTAGGGACTAGGCTGCGGGGGGGGGGGTCCCCCATGTGCTCTCAGCAGGAGGGGGAGACCGGGTAGCTGCCTTATGTTGCGTGCCAAGCCCTTTGAGTGAGGGAGACTAGCGTGTAGGGTGCTCCCCTGGGCCCCAGGCTTCCTGACATCATCCCCTCCCCTTTTCCCCCTCAGAGTACCATGGCACGCAAGGCAGGGAGTCTGGAACGCTCTGAGATGGGCTGAGGTGGGTGTGGGGCGCTGCCTGCATACTCTGTGGTCACCCGGGTCCAGTTATCGTCAGGGGTTCAGACCCCACTCACTGTCCCTGCCCTTGGGACTGAGGGTTCAGAAGGTCCAGAAGGAGCCTGCTGGGTTGTAGCCACAACTCACTGCCACCTTCTCACCCTCCGACCCTCCCTCCAACTCGGTATGTAAGATCCTGTTATAAACCCCACTTAGCAGAACAGACAGGCTCAGAACAAGGAGGCAGGGGAGGGGAGACATCATCTCCTACCTGTGCTCCAGAGGTAGGACTCCCAGCTCAGTGCTCCTTGGCTGCACTGAGAGTCAGCCTCACCCTGAGTTCGCCGCAGGAAATCCAGTAGCCCTCAGGACTGAGCTGCATCAAACAGCTTTTGAGGCTCTCCATCAGACTTTCAGCTGGTGACAAAGTCAGGGGAAAAGCCCTTAACAATCCTGGAACAGCTATGATTGGTCAGGTCTCCATCTTGAGCCCCAGTCCAACATGACTGCTGAGAATTGGGGAGCTCCTCTAAGGAGTGAATGGGGTCTCCCTTCCAGCTGCCTTAATTTTTTTTGTCATTATTATTGTTATTTTGGTGCTGAGAATTGAACCTGGGGCCTCATGCATACTAGGCAAGAACTCTACCCACTGAGCCACTTGCCCATGCCCTATTTTTTTTTTTTAAGAGACAGAGTCTCACTGTAGCCCAGGCTAGCCTGGAACTCACTATGTAGCCCAGACTGGTTTTGAACTCTCGACAATCCTCCTGCCTCACTTGCTTCTAAGTGATTACAGGTGTGAGCCACCACACCTAGCCTTCTTGTCTCTTCAGAACTCAAGAGCAGGAAGGCTGTCACACCTCTGGTGGGGACTGCAGCAGAGGTTGTGACAGTGGCCAGTTGTGGAGTGATGGTTGAGAGGTGGGCCAGCTCTCAGGACCTCTGTGCCTAGTCCTCACCCACAAGGCTGACACTGCCCCATTCCTAGAACCAGTCACCCTGAAGTACCTTTGGCACTCATAGCAGAAGATAGTCGATGTCCACACTGGACTGGTTTTGTCATCTGAGATGGGGTCCAAGCTGGGGCAGCTTCATGAACCATGGGGAGCAAGGGAGGAGGGGATGTGGTGGCAGATGGTGGTACAGACAGGAAAGCCCACAGGGCCAGCAGGCAGGTGGTCTGAGTGACTTACAGGCAGTGGCTTCCTTGAGCTGCTGGTGATGACCACTGCCACAACTCTTACGAAAGAAACATCAGTCCTAATCTCCTTAGGCTCCACACACTGGGCCCCTGCTCATCCATTTTCCGTTCATCTCTTCTTTAAAAACCAGCTGTAGGAGGGAAGAGGGAAGGGAGTTAGAGAAAGCTGGGGAGCTGGGCTGTGGCCGGCATGTCTATCCCTGGCCTTGTTCAGGGAGCCTTCATAGCACTGAACCAACAGCATGGGTTTGGAGTCAGACACACGTGTGTGATTCCAGCCCTGTGGCTTTCCAGCTGTGTGACTATGATCAAGTGATTTCCCCTCTCAGAACATGATTTCCTCATCTGTAACATGGAGCCATGGATACACATGCCTACGGGCTGTGGTCTGTTGTAGAATATTAGTTAAAGGGCTGGAGAGATGGCTCAAAGGTTAAGAGCACTGACTGCTCTTCCAGAGGTCCTGAGTTCAATTCCCAGCAACCACATGGTGGCTCACAACCATCTGTAATGAGATCTGGTGCCCCCTTCTGGCCTGCAGGGATACATGCAGGCAGAACACTGTATACATAATAAATAAATAAATCTTTAAAAAAAAAAAAAGAATATTAGTTAAAGATGTGTTACATTCATTTATGCTGTGGAGTGTTTGTTTAATGATGCAAAGATGTGTTGCATTCTTTTATGTTACATTTGCTTAACTCTGTAAAGTTGTGCTACTTTGCCTGCCTAAAACACCTGATTCATCTAATAAAGAACTGAATGGCCAATAGTTAGGCAGGAGAGAGAAATAGGTGGGGCTGACAAGCAGAGAAAATAAATGGGAAAAAAACCCTAGGCTAAAAAAAAAAAAAAAAAAGAGCAAAAGACAAGGAGCAAGAAAAGGAGAGGAGGATATCAGGGGCCATCCACCCAGCCACACAGTCAGCTACAGAGTAAGAAGGAAAGAAAGATATATAAAGAATGGTTAAAAAAAAAAAAAAAAAAAAAAAAAGCCCAGAGGCAAAACGTAGTTAAAGAGAAATGGGATAGGGGCTGGAGAGATGGCTCAGAGGTTAAGAGCACTGACTGCTCTTCCAGAGGTCCTGAGTTCAATTCCCAGCAACCACATAGTGGCTCACAACCATCTATAATGAGATCTGGTGCCCTCTTCTGGTGTGCAGGCATACATGCAGGCAGAATACTATACATAATAAACAAATAAATCTTCTTTAAAAAAAGAGAAATGGGATAATTTAAGTTAGGAAAGCTGGATAGAAACAAACCAAGCTAAGGCCAGGCATTGATATGTAAGAATAAGTCTCTGTGTGTTTATTTGGGAGTTAGGTGGCAGGGCTCCAAAGAGTTAAAAAAAAAAAAAGTGGTCAGCATATAATGGATGTCCAGTAAGTAGCAGCTATGGTGCTTAGGGGCTGACCTACTGCCACAAGGACCCTTTCTGTCAAGAAGCCCACCTATTCCTGACTGAGAAAAGACAACCCCTTCCTGCGGAGCCCTGGCTGTATGAAGAGTTTCTTAATTGAAATCTGTCTTCCCAGGGCTTCCACCATCTGGTTCTGGGAAGATCCTCCTCTACTGTGACATCCCCGCAGGCATAACCACCCTTCTTCTCTCTCAGCTGCATCAGCCTTCCAGACTCTCTGAGTCCCTGATGCTCCAAAAGGTGTTCAGCCAACAGTAAAGTGAGCTCCAGGCATGCCAGGCCCATATGCAGCATGGTGGGAAAACTCATTTCCCTAATCACAGCTCTCTGCTCCTAATATGACTCCTAGGACCTGAAGTCATCCTGGAATCAGGGTTTACAGCTTCTCAAAGTCAATGTGGCCCAGCCCAGGCCCCCACAACAGATATCAGCAGGTGCAGCTTCAGCACCAAGAACAGCTCCCACAATCTTAGGTACTTCCTCCCAAGCCACCCCTTCCCTTCCCGGGACTCCTCCTCCAGATGTCAGGAGACAGGGTGGACACACTGAACTATGACTGTTAAGAAAAATTATGGAGCAAAAAGCCTAGAGAAGTAGGGGTTTGGGAGAAGGCCACTTGCAATTGAAGTTGGAAGCAAGGGTCTGGGTTCCTTCAGCTGCACTGTGGGAAGAAGGAATTCCATTAAATTTGTTACATTAAAGGCATGCTGCAGAATCCTTCTGTGACTTAGTTCTTCTTGAGCTCGGGGGTGAGGACTGTGCCTGGCCTGGGAAGGATGCTGGAGCATTCAGTCAAGAGGCCAACTGCCCTGTTAAGTAGATCCAACACCGAGGACAGATCTTTGGTGCTGAAGAGATGGAGAGCCTGGATGCCAGCAAACCTTCTTGATGTGACATGTGCTCTCTCTCTCACACACGCACACACCCCCAAGTACATACCTAGTCTCACATAAGCTCATTAACAGTTATGAAGACGTGAACCCTCTGACACATGCACACGAAATCACATTGCGGTGCTATGCAGCAGTCATACACATGTTTATACCTATGTTACTTAGCCTCCACTTCCCTTGGCCTCAAAGAAGGTGATTACCTGTTGAGGCTCTGATCTTGCTCACTTGCATGCACATAGGTGCACACACACAGGTGTGTACTCACTTGGAGATAATACCACACATACCTCTTTGTACCATGGCATACCAACCACCATGGGACTCATATACAGACACAGTACTTTCATGCTGCAGTTAAGTCTGTAACAGTGGCCCTGCCCTTCTGGCCAGTGGCCCCAGATGCCTTGGGAGGCAAGGGGTGACTTGCTGGCTGGCGGGGTGAGTCCTTAGCCAGGGTGATGCATGTTGTGGTTGGAATGTGAAATGCTGTCTATGGGCTCCTGTGTTTGAGCATTCAGACTCCAATTGGTGACTGTTTTGGTAGGTTGTGGAACTTTGTGGGAATAGGGCCTAGCTGGCTGATTGGGTCATTAGGGAGCAGTCCTTGAGGGGATATTATCTGAATGCACTTCTGCTTGGAGTTCTCTGCTTCTTGATCTACTGAGATGTGAACAAGTCCAGATTTCTGCTCCTAAAGCCACAGATAGAAGAGCTCTCCTACCATCATTGATGGAGCCCTCCTTTAGCTATGGATGGAGCCCTCCTCCCACTATAGATGGAACCATCCTAGAGCTGTGAATAGAGCCTTCCTCCCACTATAGATGGAGCTCTCTTATAGCCATGAATGGAGCACTCCTCCCACTATAGATGGAGCTCTCCTATAGCCATGAATGGAGTCCTCCTCCCACTATAGATGGAGCTCTCCTATAGCTGTGAATGGAGTCCTCCTCCAGCAATGGATAGAGCCCTCCTACAGCCATGGATAGAGCCTCTCTTATTGCTATGCATTCCTTCCATGATGGACTACATCACCTTGTAGTTATTTGAATGAGAATGGCTCTTATTAGCTCATATGTTTGAATATTTGATCTCCAGTTGATGACTGGTTGCGGCGGGGGGGGGGGAGGTTAGGGGTTTGATCTAGTTGGAGGTGTGTCACTTGGGGTGAGCTTTGAGGTTTCAAAAGACTCTTGCCATTCCCAGATCTTCTCTCTGCAGCCCCTTCCCTCTGAGCATGCATTTGGGTGAGTAGATAATTGCTGCCAGCATCCAGTAGATGTCAGCCCAGGGAGGTCACCCCTGGGCTCCCCGACCCCAACTCTAAGGTCACCTTGACTATGTCTGGGCTTGAAGTTTCCTGCTAAACAAGCTTCCTCCTCCTTGGCTGAATCTGCACCAGCCATCCATGCTCCCTCCCTTCTCTCTCCAGCACCAAAGTCCCCAGGTCCCTTCTTCTTCCTTTGGGCTTCTGCCATCTCCAAGCTGGAAGGTGGCTCTCTGGCTTATTTTGCATTTTTGGTATTCAGAGAGATGCTCTCTCGGTAATCTCCCCACTCTTGATGCTCATCACATCCCTCTTAAAGCCACTGGAGCTCCCCCTCCCCATCTTTTATTCATCACCTTCTACCAGCCCCAACACGAGAGACATAGAAAAGCACACCCTCCCAGGACTGCGGCTCCTGTGCCAGCATTGACCCTTCCCCAGCCACCCTGCCTGGGGAGGTGGGCAGGTCCTTGTGAGGTGCCAGACACTGGGGGTGAACTGAGAAGACAGTAGAAAGCAGAAGAGGCAAGACTGAGGCTGTTATAGCATCTGGGGTTCTGGCTGGCCTGCCCTTCCTGCTTACAAAGCTGCACTCATCTTTGACGGCTCAGCTTTCACGTCACAGCTACCTGCCAACTTCCTTGAGGTAGCAATGACAATCATCTGTCCCTTGCACCTAAGCCCTCAAAAGAAGCCTGTGGGATGGATATACAAAGTGGGCCCATGCTATAGATGATGAAACGAGATGCAAAGAGAGTACATGGCATTCTCAAGTTCACAGGGAGGAACAACCTGGCCTACTTAATTAACACCCTAGCCCAATTAAGGCTCCTTCACTGATGGGCTATCCCACACTTAATTCTGCTAGGGTCAGGTCTGGGCTAGGTATGTGGGTGCTGTGGCTAAACAGGGCCATTCCCTCACTTTCCATGGGGAAAGTAGCATGTCTACCACGGTGCATCGTAAGTGGAGAAGGCCTAGGTCCTTTGGGATCTCAGAGAAGCAGGCATCTAGCTCTGAGTTAGGGGAAGAGCGAAGAGGTTGAGATCAGCATGTGGTTTAGAACTAGACCAGAAGATGAGGAAGGAAGAGGGACATTCCTCTAGTAAGAGTCACGCATGGCTAGCCAGGGAAGGCCCAAGTACTGATGAACCTACAAGACCTTCTGGTGGCCAGAGAGGCCATGTGACTTGCTGAGGACTGAGAGCAAGTAATGCGTGCTGAGATTGAGCAGGACTAGACAAGAAAACTGGGCTTGGGACCCTGGCTACCTCTTCCGGTGCTTCCTCTGAACTCCTGGTCACATTCCTGTTGAGGTGAGAGAGTCATGTCGGCTTTGTCTATTCTGAGGAGCCCAGGAGACATTCTTCTAGGGTTTCTGTTTGCTCAGGGAAAGAGATAGATTTTAAGGGGGACAGTGCAGACACTATTTATGAAAGGGGAGGTGTCAGGGGCTAGAGAGATGGCTCAGCAGTTAAGAGCACTGGCTACTCTTCCAGAGGTCCTGAGTTCAATTCCCAGCAACCACATGGTGGTTCATAACCATCCATAATGAGATCTGGTGCTCTCTTCTGGCCTGTAGGCAGACATATAGGCAGAACACTGTATACATAATAAATAAACTAATCTTTAAAGAAAAAGAAAAGAAAGGGGAGGTGTCCTGGGATCTGGCTCAAACTTCTCCCTCTATCATTCAGCTGGTGGCACCTAGAAAGGCAGGCTTCAGTCTGTGGGGGTGAGGAGGGCTTCTTATAAATGCAAACTGCAAGGAAATATGTGGCCTGGGATCCCATGTAGACCATGCATCTGATGTTGTGTGAGCTTGGGAGAGTCCTTGACCTTCTCTGGGCATGCTTGGGCTATTTTAGTTAATAAACAAGGGGTGAGAGATGAGCCACCAGATTACTTTAAAGTCCTTTGATTCTTTAATAAGGGAAAGGGGGATTATCTGCCTTCTGAGCCTGCGATTTGGCTCTCTGTTCTCTCTAGCCTGTGAGCATCCTGAGGGCAAGGATTATCTTATTTATTCTGGAATCTACAGACCCAAGTGCAATGACTGTCACAGAACAGGTGCCCGGTACGCATTCATTCAACAAACATGGATTGCTACCTGCTGGGGCCAAAGCACCGAGTAAATCACACGAGGAACCTGGAAGCAAACAAGCCGATAATCACACAAGTGAGATAAGCCCTCCAGTGGGGAGTGCCGCAGGCATGGGAGGATGTGACAGCCTCAGCAGAGATCTCCTCCAGTGGTCACCCGGGGCTGAGCCTTTGGGAGATGGGGAAGAAGGAAGAGGGAACACACAGCCCATAGGTCCAAAGGATGAAAGGAAGGGTGCTAGGGGGGAAGTGCTGGCATGGCGGTGGGAGAGGCAAGGGAATCAGTCTGTGCAGCGCTGAGAGCCAGGAAATAGTTTCAGGTGTGAGGGAACACTAACCTGTTTGGATAGTGATAATCAGGGATCTGATTTATGTCTTTTAAATTTTTAAAGTTTCTTTTATTTGTTTTGTTGTTGTTGTTTTGTTTTTCAAGACAGGATTTCTCTACGTAGCTTTTGGAGCCTGTCCTGGAACTCACTCTGTAGACCAGGCTGGCCTCAAACTCACAGAGATCCATCTGCCTCTGCCTCACAAGTGCTGAGATTAAAGGTGTGTGCCACCACTGCCCAGCAAGTTTCATTTATTTTTAAAGAATTATTATTATTATTATTTTAGACATTGCCTATGTAGTCCTGGATGGCCTGCAATTCACTATGTAGACCAAGTGGCCTTGAACTCACAGAGATCTGTCTACCTCTGCCTTCTGAGTCCTAGGATTCAAGATACAGCCACCTCACCTGGCCAGAATTATACGCGCACACGCACAGAGTGCCTACAGAGGTCAAAAACACTGGATCTTTCAGAGTGGAAATTAGAGGCAATTGTGAACCACCCAACATGGGTGTTGAGAACCCACCCAAACTTGTGAGGCTGGAGAGATGGCTCAGTGGTTGAGAACACTGGTTGCTCTTCCAGAGGATCTGAGTTCAATTCCCAGCACCTACATGCCAGCTCACACCTGTCTGTAACTCCAGTACCAAGGCTTCTGGCACCCTCACACAGACATACATGCAGGCAAAGCACCAATGAACATAAAACAAAATAATTAAAAGAAACTACCTAATTAGAAAAAAAAAAAGTGAAGGAGAACCAAACTGTGTGTATGTGTATGCCCGAGACATGATGCATCTGTGAGGACCAGAGGACAACTTACAGTTGATTTTAGCCAAAGGGCCGAGAAGAGATCAAAGGATAACTTACAAGAGTAGGTTCTCTCTTTCCACCGCGTAGATTCGAGGATTAAACTCAGGTCCTTAAGCTTGCATGGCAAGCTCCTACACCTCCTGAGCCATCTCTCTGGCCCCAAATTGGTGCTTTTAAAAGTTCTATTTTTCTGGGATTGAGTGGAGAGTGATGAGGGTCATTGATAGCCACGAGGAAGCTCCCACGAGGGCCTTGAAAGTATAGGACATGGAGCCCTGTCCTATCTGGGGCTCAGGCCCGCAGGTATATTGCAATGCAGAATGAGCCCACATTGGAGTCCAGAACCCTGGACAGTTCTTCGTCTCACTCCAGGACCTTGGACAGCGCAGTCCTAGCCAAGTCACAGGGCCAGTTCTTTGAGCCCCTTTCTGAGACCCTGGGCCGTCCCAAGGCACCTCAGAACACTCCCTGTTGTTAAAACAACAATAGCGATTATCTTTTACATTTTATTTTATCTTGTGAGGGAGGGGGTGTGTCAATCATATGTGGCACGGTGTTCATGTGGGGTCAGTTCTCTCCTTCTACCATGTGGAGACCCAGGGTTTGAATTTAGGCTGTGAGGTTTGGTGGCAGATGCCTCTACCCACTGAACCTTCTTGGTGACCTACTCACAAAACTTATCTTTTAGAGAAGCATCAGGTTCACAAACAAGTTGAATGGGCAAAAGGATCTGTATGTACGGGTCCTGTGTGGTTTTGTTCGCCATTCATTTTATGTGTACGAGTGTTTTCCCTGCATGTATGTATGAGCACCACATGCCTGGTGCCTCAGAAGAAGTCTTCAGATCCCCTGGAGCTGGAGTTATAGATGCTTGTGAGCCACCGTGTGGGTACTGGGAACCGAACCCGGTTCCTCAGCGAGAGCAGCCAGTGTTCTAAACTGTGGATCAGTTGTCGTCAGCCCTATGTTGCTCTGTGAAGCGAAGCTGTCTTAGGGTTTCTATTGCTGTGAAGAGACACCATGACCACGGCAACTCTTATGAAGAAAAACATTTAATGGGGCGGCTTACATTTTCAGAGGTTTAGTCCATTATCATCATGGTGCGACATGGTGGCATACAGGCAGACATGATGCTGGAGAAGTAGCTCAGAGTCCTACATCTTGATTCCCAGGCAATAGGAAGTGGTCTCAGACACTGGGCGCCATTTTGAGCATATATGAGATCTCAAAGCCCACCTCCACAGTGACACACTTCCTCCAACAAGACCACACCTACTCCAACAAGGCCACACCTTCTAATAGTGCCACTCCTTTTGGGGGGGACATTTTCTTTCAAACCACCACATTGGTCTTGAGATGTATCTCAGGCTGTCTGCCCTACTCAGTCTCCTTGGTGCTGGAGTTACAGGCAGGCACCACCACATTCATTTCCTTCTGGCTTTCAAACGTTTTTATCTCTAAGATTTCTTTTATTATTTAATAGATGTGCATTTCATATATTTGTGGGTGCCCACAGGCTATAAAAGGAGATCAGGTTCTTTGGAGTTACAGGTGTATGTGAGCTGCCCAATGTAAGCGCTGGGAACCAAATTCCTGTCCTCCGTAAAAGCAGCCTGTGCTCTTAGCCACCGAACCCCCTCTCCAGCTTCCAACTATTTTTATTTTTAATCACAGACTACTTTGACACACAGGAGAGGAAAAAACAGAAAACAATTAACAGGCATATATGCATCCATCATCAAAACTGAGCACTTTTGGCTGGGCGGTGGTGGCGCACACCTTTAATCCCAGCACTGGGGAGGCAGAGACAGGTGGATCTCTGAGTTCGAGGCCAGCGTGGTCTACAGAGTGAGATCCAGGACAGGCACCAAAACTATATAGAGAAACTCTGTCTCGAAAAACAAATAAACAAAAAACAAAAACAAAAAAAGATTGAGCACTTTTTTTTGCCATATTTATTTCAGTTCTTTCAGAAAAGCAAATCAATGAAACACAACAAGTAGATGGGCGCTAAGCCAGGGTTTATCTGCCCCACACATTCCGTGCAGCATCCTGTCGCAACGTGTACTTCTGAAGTTTCCATAAATGAGATGACACTGTGTCTGCTCCGCTGTCACTCATTTCTCTCTCCAGATGACATTTGGAAGACTCATCCGTGCTGACTCATGCTGATCTGGTTACTTGTGTTAACTGAGGTAGATTATTTCATTGGACTTGTTAGGCAGTTTGTTTTCCTGATCCCCCACCGAGAGGCTGTCCGCTTGTCTCTGCTTTCCTGTTATGTGGTCGGCTGGGATGGATACCCTTGGACACACATGCTTCTGCATGTGAGTGGGAACCGCTGCTGGTGGGGCTGGGAGTGTAGTTTAGCTGTAGACAGCTTGCCTAGCATTCTTGGGGGAGCAGATCAATCCACAATCCTGTCCCCCAAAGTGCAAAAGTCACCATTGATGCCTCACTGAGTGTCTTTTCATCTGTAGGTGGCGTTGTCCCTCGGCTGCTGTGAGAGTTGGGTGCTGGGGGCTCATAGCTGTCCCTTCTAGGCAGATTATGAATTTGTGGGTGGCCCACAGCCTGTGACCTACATGAAGGTACAGAAAGACGAGCTATGGGGTCACTAATGCTCCAGTGCCTCGTTTGATCATAGTAATGCTAGTGTTGCAAGAACACTGCACTGCGGGGCTGGAGAGATAGCTCAAAGGTTAGGAGCACTGGCTGCTCTTCCAGAGTCCCAAGTTCAATTCCCAGCAAACTGCCTAACAAGTCCCAAGTTCAATTCTCACAACCATCTGTAATGAGATCTGGTGTCCTCTTCTGGTGTGCAGGCGTACATGTGCTGGAGAACAAGCAGAACACTGTATATGTAATAAATAAATCTTAAAAAACAAACAAACACACAAAAAGAACACTGCCCTGCCCTGCTGTCCCCTCATGAGTCACCTGTGTAGGACTCTCTATCCCGGGTCCTGCTGAGGGACCAGAAGTTATGGCAGCATGCATTCATAGTGGTATTGGCCAAGTCATAGACCTGTTCACCTTAAAATTTACTAAATGTTTCTTAGCTGGGTGTTGTGGTCCATTCTCGTATCCCAGCACTATGGAGGTAGAGGCAGGAGGATCAAAAGTTCAAGGTCATCTTTGCTACATAGTGAGTTCAAGGCCAGCCTGGGCTACAGGAGCCCTTGTCTTATGAAAAACAACAACAAAATTTTCCGAAGCGTTTTCAAATGACTCTCCAGAGTAGCATGCCAATTTGCATCCCCCCATAGCGTGCCAATTTGTATTCCCCCAGCAGTCTATAAACAGAGTTGTTTCCCGACTCAGTCCATAGCTGTTATTAAGTGGAGGTCACACTCAGATTGATGTAGTCTGTGGTCTCATTATTATTTTCCTTTGCATTTCTGTGTTGATTGAGAATCTTTGTAATATCTTTATTGGCTATTCAAATTTCTTCCTGTTATCTGTCCATCTCTGGCCCCTAGTCCTACTTCTGGGCGGGCGGTGGTAGTGAAAAGATTCCAAGGTTTTGTTATTGTTTATTTTTCATTTTCATGGTACTAGAGATGAGGCCCAAGGCCTTATGCCTACTAGCCGAGCACTACCTTGGTGCTACATCACAAGTCCTTTGGATTTTAAAAGGGTTCCCCTACCCCCCACTTATTCATGTGTGTGTCACATGTGTGCACACATGCCACAGTGCACATGTAGAAGTCAAAGAACAACTTTGGGGACCCACATTGATCCTGGGGATCAAACTCAGGTTGTCATGCTTGGTGGCAAGTTTCATAACCCACTGAGCCACCTTGCCAACCTCTGGATTGAAAAAAAAACATTAATTAGTTTGGAAACAAATTCTGTTTTGGCTACACAGATGACAGGTATTTCCACAGTCTGTAGCTTGAAAAAAACAACAACAAACAACCTATTCTTATTGGGCTGGGAATATATCTCAGTGGTAGAGAGCTTGCCTAGCATCATGCCCAAGGCTTGGATTCAATTCCTAATACCACAAACCCCACCATTCTTATTAGTCTATTGAGACAAATTCTTGCTGGGCAGCTCAAACTGGCCTTTACTCAATAATGTAGCCCAGGCTGCCCTCGGGCTTAAGAGCATTCTGCTTCTGCCTCCTAAGTGCTGGGATAACAGATACTCCCCCCCCCCCCAATCTACTTATCTATTTTCCACTAGAAGTTCTTGGGTTTAGTGATTAAGCCTCATCGTGTTTTCCTTTATCATTTATGCTTTGCATGCCTTGTCAGTATTTTCTCCTCTGTTTTCTTTTGAAAATTTCATTAGTGTTCTTTATACAGTCAAGGCTACAGTCACCCTGGGACTTCCTTTGTAACCGGTGTGAGCTGGGACCCCATTTTGCCTTTTCTGTAGTGCTCAGTTGTCCTGACATCATCCTTAAGCGGGACCTGGCTGTACCCTTGCCATGGTCAAACTCTCATGTGTATCGGGCTCAGTTCGGAAGCAGATTCTCTATTATTTTCAGACATTGGTCTCTGGCTTGGGACTAAATCAAACACTCCCATTCACACTTCATGATGGTGGCCAACACTACTGGGGTGAATTTCCCTGCCTTTCACCCTTGCTCCTTTCCAAAACCATGTTGGCTGTTCTGGCTTCTTTCTTACTCCACACATATCTTGGGCTGACCTTGTCACATTGCAGGGACGGTGCTGGTGACTCTTTTATTCAAAGTGCAAGGTACAATGTAAAATGGAGGGATACAACCAACTCTGCCTCGGCAAGCTTCCCCACCCCCACCCCACCTTGCTTCTTTTCCTCTCTGCATTCCATGCTTTCTACCAAGGGTTGCCTAGAAAATCAACACCCAGCCCTTCTCATCATTTAATGCCAAATAAAATGCTTCTCTCTGCAGGAAACCCTTGGTGACAGTCCCAGGCATCCTTCTCTGGCCTCCTCTAACGCCTTTGTGCCCATTTCTGGGATGTTTAGTATGTTGGATATTCTGCAAAACTCCACTCGGCTTCATAGCCCACGTGGGGCTCAGTAGAGTCTGATGATTGGTGTGTAAGGATGAAGTCTGGGCCTTTTCCTTCCAGAGAACAGCAGGAGCCACAGGGAGGGGCCCGAGGCTAGGTCTGGAGTTTCCATCAGGTATGGTTTCACAGGAGGCTCTTGTTGCATGGGACGGACACAGGCCCCGCCTACCATGTTTGCTCACTGCTGACTCCTCTGTTCCCACTTTCTCAGTCAGAGGGAGCTGAAGAGTGAGGACTCCTCCTCCTCAGTTGGAGAGTCTTTTATTTGTTCATCTCTATGAACATGAAAGCATCTTCCCCAAACACCCAAGCCACTGGCTCAAATGGACAGCCTTGAGTCCTGCTGTTCCCGTGTCCTGTCCTGTCCAGGCACTGATGCCCACTCGCTCACGCTAATCCTGCTGTTACATCCTTAGTTTCCTGAGGTGACTTCTAAGTCTCCCTGCCTTCCTTACCTTACAGTCCCAGCAAGTTGTTCCCATGAACCTTTTTAACTTCTTGTCTTTCTCCACTAGGGGGCGTGTTTCTTACAAGGAGTCTGGCAAGGACATTGAATAGCTGTGAGGACGGGGCTGGGGGCTGAACCCCAACTGCAGCCTTGGAGTCAGAACCTGGCCTCGGGGAGAAGTGCATCTCCCAGTGTGTGGGCTTCAGTTCACAGACATCCTAGACTTGACTGGGAGCAGGTCATTCTCTCCAAGACTGCTTTCTCCTGGAGCAGAGGGCTGGGAGGGATCTTGGTGTGAAATACACATTGCTGGTGCCTAGTGGAAGCAGGAATGGGGAAAATAAAACCCAGGATGCACAGGCAAAGATGAGACAGAATTTATTCTCATCACAGGTAATTTCCAGACAGGATGGGAGCCACAGAGAGGCCCCCAGGAGCCCCAAAGGGGACCCACCTCAGAGGCCTTGCCTGAGGATCCCAAGCCCAGACACTGGGTGAGTGGGGTGGGGTAGAAGACGGGGTGTCCCCCCACCTCGTGTCCTGACCATGTTTCCCACTTCCATAGGAAGGAAGGGCAGCTCGGCTACATAGTACTATAATATATAGAAGCGCAGGAGCTGGCCGCGGCACCTGGGTGGGGCTGAGGCCCCTGAATTATTGCAGGAGGGAAGGGGCTCAGTGCTGGTGTCTCGCGGGGTGCTGTGCTGGCTGTGGGCAGGGATGGGCAGAGGAGGGGGCCGCCCTTTCCTCTGGGTTGGGGCTCCTTGGGCCCCGCCTCCCCCGGGGTGGGGCTTTCTCACCCGGGGTGCTTTGTATGTGCTTTGAAGACCATTTTTGCATTGTCAGGAGTGAGGAAAAAATATTCTGACATGGTAGAAAAAAAGATATTTACATACCCTGGTGGGCCGTAACAGGGGGTGTCAACCTGTGGGGGGGATGGGCTTCCTAGGCACCTCCCATCCTAACAGACCATGGCTGGGAGGAAGGGGGCCCGACTCTGGAATTTGGTTGTCATGTGACCTCAGACAAGGCATCCCCTTCTGGGCATCCCTATCTGGTATAGGAAGGGGTGGGATTGGAGATTAGCATCTGCCCCATGCTCCTGTTCCCAGCATGGGCAGGGTGGCAGGGATGGGCAGTGAGAAGTTGGGAAGAGGCATCACAGCCATGAGAGTGGATGCTCAGGCAGCCAAGCTCCTCTGAGGGCATCTCACACTCTGCTGTGGCCCTCTAGGAAAGGTGGCCAGAGGGACTGGCCAGGAACCCTGTTTTCCTGTTGAGCAGCAGAAGGAGCCAGGCAGAACTGCAGGTGGCCCCCCAAAAAGGAAGGAGGCCCGGACCTGAGATATAGCCATGGTGGCTCACCCAGGCTGGACGGTGGGCCTGGTGCTGGTGTGGTTCAGAAGCAGCCTGGGCTCCAGCCTCCAGGCACTGGTGGGAGCAGATGTGAGCCTCTGTCTGGTCCCCACAGGTACGGGAACCGGGCAGTGTCAGCTCAGATTCCTCGCTCACACTATCACGCCTCCTCACTCATGATGTGTTATCTGTGCTCACACTCACGTGGCTTCTGCCCTAGTGGGTAAGCACACACATAGTAACCTGCACACATCTGTGTCAGGGCCTGACTGGGAACAGAGACATGGTCACACACTGTTTCCACCAGCTGCCAGGAACTTGTGAGAGTCCACCCTTACCATCACCTACATGCATGCATGCACACACAGGTAGGTGAGTGACATCACTGTTGGATTCTTGTGTTGGAGGACCTGGACTCCAGAAGACCCAGGTTCTGTGCCTCCAGAGGGCAGGTGTTCTATCCATTTGGTGCACCAAGGACCTTGTCCCAGGAGCCTGAATCCTGTAACTGTAGGTCCTACGGCAGAGCTCAGGGGCTACCCTGACTGCTGGGTGGCCCTTCGGAGCCCCTGACAGCTGGTATGACCAGGACCAGGTGGCCATGAGTCAGAGGTGCCGGCGAGGCCCCTGAGTGCTGCTCAGCTGGGCCCTCATGGTCTGGATGCTTCCAAGGATCTTCTTCTGGTGGCCCATGAGGGTGATGCCAAGAGCACGCACATCCCTGTGAAGGAAGCAAGGTCCTCTAGTTTGGCCTTAGGAGTCTGGGAGCTGGGAAGAGAGCCCACAGCCCACCTGAACTGCATGGAATTGCCTCTGGCCCTGCACCCTCTTACCCGCCCTTACTCACTGAGCATTCATGCGAAGCACCATGCCAAGAGAGGAGTACCCGCCGGCTGCAAAGTGGTCCCGGTACCGGCCCATTCGGATGGAGTCCAACCAATCGCCTACAGTGAGGTCCCCATTGCCACTTCCACCCCCTCGGAGGTCAAAGCAGCTCCTGGAAAAGGCAGGGGGTGGGCACCTGGGAGCAGAGTGAGTAGTCTGTTAGGGCTCCTGCCTTCGCTAGGGACATGGGCACTGGGCACCCTCTCCCTCCATTCCAGCCCTACATAAGGTAGAGGATTTGCCAAACTGGACTCCGGGAAGGAGGCAGTAGGGCTGCTGCAGGGCTCAGATACCTGCTGACTGTGGCTGTGGCCCTAAGGTTCTCGGGGCTGTGGATCAAGGCATCG
The DNA here is from genome assembly GCF_949786415.1 of Peromyscus eremicus. Lineage (NCBI taxonomy): Eukaryota > Metazoa > Chordata > Mammalia > Rodentia > Cricetidae > Peromyscus > Peromyscus eremicus. Next base: position 147,960,614 of record NC_081417.1, read on the forward strand.
AGAACGCTCACGACGTGGGAGAAGCGAGGCCGCTGGGCACGGTCCTTGTGCCAGCAGTCCAGCATGAGCTGGTGCAGCGCCCGCGGGCAGCCCATGGGTGCTGGCAGTCTATACCCCTCCTCCACTGAGCTGATGACCTGGGTGGGGCACAGGGCTGGGCTCAGGCTGGCTTCCCTGTTGAGGCCCCACCACTGCACCCCTATCCTGGGCCCCAGACTCACATCCTGGTTGGTCATGTTCCAGTAGGGCCGTTCGCCATAGGCCAGCACCTCCCACATGACCACACCGAAGCTCCACACATCACTGGCTGAGGAGAAAGTGCGGAAGGCAATGGCCTCGGGCGCTGTCCATCGAATAGGAATCTTCCCTCCCTGGGATGGATATGAAAATGTTGAGGGACCAGCGGCTGGGCTTGGCCTCTGGCCCAAGGCAGAGTCCTGCTTCCCAGCCCACCAACCAAGAGCACTTGTTTTAGGGGATCCCCCCCCTTCCCTGAGCCACTAGAAAGATAAGCAAGACAAGACTAAAGCACCCTGAAACACAGGGTGTGTTCCACAGAACCTATTAGAACATCACTGGCTGCTCACCAAGCTTTAGAGACAATAGTACAGCCCTGCCTATACCCCCTGCGCACAAGAGGGTGTTGGAAACGCACCGCAGTGGTGTAGGCAGCTTCGGGGTCGTCCTCCAGAGCCCTCGAGAGTCCAAAGTCTGACACCTTACACACCAGATGGCCATCGACCAGGACATTGCGGGCGGCCAGGTCACGGTGGATGTAGCCCAGGTCTGAGAGGTAGCGCATGCCAGCGCCCACCCCTCTGAGCATGCCCACCAGCTGCACAATGGTGAACTGCCCATCGTGGGTCTGCAAGGGGACAGAATGGTGTGGGCTTTGGGGACAGTTCCTGGCTCAGGGCTGGGGAATCTCCCATAATTCCTTAGCGACTAGAGATGAGCCCACAGTGGGCAAAGTGAAGTGTCTGGCTGCTTACACCGGCTCCTGGAGGTGTCTCCTCTGGGGAAACCGAGGCCCAGAAAGGTGACATTCCAGGCGTGAGAGCTCCCAGTGAATACCCAGCAGTGGGTGCTGGAAATGTAGCCACTCCCTCCCTCCAAGCTGGTGGTACAAGTGGCATGGGACAATGTCATCCCTTAGCTTGGGGTAGGGCAGTGGGGGCCCTTGCAACAGCGGGACCTTCACAGTAGGGGGCCAGAAAGCACTTGAATTACCGGACCCTTAGGATTCCCCTCGCACCCGCCTCTTCCCCATGTATGTGAGATGTAAGCTAGGGTGGGGTGAGGGGGGCCGCTTACAGACTCTCAACAGCCAGACTGAACCCCCATGTGCAGATGGCAAGTGAACATACCCCACCTGTGTGGGTGGCAGTGATGGATGTGCACCCTCCCCCTAAGTGGGGACAGACATACCCTGAGGAAGGCATCCAGAGAGCCATTCTCCATGTACTCAGTCACGATCATTGCCAGGCGGCCTGGACAGGGAAGGGGAGATGGAGTCCTGGTGTGTTTGTGTGGGGCAGGGCTGCTGATCAGGGGCCCCAGGAACATATGCCCCCTCCCCAGGAGGTGGTCAGGACAGTTTTTAGGATCTGACTGGGGTCTTGGGCTCTGAGCACTCCAGGGTCGTCTAGGGACCTGAGACATAGGGACAGAGTCAGGCCCATAGGCCTGATCCCTCTCTGAGTGGGAGTGTCCCACAAGGGAAGCTGCCCTCGTCTGGTACCTACCACGGGTGACAACACCCTCAAGGCGGATGATGTTAGGGTGGTCAAACTGGCCCATGATGGCTGCCTCGCTCAAGAAGTCTTGTCGTTGTCTCTCTGTGTAGCCAGCTTTGAGGGCCTTGATGGCCACAGGCAGGTCCCGCTGGCCTGGCACCTGCAGCCGCCCATAACATACCTCTCCCGACTCCCCTGTGGGGCCCAGAAGGAGTAGGCAGCAGTGGGACCAAGCTCCCCCTCAGGCCCACTCTCCAAGCCTCCAGCACCAGGTGCTCCTGGATCCCCATTCCCTACCCCTCTGGCCACGGGTCCCCTCCCTCCCAGCCTCTGGGGCTCACCCGAGCCTATGATCTTCTCAATATGGATCCTGGATGCCTCGATCTCTCGGGTGAAGCTGCGGCCTGCCCGTCCTGGCTCCTCATAGGTGTGGGGCTCTGCACCGAACTGGGGTTCTGGGAACTTCCCCGGGGGGTGATTCAAGGGCAAGAAGACAGGTGGGGGTGCTGAGGAGTCAAGAAGGGTCCTCAATGGGGACAGGAGGAAGTTCCCTCTCCCAATATTTCCTAGGGGGAATAGGGTGTCTCTGGGAATCCCCAGATATAGTACCAGACAGCAGGGACCCCCACAATGCTTACCCATGGGCGTAAGTGGGAAGTCTATGGCATGGGTCTGTGTTCTGGGTCTCTGGTTAATTCTGACATGTCTGCTGTTCTCTGTACTTCCCCTGCCCTGCACGCCTTGAGTCTCTGTGACCTTAAAATTGCTCTTAGGGTGGTAATGCCATTAAGAAAGAGTTCACAAGTGCCAGCTTTGCCTGAAGGTGGGTCACTAGAAGATGGCTAAGGATTCTGAGGCTGCATTGAGCTTGGTGGGAATGGGCATTCTGACTGACATTAACGGGCACAGTGGTAGGATGTGGTGGGAGGTTCCCCCAGGTCTCCCCTGCTTCCTGCAATCTACAGGATCCTGAAAAACTCTCTGTAGCAGAGGCTCTCGTCCATGGCAGCAAAAACCCCACCAGAGAAATCACACATGAACTATGTATGAGTGGACATGGCTGGGCCTTGCCCTGTCCAAAGAGCCTTTAGCATCTTCCAGAAGGCTGTCATCTGGCAAGGTGGGGGTGGTCTCTGTAACAGCTAGCCTTAGCCTATGGGCTCTGCCTGGCCTTTCCTATAGACACCTGTTCCTACCAGCCCTGCACTGGGTCCTGCTGAGGCTAGGCTGAGCACTCACCCTGCCCATTCTGATAATGCATCTTCTCTTCATCCGAGTCCTGGAAAGCCTTGCTGTAGCCACAGTGCCTGCATGGGGGTGAAAGTGGGGGCCAGTCAACACTCCGCTGGAGCCAGGCCAGCCTAGACCCAGTCAGAAGGTGAATTAGGGTGCCTCTCCCCCAGCAGGTTGGCTCTTGTCCCTCAGCAAGCCTTTGGGGGGTCCTTCTTTTGGGGGCTCACAGCTTGGCCCATGGGGACAGCCCCCAAACAGTTACAATCTACAAAATGCCCCCAGAGCAGCTGACCTTCGCACAGGTCATACTTGCTGAGGAGTGGGCTTTCAGGCTTTTCTGGGCCACCCTAGCAGATCCCTGTTTTTTCCTGGCCTGGGTGTGGCTGGGCATGGCTAGGTTGTAGTTGGTTGTGGCTGAGGTTGGCTGGGCATGGCTGGGTTCTGGCTGGGGTGGGGCTGAGGTTGGCTGGGCATGGCTGGGTTCTGGCTGGGGTGGGGCAGAGGGGTGCCTACCTCTTCTTGCAGATTAGAAGTAAGAGGAGCACCACCAGACCCGTGATGAGTGTCAGGCAGATCCAGACGATGGTCCGAGTGTCATAGCGGGGCCCTGCAGGAAGGCCTGGCCCTTTGCAGCCAGCAGCCAGCTCTGTTCCCACCCCACCCAACACTAGGCTTCCACTGTGCGAGCGGTGCATGCTGGGGAGAGTTACTTGCCCTCTTTGACCCAAACATTTAGAAGAGCTGAAAACCACCCATGCTGCCTCTCAGTCACACAGCACCAGGAATGTATGGAGAGATGTGAGTGCTGGCCTCAGGGGACCCTCTTCTCAGCCCTGTAAGACAGAGCCTGGCACTGTCTGCAGCCTACCCGAGGCTCTGAGAACTCTTACTGGAGGCCACGCAATAAACGGAACGGAAAGGGCATGATTGCCACCTTCCGTCTCAGAGAGACCTATGAACACCGGGGCTTGTGCAAACGTTTAACTGCTGGGCCCTCTTCTCCGGGTCTCTGATTCAGGGCAACGGGCCTGGGGACTAGTATTTCCAACAAGGCCCCTAGTGATGTGGATGCTGTGGGTCCCAGAGTACACACGGGGAAGCTTCTACAGGCTGTGGAGAGCATGAGCTTCTGAAAGATGTCCCTGGGACACCCTTATGGTCATCTGGAAAAGGCCTCACTCAGGCTCAAGAGAGGCCCTGTAGGTGAGGGGACTGAGCTTCACTTCCTGCCTGTAAAGATGCAGCCCCACTGGGTTGGATAATGAGAACAGGGGTCTTGTGGGCCCAGCCTGGTATGGCCACAGGCTTCCCCCCTGCTCACCCTCCTCCTCCTGGTCTCACCAGTGGGGCTCCCTGCCCCTCCCGCTCCTTGCACTCACGGGGTTTCCCCGTCTCCACCTCCATGGCCTGGCTGAAGCGGCCACAGCCTGCTGAGGTTCGGGCTCGGACCTGGAACACGTAGCGAGTGCCTGGTTTGAGTCCCGACACGGTAGCCTGGGTGGTAACAGCCTTGAGGGTAGAGTAGCTTTGCATCTCCTTATCCTGCCCGAGAGAGACCAGGGCAGTGAGGCCACGGGGCGCTGAGGCCCTCCTTGCTGCCCATATCCTCCTGTTGGCTCCTCGCCCACCCACCTTCAGGAACCTTCTCACACCTTCTCGTAGTACTTGATCTCGTACTCCAGGATGATGCCGTTGGGCTGCTCTGGCTCCTGCCACAGCAGCGACACGCTGGTCTGCCCCGTCCGCTCCTGCCGGATCACCACCACCTGGGACGGGGCTAGGGTGGCAGCTACCCGTCAGGCCTGGCATGGGCCATGCCTAGGCCTCTGCCCTGCCTTGCCCAGGCCCCTCTGGGACCCCAGGCTCAGCTTGTTGACCTTCCTGCTTCTACACCAGGACAATCAGCAGCCCTATACCCTGGAGAGGCACTGGCTGCCTCCTGGGTCACTCCTTGGGGCCAGCTGAACAGCACAGCCTGGCTCTTGGGCTGGGATGTGGAGCTGGCTACATCTAGACAGGCCTGCTTGCCCTCAGTGCCACCACCCTGAGCAGAGGTCTGGGTGTAACAGGACATGCCTCAGGTATGCCTGAGGAAGGACCTTGGGGTGGAGTCCTGGCTGGGGTAGTAGGGGACAGCGAGGGGCAGGAGCTGAGTAGGCCTGTCTGCATTCAGGGGTTCTTTGGTCATAGGAGGTAACCCACTTCCTACCCCCTGGCTTCATCTGCAGGTACTCTGTGCTCTCCTGAGTCTGCTTGAAGGTCACACATAGCTACAGACAAGGCCAAACAATGAAATAAGCTGGGCATGGTGGCTCCCACCTGCAATCCCAGTACTCAGGGTGGAGACAAGAAATCAACATGAATTCAAGGCCAGCCTGAACTGCAGAGTGAGACCCTGACTGGCCAGTTCTTCCTTGTCTAGGTGTCCTGTTGCTCCAGCATGCCTGGGAGCTCTTTGAAGGCAGGGGCTACATACAGTTGGTGCCCAATAGATGCTCCTGCTGCTAGAGACTCTGACGTGAAAAGTCAAGAAGCCCCTATGGAAGGACTTGAAATAGGGGAGTCAGATGTGGGAACTCACAGCTCTGCGGTGGCTTTCTTTTTCACTAGCCAAGACCATCTAAGTCACTTATGGCTGTCCCTGCAGCTGCTCTAAGGAGACCAGAGCTGGCAGGCAGATGGGCAGAGGTACAGAACAAGGAGAGGCACCTGCTCCATGTGGCCATGGTGCCAAGGTGGGGAAAAGACTAGCATGTGCAGTTGAGGTCGCTCTGCAAGGAGCCTTGTGGGAGAGAAGGCCTGTCCACAGGGACAGTACATGAGACCCGTGGTTGATGGAGTAGGGTAGCAGTGCATCTCTTTCTAATGTGGGTGCTGTCCAAATGCTGCTGGGTTCTCTGCTCTTCTGCCCCACCCCCCGCCCCCAGTACAGCCAGCCACCTGCCTTCCTGCTCCTGCAGACAGGTGACGGAGTGGGGCTATGAACCCAGCCACGGGTCTGGTCCTGGATACTGCTGGACAAGAGGGTGGGAAGATGCGGGGAATCAGGTGTGTCCTGGATAGATGTCACTGGACCACTGGAGAGATGGAATGCTGAACTCCCCAGGAGGCTGCTCATTTGGGTCCCGGCCTCTGCTTTCTATGCGGTAACAGGGGTTTCTGAACCATGCCTATGTACGGTAATGGTAGGGAGGAGCTGAGGGTCCTGGGAATGTTCCAGGGTGACTATTCATAGAAAGCTGCCCCTGGCTGCTCTGAGGACCAGGCTGCCACCTGACAGGCAGGACTGTCCCACCCCCTGCCAGAGTTTGGAAAGAAAGAACCTCCAGGGGCTGAATTCAGTCCACATGACCAGAGGTAACTGAATGGCCATGATCCCAATATGGCCAAACCCACCTGGCTCTGGAAATAGGCACCGAAGTGATGACATCTAGGACTGGGGGTGTGGTTTAGTTGGTAGGGTGTTTGCCTGGCATGCATGAAGCACTGGGTTCGAGACTCAGCCCTGCATAAACTGGGAGTGGTGAAACACATCTGTCATCTCAGCGCTGGGGAGGCTAATGCAGCAGGGTTGGTGTGGTTTCAAGGCCAGCTTGGGCCAGAGTGAGACTCAGCTGCCAGCTGCTGGACTGGACACTCTCCCTTCTCTCTACATCTCCACAATAGGAAGGCAGTACTGCTACGTCAACTGCACAAGAGAGAAAGTGGACACAGAGGCAGGGCAAGTTCTACAGTCCAGGCTCATGACGCACAACAGAAGACTGCCTCTGTGCTTTCTGGGGTACACTCATCCACTGGATGAGTTCCGCTTTCCTACAGGCAAAAATGTCCCCTGCTCAGGTCCTGGTGGGAAGGAAGAGCCAAGAGAGACAATGGCTCAGGAGGGGATGGGGACCCCCAGGGCTGCTCCGCCTACCTGCCTGGTTCGTGGTGATGTTGACCACAGCGGCACTGCGGGGCTCGGGGCTCAGGTTGGACACACCGTTGACGGCCTCGATCCAGAAGGAGTAGTTCATGTGGGCCAGCAGGTTGGCCACCAGCAGGCTGGCCTGTGCCAGGCTTGTCTGCTGCGGCACAAAGCGGGTTCCGCTCCCACAAGCCTCACAGTGGCTCAGGGCCCAGGGGCAGCGCCGGCATACTGCATTGTAGGTGATGTCACTGCGGCCGCCTGGGTCCAGGGGAGGGGCCCACTCCAAGGTCACAGATGTTCCATTCACACTGGAGATCAGGTTGACTGGTGCTGAGGGTGGCCCTGAGGGCAGAGAGTAACAAATTAGGATGGCCCTGGCCCAGGATCCCCATTATATCTGGGCCTCTAAACTAAGAAGTCACATCTACTCCACCCTCCAGAAGCTCCCAGGGCAAAGGTTGTGTCAGCATCTGAGGCAGGAGCCTGAGTTTCCATGCCACAGGGCCACAGTGTGTGTTCCTACAAGTCCCTCCTACAGCTGGAGGGACGCTGCCCAGTCCTGGGGTGCCCATAGCAGTCACACTACATGTAAATTCTCTGGTCATGCCCACCCTCCTCCATCTCTGCATTCCTGTGCTAATAAAAACGCCACCGGGCACTCTCTGTGGCACAGGAAGCCTGCTGTGTATCCACCAGGGTGTGGGGTACTATGCATCCCTGCCTCACCCCTGGAATGCAGGCCCAGGCTGGGCAGCACACACTCTGGAGAGAGGGGATTGTGGCCCCTTACTTAGGCTGATTGTGGGGCTGGAATAGAAATGTCATGGGGTTGAGCTGGGAGGGCACAGGGTAGGTAAAGGACCACAGGGCTCAGAATTACAAGCTGGGAATCTTGGCCTTGAGAGACCAGAAGCACACATTCTCAGAACCCTTCTTGAAGGGTTCTCAGGGCTCTCGAAGAACGCAGAGAAGAATTTCCAAGCCAAAGGTAGGACATCAAAAGCCCCGACTTATGGACTTAGGCCAGCTGGTAGCTTTGATCCCTGTATCATGGGCTTGGGAAGAAGCCAGAGTCTAGCCAGATGCGGGCACCTGCCTGGGACTAAGAGCTGGGCTTCCCCTCAGCTGAGGAGGAACTCTTTCTGCCCCATCAGGTCCCACATCAAGATAATGCTCAAGCTTGGGCAAGAACCACTGAGGAGGGCTGGCTGGCACGGGTATGTGTGGCACCCATGGGTGTGAGCACATTCAAGCCCTGACCTGCCTGTGCAGGGAGCCTGGGGCTGGGTGGTGATGAGAGGGGGAAGGGAGGAGGGATCTAGGCGGTAGCTTTAAGGCAAACTCATTCAAGCCCCTCTGCAGCAGGGAGTGAGCAAGGGTTGGTGAGTGCTGAGCCCCAGGCCAGTGGAGGTTGAGGGCCAGGGCTGAGAAGCAACAGCAGTGCCAAGACAGTCCTGCATCCCTCACAGTCCCCTTGGGTACACACGGCACATGCGCACAGAACCACACACACCCTCTCCAGGCACAAGACACACCTGTTCAAGCTCAGGAATCCTTGCAACTGTCCCGTGTCTCACACACACCCCTGAGAATCTGCCATACACATGAGTACAAATGCATTCTGCACAGTCACAGTCAGGCATGCAGACATTACCCGTGGATCTGCCAACACACACACACACACACACACACACACACACACACACACACAGAGCTTCCAGCTTTCAGCAGTTCCTGCTGGCTTGTCTAGGTTGGTGGGGGTGGGGTGGGAGTGCTGTTCTGGCTCCCACCCTCACCTCACACTGAGCACAAGGCTTGCCTACATAGCCCTGGGACACTGACATCACGGCCAAGTCTGATGACCAAAGCCGCCTTGCTCCAGGAAAGCAGGAGCCCTGGTTGAATGTTCCTTTAGGAGAGAAAGACTGAGGGAAGGGATAGAAAGAGGTTCTTGGGGGTCCCCGAAGAGACGGCAGGGGACCACAAGACTCTAGGAGATCAAGCTCGATGCTGCAGTAAGAGCCGATCCTTCCCCTACACACAAACCCACCCTTATTTCACAGACACCTGGCTCCTGTACCCTGGGGGTCCTACCAGGAGAGCTGCTGGGCAGTACTCACGGGTGCAGGCTGCTGATGGTGGGTCCAAGGCCGCACGGTAGTAGCTGAGGTCACAACGGCAGGTCTGGGCTGCAGGGGTCGCTGAGTGGCTGTGGGGTGGGCATCGGGCACACAGCTGGTCCCCGGGGGCTGACTTGTAGAAGCCCAGCTCACAGGCTGTGGAGGACAAGACAGCTATAGGCAAGCTGGGGGCCCACCACAGGGCTTCAGGGTAGGACTCCCCCTGAGCTTCCCAGGATGTGTGTTGGGGGGCCTTGGAGGGACAAGCTTCTAGCCTGTAACACGATGCTGCTAATCCTCACCAACAAATGGGGGACAGAGTGTAGAGAGAGCATTTGACTTCCACAAGGTTGCCCGGAGCTAGGACCTTGATATGTGTTCCGATATCGAAGCGGACACCCCAAAGCTCTGCCCCCAAGCTTCTCAAATCACCACCCTCTTGGCCTCAGAGTCTGACAGGGCCCAAGCAGCTGAGAATCAAAGGTAGGGTTGTTAAAGCCATGGATTGTGTGATCTGAGTGGCATAAAAGAGGGGGAGGGGGGATGTGGGCACGTAAGGAAAGACCCACGTATGACCTGTCCCAAGCCTGGACAAACAGGGACCCTCTCCCATTAAGGCCAGCTTCTGGCTCGAGCACAAACCCCAAGGGGGCAAAGTCCGTGGCTGGGGTCTGACACTTCATGCTTCACAAGTTCCCAAGTACACCTGACTCCAAGGCCCGACGCCATGTCACCTCTGCTGACTCCAAGGCCCGACGCCATGTCACCTCTGCTGACTCCAAGGCCGGACGCCATGTCACCTCTGCTGACTCCAAGGCCCGACGCCATGTCACTTCTGCCGCCTTGTTTCCTGTCTGACCCTTTCTCCTGCCGAACCTGCCACCTGTTCTACCTCATCTGAGTGACAGTGGCAGCCTCCAGCTGGGCCTCTGGTCCCACCTGCCCTCTCAGTCAGCTGCTGGCCAGATAGCTTAGGAGCAGGACCCTGGACCAGGCCCTTTTCAGACCCAGGGGACCCTGACAGGAATTGAGCTACCCAGCCCACTTTCTGGGGCCGCTGTGTTGGGGAAGGAGACATAAGGCAAACATGATATAAATCATCCTCAGGAGGGCAAGGGAGTCATGCAGGGCAGTGGCAGAAGCCCCCTCCACAAGGAGGGGGATGTCTGAAGGTTAAGAACAAGTCAGACAGGCAGACGGGTTCAGGAATCCCCACCAGCCCCCTCAGCCCCTTGGAGTTCCAAATAAAAACCTTCTCTGCCAATGTCAGCCACCCATCCTCCACGCCAGACTGAATGGGCGGTTCCTCCCATGCTGTTGGCCTCAGGGCCTTTGCACATATTGGGCTTTCTTCCCAGGGGGCCTTTTCTCTCCTATCCATGTGCTGAACTTCTCTTTCCGGATCCATTCCAACTGGTCCTCAGTGACAACATTGCTGGCCCTCTCCATGGAACATACTGTGTCTGTCCCAGTCCGTCACTCCTCCTGGATTGGGAGGGCCTCATGGTGGTGGTGGTGGGGCAGATCCTTAGGAGGTAAGGATCGATTTGTTCCAGAGCAGGTGCTTGCGTGAACCCTTCTGGAAGGTCAGGCAGACCCAGCGCCACACAGCCGCTCCCAGCTCTGTCCTAGCAGGAGTCCTCGGCCACAGGGACAGCTGCAGACTCCCTGGAGTCTCTCCACACTAAACCCCACTCTGGAAAAGCCAGTGCCCCAGAGAAGTTTTATTTAAGCATGTCATTTCAGAGCACGGTGCCTGGGGATGCCGATCGGATCTCTTTATTATGCCTGCTAAAGCCAAGTACATTCTAAAATTCTGCAGACTCGTGAGAAAGTGGGAGGCAGCGGAAAGGACAACTCCAGAGTGACTTCGGGGCACAGGACTGCAGCCGTGGACGGGGCTCAGTGCTGTCGGGTGATGCGACAATATGCCCGTGCTTCGAGGAACCTGCCCCAGTCTAAGGGACCCCAAGCAGATTCGGGCTTGATTCCATTTGGTGTCAGAGTACAGGGACCTGTCTTGGGGTGCAGCCTGGACACAGGCGCCTTCCAAGGTGGGGAGCTATCAGGGCAGCACTGTTAGCAGGGAGGTTGGCACCTCCATGCTGGACCTGGGGTTGAGCAACAGTGCCCTCACCATGGTGGGCAGACCCCTGTGGTTCCTCCTTCACCCACCCCTCACTCCCCTGCCTCCCCCCTCCGCCCACTACAAACTAGATCAGAGGAGCTGGCTCTGCCCAGTGAGCCTTTGGAGCAACAAGGGCCAGATAAGTAGTTCTTAGGGACATCTTGATGTGGCAGGGCACGAAGAGAGCGATGTGACAGCCATCTCTGAAAGTCTTGGCTGTCAACAGCTCATAGCAGGGTAAGGGTGGGCACTGGGGATTGACTAAGTCTCTTTCGGGCTTAACGCCACTGTTGGGCTAAGGGACACAGGGAACATCACCGGGCCCTTGTTTCCTCATCTGTAAAGCGGGGACAGCTATAGTGCTGGCTCAGGGCTGCAGTGACGGTCACATGAGCATCAGGATCTGGTAGTACCCGGCACCGGTTGCTATAACTAGACGTAGTCGGCCCATTGTAGCACAACTGTTTTGCCTGTACGTGTGAGCCTGTGTGCCTGTGTGTGCCTGTGTCTGTGTGCACGGTGGGGATAGAACCCAGGGCCGTGCCCAGGCTCGGCAAGCGCTCTGCTCTCTGACTGCATCGCGCCCCAGCCCACAGGACCCTTTGGCAGAAGAGGGAACAGCTCAGAGAGCTGCAGCCTTCAGCCCCAGATTCTCAGCCCAGGGGTGATGCAAAGCCAATCAGGGACCTTCCAGCGGGCCCCTAACTGGCTCTCCTTACAGCCCTAAGCTTAGAGGTGGCTGTGTCTTCCTTAACCACTAAGCCATCTCTCCAGGCTGGCTGTGTCTTCCTATAGCTAGTCGGCAGTTCCTTCCTGCTCCACTAATACCCAATAAGGCTATCACGTGTCAAGGCCAGATTAATCCACGCCTTGAAAATAAAATCATCTTTAATAAGAATACTAATCACCAGGCCTCAGGGAGCCCTGGATCCTGGAGGCTGGGCTAGGAATTAGTGGCTGGGACAGATGGAGACGCTCCAGGCTGGGGCCTGGTCCTGCCCCGTGACCCAGGGGGCTTCCGGAGTGGTCGAGGGCTGGAGCTTCAGGCTGTGGGCCAGGAGAGGCCGCTGCCCCGCCGAGGGCACCTTGCCCAGGCTGCCTGTCAGGCTGGCAGCTGCCCACAGCCTCAGCCACCTCTCTCTGCTCCCCCTGCACGAAGCCTGAGATTTGACAAATAAGGTGCCCGCCCGTGGTCGACCAAAGGAAATTAATTCTAAATCAGATTTTAAACACAGGCAGGAAGGCAAAAGAGCTCGTCGTCCCCCCCCCCCCCGCCCCCGCTACCCTCTGAATGAGCCTCTGATATTTATAGAAAGATGATTAGGGCCCCCGAGGGTGATTTACATCCGCATCCAGGTGACAGGAAGGACAGCAACTAGGCTTTGGACTCTCCCTGCCACGCAGAGGGTGGGGGTGATGCTCCAAGGCCCTGGAGGAGTTGGGGGAGGGGAGGAGTGCAGGTAGGTGACTGAGGAGGTCACTGAGTCACTAAGAGGCAGCTTCCTGCTCGTGGGATCCTGGAGACTGGAGATCTACCTACCAGTCCTTGCTGTGTGTCCCTGGGCCAGTAACTTTACCTCTCTGGACCTCTGTCTCTCAGTGGTAAACTGGACCAGCTTTATATGGCTCTGACTTTTTCCCCATGAATTTCTGACGACCGAAAGAAATCTCATTTAGGCACCTGAGGAGCCTGGTGACAGAGCGGAGTTTACAGTCTCCAGAGAGAGACCCAGGCAAGGCTGCTGGCCTGGCTCCCTCTGTGAAGGAAGGTCTCAGTTCGGAACCCATGTGGCTCCTTCCAGATGTGGTGACACAGACAGCCACAGATGCCACCAGCAGGGCTGGGGAATGTCCCTCCATGTGGGACTCAAACCCTGCAGTCCATCCCTATTGCTGCCTGCAGTGCACTACGAACTGATATTTTTTATAAAACCTGTAATTATCTTGCGACTAGCATAATTATGTTGCATTATGATTTAAATGTAAAACTCAAAACACACTGCAGTTCCCTAACCCTGCCCTGAGTGTCTTTGTTATTTTTTATTAATGGGCTGGCAGCAGCAGGCAGCAAGCTTGGCCTTGGCCTCCCAGTCTCCAAGGAATTCTCACCCAGAGCCCTGCCCTGCTCTGTTTCCCACCTCTGCCAAACAAGGGGACTTCCTAGTCTTTCCCACAGGCCAGCGTGTCTTGGTGCACGTGGGACTGACTGGCTTCCCTGTAGAGATGCTGCCATATAGAGCTGGGAGGCGAGGCAGCCCTGAGCAGGTGCTACCAGCCAGTCTGCCTCGAACTTTCTAAAGGCGGGGCCTCTGGCCTAGACCTCCATGCCTCTGAGCACACAGGTGCTCAACAGAATAGCGGACCGAAGGGAATTTATTAGTCTCCAAACACGGCAAACACTGGGAAAGGTGCCATAGAGACACTGTGTTCTCCTGGTCTGCTGGAGGTATCTCCATGACTCCTACAGAGGAAGATCCCTCCCTGGACCCTCCGTAGCCAGAACCAAAGTTCTCCATAGCCAGGCTTGTCTGTGCTCTGATGGCAGAGGAACCATGTGTCCAGCCCCTAGGGGATCCAAGAAGGGCAGAGGGAAACCAGGCCGAACCCCACACCAGCTGGTGCCCCAGCTGGTGCCCACGGAACTCCCCTAGGCATTTGTTCTCAGCATGCCAGGCTGTAGGGTCCCACACGGATCCACAGACCACAATGTGTGCACATGCACACACACACACACACACACACACACACACACACACACACACCCCACACGCATGCACACATGCAGCACAGTGCCTAGGTGTTCCTTGTCAATTGTGCCTGGTTTTGGTACACCCAGGTGATCAGCCGTCCCCAACAGGACTTTGCAAGCTCCCCAAAACAGACAGCCTGAGTCTGAACCATGTGACAAGTCCAGTCCAGCCTGTCCTCCTTGGGTGGCCCCGTCAGCATGTCTTTGCAATGTCCCCTCCCTATGCTTTTTCACTCAGAACGCTGGTTCTACCTCCATCCACTCCACACGTTGGAAGGTTGGTGACTTGTCAGCTTAGAGTCTGGAGCCAACGTCCAAATCCTAGCTTTGCTACTGCCCAGCTGTTCGACCTGGGGCAAGCGGCTTCCCCTCTCTGCTCATCTTCAAAACCAGGACAATAATAGCCCTTGCTTCACACGGTGGTGATGGGGACTGAGTCAGTTAATACACGAGAAGCCCCTAGAACAATGGCGGCACGGGTTAGCACACAGTGTTGTTTCCTACCCTAGGGACGTGCCTGGTAGCATACCCGATCCTTTGACAACGTCCACAGGACAGGCCACCTGCCTGTTCTCCAGCCCCCAGATGCCCTGTGCATCTGCTGACAGGGAGCCAGATGGCTGGTGAGGATGTCTTGTGCACCAGCAGCCCTGCCCACAGGGAGCCACCTGCCAGCCACCCGGCCAGCCAGCCTGGAGTCCCACTCACCCATACAGGCATCTCGCCGCTCCTCGTAGCCAGCACTGCACACGCACTTGCCGATGGGTACCAGCCACTCGCCCTCGGCACTGCAGTACATCTTGGGTGTGTCACGCTCCTCCGAGTGCCGCACACACTGGCCTCGCACCTCTACCAGCGAGGACGAGTCGGCCCCGGTCACCGCCTCCGAGAAGGCCGCCAGGTTGCGTACCATGGCGGGGCACTTCTTGTAGTAGATGCGGAGCGAGAGGATGGCGAGGCAGGCGCCTATGTCCTGGAAGGCCAAGTAGAAGCCACGCTTGCTGAGTGGGCCCACGCCACGCACCTCCGTGTTCAGCTTGAGCCTCCGCACGCCCAGGTCAGCTCCCGTGAAGCTCTCGTCAGCAGCGATGGTGTCAATCTTGAGGAACTGGCTCTCCTGCGTGCTGGCGCCCAGGTCCCGGTCAGACTCCAGGTAGTGAAGGTTGAAGGTCTCCTTGCAGGTGCCCAGTACGCCGGGAATGCTGTTGCAGTCACGCAGCGTGAACTTGATCTCAGCGTAGACACGCCGGGCGCCATCGCGGGGCACCCAGCTTGTGCGCAGCCAGTTGTTCTGATTGGGGCTCATGACGTTGCACACTTGGTATGTATGTATGGGCCGGAAGGACTCGTCCACTTCATTGATGGAGTCCCACTGTGGCAAAGAGAACACAGTCTGCTAAGGCAGAGGCCATGCCTGGTCCTCTCCTGCCAACCCCTGCATAGGTTCCAGAAAAAACACAGGAGAGAACTTCCCCTCTGGGCAGGCAGTCACTGCTGCCCAAGGCCAGGCACCTGCAAACGAACCCTCGAGTTACACCCGTGGAAGTGTGACTGACTTACAGATATGAGGAGGAGCCAGATGTGTGCCACCACGGGGCAAGGCTGGCCGGAGCCAGGGCCCACCTCTGCCTGTCTGCCGCCCAGGGTCTGACTGCTGTTTCCATATGGCTCTTCCCTTCATCCCCGAGGGTGACAGGGTCTTGCTTGGAGAATTTCCCATTGAGCTACTAAAGGGACCCATCCAGAATAAGAAGCAGTGGCCCTGGGTTGTACCCCACCTCAAATCTCTCTCCAGCTCCCTCTCCTTTGTGGACTATTCACTCTACCCTGCTGCTTCTTGGTTTGCAGTTTGTTTGAGATAGGGTCTCTTGTAGCTCAGGCTGGCCTCAAACTCACTTGGTAGTCGGAAGCAATCCTGAACTCCCGGTTCTCCTGCCTGTATCCTCTGAGTGCCGGGATTACAGACCTGCCTGGTTGGTGGAGTTGCTGGGGATGGGACTCAGGGTTATGTGTGTGCTCGGCATGCAAGCTGCAGAATGAGGTTCTGCTCCACTGTTCTTGGCTTGGGACCCCAGGGCTGGCCTGGACCCCACTCAGGCCAGAACAAAGCTGAGGGAAAGGTAAGCAGAACAAGGCGCAGGGGAAGGTACGCAGTACTGCTTCCGTCTGGCTCTAGTACAGCGAGGGAAACAGAGATAAACCAAATACCCCACAGAGCTGAAAGAAAGGCAGCTGGGAAGCAGGGGAAATCTGCCAACCATATATCAGACGAGACATTAATATCCATAACAAATAAAGAAATACGGCCCACCAACAGAAAACTAACAGTCCAATTAAAAAGGGAGTGAAGGACTTGAAAAGACATTTTTTTTTTCTAAAGAAGATACACAGACGGCTAAACAGCACAAGAAAAGACACTCAGCATCGCTAACCACTGGGGAAATCCGGATCAAACCCACAGTGAGAGCCCACGACACACCCGTTAGATATTTAAACAGAAAAGAGGTGCCAGCGAGGGCATGAGAAAGCGGGAGCCTGCTACCTCGCTGAACTGTGCAGCCGCTGTGGCAAACCGTGTAGCGAGGGCCTCGAAAACCGGAATTACACAAGGCAGCCGTTCTAAGTGTACATCGTCTTGATGAGAGACCTGTGTATCCACGCCCACGACGCGGATGGGCAGCCGGGTAGGGTATGCTGCTAAATGTGGTACAATGCTTTCCTAGCATGCAGCATCCCCTGGGTCTGATCCCCAGCACCAAAAACACATGAAAATCTCAAGTAGCTGAAGAAAAAAAAATGTAAATAACCTATCTGCCTACCAACAGATAAATGGACAGAAAAAACAGCACAGGCAGACAGTGGACTATTATTACTCAGTCTTAAAAAGGAATGGGAGTCTGATAACCATGCTAGGACATAGGTAAGCATGTTTGTGCATGTGTGGGGATGGAGGGGGTGCACGCGCACTTGTATGTGTGTGGAGGTGCTCACCCATGTGCATGGAGAGAGATCAGAATATGCTGAGTGAGCCGGGTGTGGTGGCCCATGCCTTTATTCCCAGCACTAGGGAGGCAGAGGCAGGTGGATCTCTGTGAGTTCCAGGTACAGCCAGGGCTGTTACACAGAGAAATTCTGTCTCAAAAGGAAAAAAAAAAAAAAAAAGAATATGCTGAGTGTCGTCCATTTTCACTCCCCATCACATTCCCTCAAGATAGGGTCTCTCACCGAAATTGGGCTTCATCGCTTTTCAGCTAGTGGTCCACAAGTCCAGGAACTCTTCCATCCTGCCCCCTCTATCACCACCATAGTGCTAGAGTTTCAAGTGCACACCCAACCATGCCTGGCTTTTTCTATGGGTGCTGGGGAATTCCAACTCAGGTCTTCATGCTTACACAATAAGAACTCTTACCCACTGAGGCATACCCCCCAAGCCCCATGGATGAGTCTTAAAGTCGTGCTTAATCAAATCAGCCATACATAAAGGGACCAATGCTGCCTCCTCCCACCCGACCGGCATCAGGCCTTTAGGTCAGTCTGACCCATAGAGTTGGGAAGCAATGATGCTTTCTAGAGGCTGTGGGAGGAGAGGGCAGGGTGTTACTGTCCATTGGGTACAGCACCCTGGCTTGTAAAGATAAAAAGTGTTCTGGAGATGGGTGGCCTGTACAGTGGTGATGTGATGGTCACACGGCGATGTGAATGTGTTGCACACCATTGAACTGCATGGCAAAAGTGGTTATGGTGGTAAATTTCATGTTATGTGTGTTTAACCACAATCAGAAAGAAGGGGGTATAGCTCAGTGGTAGAGTCCTTGCCCTGCATGTTTGAGAGTCTGGGTTCTACCCCAATCCCTAATACCACGGCAACCAGGACCATAATGAGGTAAATACTCCCTGCTCACAAAGCGGGTTCCTGGCCCCCCAGCAAAATAGTGCAGAGTGCTTAGCTCAGGGGACCTGGAATCCAGAGGAGGGGGAGAGAGTAACACCTGAGCCCTCCTGATGTGGCACTTGCCAGCAACATCCTGGGGGAAGCAGGGGCTTTATGTAGGCACAGGAAGAGCCCTGGCTCCCTCATCCACACCACTACCTAGCTCCAGCCAGGGGCAGGCACTGGGCTGAGTCCAGAGGACCTGAAGGAACTGCTGGGGCCGAGGACAGATGGCCATGTCCACATCTGTGACTCTCTCTGCCCTGTAGGAACTAAGGATCTTGTTACTTCAGTAGGGGGGGCTTGAAGACCCTTCCTCCTGACACTCTACTAATCTGTGGGTCAAGCTTGCTCTATTTGGGGCACAGCGGGGGTCCTGAGTATCCCAACCCCTTTCCTGCCTGTCACAAGTCCCTCCATCTGCCTCATTTCTGCCGACTGTGTGGTCTCCACCCCAGCACCCCCAGACAGGTCCATCTCTACTAGGCTGGGAGGACGCCAGGAGAAAATGCCTACAGAGTGCTGAGCTCAGGCCTGGCACAGGAAGGCACTCAAGGAGCAAGGCACGAACACACTGCTACCCTTGCCAGCACATCCCTGGTCTGCCTGCATGCCTGCAGGACCATCAGAGTGAGGTTCTTGTCCACAGGGCTTCTGGGGGTGCGGCCTCACTTGTAAGGGCTCATGCCTGCTGCTCCACACGTCCCACACCACAGCCCCAGCTCCAGGCAGCAGTGCCACATCTGGGGCTAAAGTCATTGTCACAATTAATGGAACACCAAAGAGCTTGCCAGATGCTCCCTGTCTGCTTCCTGCCAGGGGCCCGGATAAATTAACCAGCTTGAACGGAGTCCGCTCCAGCTGTCCCCACCAGTGCCAATGACCTGGCCCAGCCTGGCCACCCCCAGAGTGAGGGCAGATGCCTGGAATGTCCGGGTTCCTGGAAATAAATGCAAGGACAAAGCCAGCCCAGTCCCTACTCAGGGCCACTCCCACCCAAGTCACCTCTGCAGCTGACCCCTGATGTTGTCCCCACCTTGTTCCCATCCCAGAACAGAACTGGGCAGAGCAGCTGTGCAGCCCTGGGCATGTTACAGTCCCTCTCTGAGCACTGTCTTTTATCTATGAATGCCTGCTCCTTCCAGCTACTCCAGGGCATGGTGAGAGTCAAGGGAGATGTAGACAGTAACATGCCCCCTCCCTCAGGGCAGTGTGCGCTCTAGCTGTTCATTACCAGGCAAGATACAGGATCGCCCAGTGGGGGCAGGAGGAGAGATGCAGCCTGATTAAGTACATAGGGTCTGGGCCTGAGCAGAGTAGATTAAGCTCTCAAAAGCTTCTGGCTTCTCATTGGCCAAACGCCCTTTCCATGCATCACCCTATCCAACTGCACAGAACCTGCTCCATGATCATCTCGTTATAAATGGGGAGGTGGACGGCCTGTGCCATCCCACTGGTCAGAGAAGGCAGAGCTCCCCTGTCTTAGGGCCTGGCACCCATGCCTTCAGCTATGTTCTGTTCAAGCCAGATAACCCTCTCATGCTAAGCACACCCCAGAGGACCGCTGAGCAAGCTGCAGAATGAGAGAGCTGGGCAGAGAGGGCTTCATGAGCCCAGCTCTAAAGGCTCTCCTTGCTGGGCAGGAGAATCAATAGAAGGCCCCTGGGTGGGAGCATGTGCCCACTCCCCTGCTCGACCTGCCCAATTTCAAGACTGGGGTTGGAGCCTGGTAGCACATTCCTTTCTGGGCAACCCCAGGCTCTAGGTGGAGCACATCCTTGGCTCAGCCGACAATATGGATCCTCCCTCACCCCTTACAGGGAGTTCAGACAAGCCTTCAGCACCTGAGGAGCATATGGGTTCCACGTAGGCTCCAAGCCTAGAGAGATCTGGGTTCCGGTCCTGCTCACCACCACAGCTGGTTTGGTTGTTTGTTTGTTTGTTTGTTTGTTTTTGCTTATTTTTTCACTGCATTGATGTAGGCTTCATCTGCGGAATGGGCCTACCATCCTCCAAGGACTTGCTCCCAGGACCACGTGAGCACGAGGTTTTATCACTGTTTTCTAAATCTCCAAAGAAGTCAGTGAGAAGATGCTGCACACGCCTGGCATGCCATGAACGGCAGAGCCGTCTGTCACCCGGGGTGAGCCTCCCCAAACCAGATCCAGGTTCTCATTAACCTAGCGGTCAAGTCCCCGGTCCCAGGGCAACAGAGACAGCCAGAGTAGAGCCCACCCGGGGCCAAGGCTGCCTCTTCCTAGCAGTTAAGAAGCAGGGGAGATGCCAGCTCGGTGAGCATCGGGGAACTCAGCGTGGACCAGGCCTGAGACCGGAGTCCCCATGGGCAGGCCCGTCACAGGTCCTTCCCAAGGACAGCCACACTGAGCAGCATTTCTCAGGAGCAGGATCCCCAGCCTCTGACCTCACAAGTGGTGGCTGTACAGGCAACAGCTCTGGGCCTGGAGAATTGCAGCGCTCAGGCTTGGTCCTGCTAGCTCCCAGAGTCCTGTGTCCAGGGACTGACGGCTGTTGGCTCAGCCCACTGCTGCCTGTGATGAGACCCCAGAGAGGGAGAGCAGAGACCCATCCTAAGCCCCAAGAAGAATACCTCACCCAAGGTAAAAAAATGAGTCCCTTTCCAGGCCTGAACTCCTGGTGCCACATTAGGACAAACTAGGCACTGTCTCCAAAAGTAGTCATAAAAGCAGTCAGTACGCATGCCTGTGCTGGGGACAAGGGTGTGTGTCATGTATGTGTGTGTTCATTATATGATGTTCATCATCATATAATCACAGCATACACTAGTAACAGTGTTCAATGACTCCAAGAGCCACCACTGCTGAGGTCCCACCCTGTATCAAGGCCATGTAACAGCCTTAGGAGGTCACCACACACTCCTGCCTCTTTCTACAGACAGGGAAACTGAGGCCTGGAGAGGTGAGGTCCCACCAGTCACCGTCTCACCTTTACTATGACGCCCATGGAATTTGGGAAAGAGAATGGAGGCCAGAGGTTACGCAGCATTGTTACTGGAGTCCATGGTCGCCAGGACACCTGATGGGACCTGGGAATGTGCCATGGTGGACTGCTGTGCTCAAGGTGGTTCTGACAGACACTCAAGGCTCCTGGGTCCAAGCAGCCCCTGATGAGGCCTGGCAGCCGGAGGGAGGGTACTCAGCCCAAACGAAGGAAGGTCTGGGTGAACTTGGTTGTCTCTCTCTCTGTTGCCATGGTTCCAGCTACCCTGGGCCTGGGCTGGGCAGGCTGTGAAGACGCAAGCCCAGGGCACAGATATGAAGATCCACAGGAGTCGGCAGCCCGTGTCAGAGCTGGCTCTGTGACCCCAAGGGTCCCAATGAGCTAGACTGCTAAGAACTATCCACTCTGTCTCCCACTTCTGTGTCCTTGAATGAATATACTCACTTTTCGGCCTTTGCTTCCTTTTGACCTGTGTGCTGACTCTGAACTGTAACCTCTCAGAAAGACAACACTACTCCATCACTCACCCCGTGAGCCGGATACGTGAGCCAGCCCCAGTCTCCATGGATGGTTGACGTGTCCAACAAGTTCACTGTAAACAGAAGACAAGAGGGCATTAGGCCCAGTGACGCTTTTCCCAGCCAGAGGCAGCCACACTGGGCACTCTTAGCTGCCCCTTCCCAGGAGCTCACAGTTCCTAGTCCAGGATGCTCGTTCCCGACAGTGTCCTTCAACCCCTAAACCAACAGCCATGCTACTCCTGCGGCACATACTGCCCAAGTCCTGGGCTTCCTGGAATCGGTAGGTGTACAGATCTAGGTCTGGGGGTGTGGCATCCTGCAGGCCCAGGTTGGCATCTGGTTCCATCTCTTCACTTCTCTAAACCCCAGATTCCTCCTTTGTGGAATGGGGGGTGACAGTGTTTACCCCCAGTGCTCTCTGGGGAGGTGACGGCATTCACATTTACACTATCAAGTCCAAGGACAGGCACAATTTTCATGTCCTCAGTGTCCCCAGGATGGAGCCTGGCACCTGCTGGACCACTAAAGCCAGTGACAGGAGGGCTGTGGATGGGTGAGAACTGCCTCCTGATGCTACCTACCGTGTGCTGAACCCTGCCAGGGGCTTAGATGCCACCTTGCCTATGATGGTGTCTCATGACACTCCAGAGAAGCAGTCAGTACTACCTCCACTTTAGGAATGAAAGATGTATGTCTCTGAGAGGTTCGGGAAGTGCTCAGAAGCCCAGGTATGGCTATCAGGGCCAGCACAGGGAGAACCACCACTTGGCAAGGCTGGCCAGAGAAGCAGGTTCTCTGGGTGGTGCTCTGGGGAGGGGGAAGGAGTTCTAACTCAAATGTCAGCCTTTTCAAAGTCAGGCCCATGCCCACCTGGGGGACCTTGCAGAATCACAAGGTTAAGAGCCTGCCCTTAGAGTCAGGCATCCCTGGACCCTTGATACATCACAGTCCCTCAGTAGCAAGTGGCCTCCATTTCTTTGAATCTCAATTTCTTCATCTGTAAAATGAATCAGTAAGACTTGGGGGTTTGGATTGGGGGTGGGGCGGGCAAGGAAGCTGTTTGTAAAGCATTGGGCCAGTGCCTAGTCCAAAGCCCGTCCCTGCTGACACTCGGGTCAACATCCCTACACTTACTCACTCGCTCAACCAACTACAGGTTTGCTATCCTGCTCAGAGAACAGGACTCCAGTCTCAACTAGCTGCATCTGCTGTGTGTCCTAGGTAAGTCCCTTCCTGTCTCTGGGCCCTGCTTTTTTATCTCAATGGTCAAGATTGTCGTCAAAGGCCTTTGGCACAGAGCCCCACAGCCGTCCGGGTTTCATTTTCGTTTTTTTCTTCAGTATGTCTCCTTCCCTAGCCAACCACCACGGGCTTCCATCCACAAGGGTGGAATGTGACCTGGCCAGGTCACAGATGGTTAAAGCTGGGCCTCTTGGAACTTTCCCACTGGGAGGAGGGGTAGCCTTCTGCTTGAGATTTGCATAGCTCCGACTTGGCCCTCTCTGGCCCTCAAAGACGGAGACAAGTGTCATCAGGAACTGTGGAGTGAGGATGCTCTTACAGACTCCTTTTCTTCCTCCTTTCACCCTCCCACTCCAATGTCAGGAGCCTGGCGGAACCGGGGAAGACTCCTCTGCACTCCTTTCTAGGTCCCCAGGGACTGAGTGGAACCAGAACCAGAACAAATGTCCACAGGGGGATGTCCCCTCTCTGGAGCCAGCCCTACGCCAGGGGCACAGGCAGAGAGAAGGCTTTCCGTCTCCCGCCCTCCTTTGCTCTTAGGCAATAGACAGAAAAGTGGGTCAGGCAAGCTCTCTCCTCCTGCTGGCTGGGGGAGGGAAGGGGGCTATACTGCAGCTCCCCCCTCCAGGACCAGTGGGGCCCCATTAGGAGAGAGGGTGGGGAAAGAGCACCCAGGGGTGTCCCCACACTAGCCAGTATCCCACATACAGGTCTCAGGCCTGAGGCCCCTTTTCCAGGCACAGAACAGACTAGTTCAGACCTGCCCCTTCATCGGAGGATCCTGAACAAACATCCATTGCTACGGAGGCTCCCCCTGGACACCCTGACTTCAGGGCCACCTTCTGTCCCCAGGAAGTCCCGCCACATCAGCCAGTCCTCAGGTAATCCACGGATAAGTCAAAAGTCAATTCTATTGGATTCACAACAGGCTACAGTAGTCCAGGGCTGTTTGTTCCGATCCCTTCTAGACCCTTCTCTGTCCCTTCCCTTCTGTCCTTTTCCTCTGGACCATTGCCAGCTCCTGTACCTTGCATCTCCATCCACAGGGGTATGGAGGAGAGTGGGGTGTATCTCAAAGGACAAGCCACACCAACAGGAGGTTTGGTGGGGACTGGGTGGGGTTCCAGTACTAGGTCTGGCCGGCCCTGTCTGCGGCCCCTTGGACCAGGCCCCCTGGTCATGCAGCTGCCTGGTTTCCTGTCCTGCCAGACCGTGGGATCAATTTCCCCCCTCTGGATGGATCTCCTATTTGGAAAATGGTAGGCTGGACACTGAGGCTTCCCCCTGAACCCCTCAGGCCTCAGTTTCCTCATCTGGAGCACGCCCCCAGGCGGTCCTCCTAGGACTCCCTGCGCAGGTTGTTCTGGGGACCACACGGGGCCGTTAGGTGCTGAGCAGCACAGATAATAACTCCTCCTCGGCGGCGGCTCCCGCCTGACCGTGGAAGGCATTATGCGCTTCCTTTCTCTCCCGTACTGTCACCTTCCCCCATTCCATTTCGCTGAGACTAATACTTAAATTGATTCACATTCCCCGAGGACACAGCGCGTGATGGGGAGGCCAGAGGATCGGGGTGGCCCAGGGACATCAGGCAGGACATGCAGACTGCCTTCGAGACCACCCTGAAAGTGGAGGATGATCCACTCTAGGGAGTGATAAGGGGCCTGGCGCCTGGTGTAGCTCAAGGAATCTCTGCAGGTGCAATGGGCAGCTAGCCAGGCTGGGCACTGCCGCCCAGCTGAGAAGAGTGCCTTCTTCCTGAGTCCCCAGTGGTCTCCCTAGCAGGTTCTGGCTCTGTACCAGTGCCATGTCATAAAGGATTCCTGGGTGTTCCACATGGACATCAGGCCCAGGTCTCCATCATGTGGCCGTCTGAGTTGTATGGATCACCCCTGCTTGGCTGGACATTCTGCAAGTTATCAGATGGTTTTATATATATACCTTGCCCTTAGCCATACCCCCTCACTGTGGGCATGTTTCTCCCCTCTTCCCAGGCTTGCTTTTCCTCCAGCTGTGGCTCCTCTGTGGCAGGAGTTCCTCGCCTCGGATCTGTCTGCAGCATGGGAGCCTGGAAAAAGTCACTATGCCATAGGGGCTCTGGGACCCAGAGCCTGTGACTCTGGAAGGTGGCTGGCTCCTCGACAGAACAGTTAAGGCAAGGACTTCAGGTGCACAGCTGACTCCAGGAGCCTTGCTGAAGACCCCCTTAAAAAATTACTGGGCTAGAAACATCACCTCCACCCACAACCCTAACCCACCCCAACGTATGCCACGCCACTTGGCACAGCTCTGGGAAAACTGTTCTCTCAGGCCACTGTCCTTCTAAGCCCCGACTCAGCCCTCTTCCCTACTCACTCGGATTACCTCCCCCAAACACGTCTCCTAACTAAGCAGCCAGCCAGCTCTGCCTGCCCACCTGTCCCTTAGCCACCCTGCAACATGTTCCCATGTCTCCTTTGCTCTGCTTTCCTTGGGAATAGTATTTTACCTGTCTCAGAGTGCACGTTTCACTGGGCATAAATGCAAGTCTGAGGGTCTCTTTCTGTGTGTGCTGCGGCACTTCCATGCATACGTGGGTGTCACACATACCCATTTCCATGTGCATATGTATGTGCGCGTGCAATGGCTGCACTGCTGTGTGCGTGACGGTGTGTGTGCTGTCCATGCATTTGAGGTTCTGCTAGCCTGGGTCGGTGTGGAGGAGACTATGCTTATGGGCTGGGTAGGACCCCCGAGCTAAGTGTTGGCATTTCACGGGCACTCTGAGCAGGAAGAACAGTTCAGCTTGCTTGGGAGCAGTGGACAATGTAAGTCCATCCTGACTGGCGAGAAGGGCTTTAGCCCTGGACAGTGAGCCACAGCCTCCTTGGCACAGTATCCTAAGGAGAATCCACACCAGGAGCCAGGGTGTAGGAGGCAAGACCCCCTTGATTGCAGTGTCTGGTGGGACTAAGGAAGGGTGTAGGTGGCAGCCCTGGAGCCCCTCTCCATGCTGGGATCACTTCCCAGACCCTGTCGGTCCTGCTGCCCTGATGACTCAGTGCCCCTCCCACCTTCCTGGGGCCTGAGTGAAGGGGCCACCTGGCTTTGACCCAGACAAGACCCTGTTCTCGGAGGCAGCGTGCCTCTGTCCCAGGCCTTTCCTCACTTCACCTCTTGCCACCGGGTGCCTCTCCATTGCACCCCTTCCCCCTGGCCAGCCTCCGCCCCCACCCCACTCTCAAGACACCCCTCAAATCCGTATTCCCTAACCCTTGTCCTCTGGTCCCTGTCAGTTCTTGGCCTTGTTTCTCAATGCCATCTTCAGCTTCCGTTCCTTCAGTCCTCTGTATCTTGTCCCCGATTCTTGGATTCTTCGTGTCTCGCTGTCTGCCCGGTGCCTGCCAGTTCGCTCTGTCCTAGGTCCCCTCTCTCCTCCATATCTCTTCTGTCTCCTGTCCAGTCCTGTCCCCTTTCCCCTGACGTCCGATCCTCAGTCCCCTGTGCATCTTCCCTCCGCCCCTGTCCATGCCATCCCGCGCCCAGGCAGGCTGGGGTCGAGGCGGGGAAGTTGCGCCCCGGGCAGCGCCACCCCCGCCCCCGCCCCGCCGTGCCGCTCACCTTCGCCGCGCCCCGCAGACACGCAGGTGGCCGCCGCCGCGGCCGTGACGACCCAGAGAGCGGGGGACAGGCGGGCCCGGGCGGGGGCCATGGCCGGGCGGCGCCGCGCTCCTCGGGCTCGGCCCGGCGGCCGCGCGTGGCGCGCTCCTGCCTCTCCCGCACCCCGGCCGGCGCACACGCGGCTCAGCCGCACGCGGGCACCCGCGCCCGCCGCCGCCCCGGGCGGGGCCGCCCCCGCGCGCAGCCAATCAGCGCCCGGGCGGGCGGGACGCCGAGCCCGCACCGCGGCCACCGGCCGGCAGCACGTGCACACGCCCGACCCGGCCGGCTCGCGCCTGGGGGCGTTGGCCCCACACCACTCGTGGACCGCACCGCACGCTGGAGGCCTCGCGACCTAGGCGGGCCTGGGGATGTCCCGGAGGACGCACGCGGGACCGGACGGACGCATCGCCGGCTCTCTCACTCCTGCCCCAGCAACACCTCGCAGGGGACCGCGCGTGCATGCTTCTAGTTCCTGGGCCCATAGACAACTCAGAGGCACTTGCAGTGTACACACCTCTCTGCCTCCCTCACCTCCAGGACTAGGCGGCCACCGGGGTTCAGGGAAGTCATACAGATCGATGCTCCAGAGAGCTCCGCATGCTGGGCATCCTGGCTGTGTGGCCTCAGGCAAGTTTGTTACCCTCGCTGAGCAAAGCACCAATCACTGTGCCTATGCCCCAGGGCTGTGTTGAGAGTTAAGTGAAAGGGTCCAGGTAAGCTCCCAGCATCCTTTAAGGGCACACAGCCCAAGCTGGCAGTGGCTAAAGTTCACTCCCTACTTCTCCCTTACCTGATTCCCCTGACGCCCATCCATCCTGGGAGCGCTGCAGGCCTGGGGGGTGGGGGTTGAGTGGGGCAATGTCCCTCGGGGAGGACCCGCCACCACCGTTCTGCACTCTGAGCAGCCTCTGGGGGCCAGTCCCAAGTGTGAGTGCCACTGAGGATGAGACCCACAAGTTCCTGATTGGCACAACCCTCTTCCGAGGTCACACAGAATGACAAAGACCACTTGGGGAACACATACATGCCTCATGCTGTTAGTCCCTTATTTCCGGGCATTATAAAATGCTCTAGTTTAAGCCCCACATAGTTCGGCAGGAGGAGCTGGGAAGGCAACTAACGCCCAGAAAGACTATCATGAGCCTTAGGTTCCCCAGCTAGATGCTAGAGAGGGTTCCAGACTGTTTGGCTCCAAGCCCATTTTTTTTTTTCTTTCTCTGCATCTTTATCACGGAAGGGGCGGGGCAGTTCCATTTCAGAACTCTTTCTAGCAGGTTGAACTGACTGTCTCAAAAATGTAGTGAGCCTCCTGTTACCAGAGACATTCAAGCAGATATTAAGCTGGAGATTGCCAAAATGGGTGGGATAGAAGAGGCAAATTTGACTGGACCTAGGGAGATGAACTCAAGTACCCATGTGAGATAGGCATGCATCCTTTTGGTCCTAGCTGGGAGAGTGTCTAGCTCCAGCTCAGGGCCAATGGCCACATGAGCTAGGTTTCGTGCCTTTTCAAAAGCAGGTGTATTTTGGAATTGGTTTCCTGACTTTGAAAGCCAGAAGTTAAGGTGCTATTGTAAACCCCAAGGGCGAGCAACCTTGTGAGCAGGGATAGCCTTAGCCTGCAGGACATGGGACCACTCCTCTGATGGAAGAGCCACACCTAGGAAGTTGCCCCTGGGGTATCAGTACTATGCAGGTCTCAGTCACAGCTTTTCGGGACCCCCCCACACACACACACCCTAGTGCCAGCTACAGGGAACCCTTGCTGGTGGGGTGGCATTGCTAGGGTCTGGGTTTGCATCCCCAGGTGGTGGTGAGGCAGAGATGGCTTTGCTCACTATGCAAATGAGGAACCAGGGACAGCTGGGGACACTTGAGGCACTAGGAGGGTGCCAGGGTCATTCTTAGTCAGAATCTGCTTCATGCCCAGAGTCCTCCTTAGCCCGCCCTGGGACACAAGAGCCCCCGAGAAGTGCTCAGGTGTGCCTTCTCCTAGGAGTCTCTCCTCCCAAGCCTCTGTGGTCCTGGGTATCCGAAGGCAGTGGAAAGAGGGAGAAGCCATTAAATGTTCTCCAGCAGGGTCCTGGGCAAATGACACCTGGGTGGTGGAGCAGCCACTGGGCACTGGGAGGGCCATAGATGTGCTAGGGGTGGGGTCTTCCAGTCACTGAGTACACTCAGACTGGACCCTACACTCTCCTCACTGAATCCCTGCAGCCAGGCTCTTACTGACACAGGACAGTGGGAGGCTAGAGAGGACCAGTGACTGGGGAGGAATCACAGAGCTCTGAGAAGACGTACGTGTGTGTGTGTGTGTGTGTGTGTGTGTGTGTGTGTGTGTGTGGCGGGAGGGGGGAACATCTGGCATATGTGTGATCTGATAGCTGAGTCCCTTCTCCTCTCCCTGATGTTTGCTGACCTCCAGGAAGGCCGAGTCTGCATAGGAGCTTCCTGATGCATACGCATAATTGTTGAATGACCAAGTGTGGCTTCCAGAACCCTTGGAGAGGAGAGCTGAGCACTAGCTCCCCTCTTCCAGCACAGCACAGTGAAACCTTGATGTGCAGAGCAGGCAGGTCAAGGTGGGGAGGCTAGAAGCCTGGCTGAACTGGGGCAACCTCTGGGCCAGTCCTCCTCAGGCCCCGTTCACCAGGGCAGGGCTGGAAAGGGTGGCACTCCATAATTTGCATGCCAGTCTCCTCCTCCACATCTGGGAGGAGCCTGGGATCTAGAAGAGCTTGTGTTCTCAGTGTGAGACCATGCAGCTTCCTTGGGCCTCAGTTTCCACTTTGGAATGTGCCACCTGGGTTGTTTTTATAGCGTTGCAAAGGGCATGGAGGAGCCTGGCATTGGCCCTCCTCTGGGAGGGTGCCTAGTCCTCTGTAACAAAGTGTGACCTTGCCCTTGACGAATACAAGGCTAGAGCGGAGGCGACCCTGCATATAACTAAAGTCCCTCCTGCTGTCTGCAGGAGACTCAAGCTTCAGCTCTCTACCCGAGTCCAGGCAAGAGTGCTCAAGGCAATGGATGCCACATATGATTCGAACTTCTTTTTTCCAATATCACATTAAAAAGTAAAATGAACTAGTGAAACGACATATAAAGATAGATGTATAGACTGGATGCTGCCTGGGATGGAATATTAACTAATGAATCTGTTCACCAATTCAGCCAGGCAGGCAGACACAGGCCTGTAATCCCAGCCTCTGGGAAGTGACGCCAAGAGGATCAGGGGTTCAAGGTCATCTTAGGCTACATAATGAATTTGAGCCAGCCTGGACTACATGAGACCATGCTTCAAAACAAAACAACAAGCAATTCAAATTGTGAATTGGCAGTTGTGTTTGAGTCCCTCTCTGAGTGGTGCCAGGTCTGGTCTAAGCTAATGGGCCACACAGACCCAGCTTCTGCTCATGCTGAGATGTGGTGGAACCATGAAACCGATGAACAGGCGAGCACCAAACTCCCTCCCACATAAAGGGGTATTACAGGAACTGTCGGCACCAAAACATAAAGCCAAATTTACAATTTAAAAATACACATTTTTAAAGTCCCTTTTAAGCATAAATGTTGCATGTAATTTAGTTCTTTTTTTTTTTTTTTTTTTTTTTTGGTGGCTCAGAGTCACCCTATGAACAAAGAATCCTTGGCTTTGCATGGAAACCGATCCAGAGATAAGCTAGTCTGAGCCACTGCATGGGGGGCAGGCAGTCTAAGACAGGTGCCCTCGGGGACACTGGGGTGGGTGGACTGACTTGTCCCTCAGCTGGGTGACCCTGGGTGGCTTTGCTCTCTCCTCCTCACAGGCTGGCAGTTGCCTCTGCTGCAGAATCTCCTCCTAAATTGTGGTTTCTGATTCACTGCAGGCTTTTGTGACCGTCACTGCTGTTAGAATTACATGTAAATCAGGAGTCTGTGGGGTCCAAGCAAGGGACTTCCGGGGAGTGGAGTTGAGAGCCAAGGCTGTTTACAGGCCTCCCCTTCTTATGCCAGGCTTTTCCAAAGATGTTTGTTCTTAGGATATTGGTCTTCAGGTTGGAGGGTAAGAGAGGTGTCGTTATAAATACATAAGAGGTTTATTAATGGCTGGGCATGCACAGACTAATTGCTTCTTCCTGTTTATGCACAATCAATCACTTCTATGGTGGGAACCACTGGCGAGCACAGAGTGGATCAGAAAGATGTCCAGGCAGGGAAGGGCCTCAGCTGCTCCATCCTTCAAGTTCAAGACTTTCATGTCAAAACAAAACAACAGCAAGACGAGCCAACCAAAACATGCTTGACCCCTTTCCGCTGTCCCACTGCCTTCTCCCCGTCCTCCCTCCCAGCAGTGTGGATGGAAGGTCTGTCCTCCCTGTGTCCGGCTCTCATCCCAGCCCCTCCTCCTCTGCTCAGCTCTCCTCTCCCTGTGATCCGTTACAGCCTCCTCCATCCTCAGTGCCATATGCCAATGGCTGATACCTCTGGTCCTCTCCAAGCTACACAAGCCAGGAACCTGAACTTGGTCTCTCTTCACTCACACCTTGTGATGAGAGACCAAATGAATCTGGACCACCACTGTGTCCCCATTCCACCTCTGCTGCCTCTAGTCCCCATTACCATGTTATCTCTGTGTCGTATCTCTAGATCTGGGCATACTCTCTGGGCCCTCTGGCTACTACTCACTGCCCAAGATCCAGACCCGTACCTTCATCTCATTAGAGCCCTCCCAGAGTCAGCTGTTCTGTGCTGATAGAGGTCCACCCCGTAGGGCTCCTGCAGACCAGTCCAGGAGCTCTGTGCCAACGGCTCATCTCAGGGCTTGTCTTAGCCATTTCCATCGGTCCTGAGCTCCACTGGGAGTTCTGACTGTGTGAAGTAACCCCTCCTGGGTTGGCACAACCTCCCCCTTCTGTTCTTACTGGACCTCAAGACGGAGGGGTCTCCTATCATAAATGCCTGGTGCCGTTTGGCCACGGCTCACTCTGAGACTTGAGACAGACCTGCCACTGCATCTCAGGCACCAGGTGACCCTGTGACTTCAGGCAAATCGCTCAACTTCCTATCTGGGGCTCTGTGCAGCCAGGGGGTGGGGGGAGCTACTGAGGACTTTCCACATCTGGAATCATGTGACAGCTCATGCACTGTTCTTATTAATCTTAATAGCAGCCCTTTGAAGTGAGTTCTATTCTTATCTGCATTATCTCTATAGAAATGAGAACCGGGTGGGGAGGGGGGTGACATAACTTGTCCAAGATGTCACAGATGTTAAGTGGCAGGCTCAGATCTGCCTGGCTCCACAGTGGGAGCACTTAGCCATGAGGTCTCCAGGAAGTGGGGGAAGGGAGCTGGAGTACTAGGAGAGTGCAGAAGTTCTAGATAAGGGCCATGGAGGCCCTGGGGAGAGCTGACTCCATGCAGGTCCAGGCTATTGATTTATGGACTACTGGGCTTGCTGGCTGTCCCCTAGCCTGCCAGGGGAAAGTAGAACAGCTCATATAGCCTGAGGAGAGGCCCATGCTCTGAGACCACAGGGAAGGGGTAGGGTGCTGTTGCCAAGTCCAGAGACCACAGCTGGGCCTGACCTCCCTGCAGGCATGGAGCAGAGCAGGTTGCCTGGAGCAGAGCCAGGGCATGGACTCCTGGGCAGCAGCTGCAGAGGTCAAGATTTGTCGGCAGGCTGAAAAGAGGGTGTGTTCTGGCCTCAGACCCACTCCAGACATAGCCCTTGCTGTGCGGCTCTGGGAGGACACCACCTCTCTGGACTTTTGTCCTGATTTGTAAAATGAGGACACTACCACCCGGCCTTTAAGTTTATGGAGATTAAAAGACACCCAGCACACAGTAGGCCATCATGTCTCACTTCCCTGTCTCTGCTTTTCCCTCCCTATCTCAAGACCTTCCTCAGGGATCAGAAGGGAGCAGACCAGGGCTCATCAGCAGAAAGAGATTGTTCATAACCCTGATATTAAAAGATAACCTTCCTGTCACCCTGCCTTGTCAGGAGGGGAGCCCACATGGCATTCTGACAGCTGGGAGCAGCTCATTGTGTGTTGTGATGGCTTCCACAGACAGACAGACAGACAGACAGACAGACAGACAGACAATGATGAGGGGCAAAGCCAGGAGGCCAGTGTCTAGTGATAGGGCCTTGCTGGAGGTGGGGGGAGGAACAGATGGATGGATGGTGGTGGCATCTCTTTAGACTCAAGACTAGCTGAGGAGGGGACCAAGGAGGTAGGACCCAGACTTGGATGCTGAGCAACCTGATGACCTGAGCCTGCTTTTCATTGTGAGGGTCAGACAGAGGGGTGGTGGCATGTCATTTCTGGAAAGTTCAAATGCCAGGATCATAGCCAGGTCCATGTGGTACCAGCCTCCACCCTGCCAGCTACTCCCATCCAGGCCCTCACCTCAGCAGCCGTGTGGAGGAAGTTCTGCCCTCTCTTGCCCTGTGGTGCTAGTGGACAGCACCAGTCATTAGTCACCGCTGTGGCAGCCCAGGGCTCCCTGGGGACAGCTTCCCCTCCCCCATCCATTTGTTACACAGGCAAGGACCCCACCTCCTCTTGCATTTCATTCCTTCTCCTGTGTTCTTCCGGGCCTGACAGCCCGGGGCTACTGTAGGGCACACAGACTCCCCTTGGGACACAGCTAGTGTGATGGCGGGGAGACTGGTCAGGCCAGGCCGACTAGTCACCAATTCATGACGGTGAGACAGGAATGGTCCAAAGGAAAGAATGTGCAAAGACACTGTGCATGTGGGAGCAGAGGCAGTGACCTCAGAACCAGGGAGAGGAGATGACTCCCCTGAGGCCGCACGGCTGATCTCCCATCCTGCACTTAGTGCTCTGGCCCCTCCAGAAAACCATCTCTCCATGGAGCCACTGCAGACAGAGAGGTCAGGCTGTTGGCCTGTATGCATGCCAGCTCCCCGAGTAGGAGGACTGGAGTGTGGCATGGTGAAGCCCCAGTGGTGCAGGGGGACACACAGCTGGAAGGAGCTGTCATTGGTGAGGTGCTCATAGTGGCTGGGCCTTTGCAATGTCCCTGTACACTATTGGCCTTGCCCTGAGGCTGCAAGGGTCCCAGACCATTTCTATTAGGCTCCCTGGAGATTCACAGTGGGAAAGTGACCTGCTGAGGATCTGGAAGTAGGTAGGCTGAGATGTGGGCCTGAGATGCCAGCCCTGCGTATGTCCCATCAGCCAAAGGAGTCCCCCGAGATGGATTTCTTGGGATAACTTGGAAGCTAGAGACCCATTAATGGCTCAGTTCTTGAGATGCCATTTTAATTTGGAATGGCCCCAACTGCAAACATGTACAGTGGGGATAATGGAGAACCAGGGCTAGCCCTCCCCTCTGAAGAGCCAGGGCCTCAGGGGCCCAGCCAGAGGTCCCTGTGTCTGGGGTGGCCTAATGCCTACTAAGCTAATCTGCAACTCAAGGTCACCCTTGAGGGAAGGAAAGCAGCTCCTGCCCGCCCTTGCTGCCCACTGAGCTTGGACTCAGGCGGGGCTGACAGACAGCTTCTAGTGAAAGCCTAGGAAGGGGCTGGCTGGGGGAGGTGGTGACAGGCCCATGGTGACACAGTGTCTCCATGGGGAGCTCCCTGAGACTATGACAGCTTCATCTCTGGCTGTGGAGGAGTATCACACAGGACAGAGATCAGCCTGCATGCTGCTTTGTGGCTTCCTGGGCAAGGGTTCAGCACGGGGTCTCCTCCCCAGGAACCCTGGGACTCACTGGTCTCCGGAGACCAGTGACCACATCCAACCCTGTTGAATTGTTGCCTCTTGTCTCCTGGCCACAGCTTCAGGACTTTTTCTGACTCTACCCCTGACCAGGGTGCTTTCCCAAAGCAGGGCATCCCCCTGCTTCTCAGCCGGAGCAATGCCCCGACCCAGGAAAAGACCTTCCATGTCTGAGGTGTGGCTTGTCCCTGTAGTTCACCCCACATCTCGCTGGCTCTAGGCCCGACATGTGTGGCTCTTTCTGCCTCCCATGGACCAATGCAGGTGTCAGCTTGGACATCACCTCACCTCTTCCTTGATGCCTTTCCTGAACCAAAGCCCCAGTGGTGGGCAGAGTGAACCCACCCCCATCACATACCCCTTAAGCCATCTGCCATCACAGCAGGGTGCTCTCAAAGCCAGCTAACGGTGCTGTTTGCTGGGATGGCGAATTCCACCCCAGCACTGACCACGGGGATACTTGCTCATTTTTTACCCACCTAAACTAGAGGCCACAGAACTGCTCTTGCCAAGAGAGGAGGGGTGATGTACCCACATAAGGGGGGAACCCAAGGGCTCCGACTTACCCAGCCCTCTTGCCACACATCACCCTCGTGTCTGAGCTTCCAGTCCTGACTTCCTGCTCATCTTGGATCTTCACGTCCTCACTTCACATCTGGCCTCTTGGCCTGCCATGCCTGCCGCTGGCTAGCTCTGTGCCACGGTGGGCAGTCTGAGAAGTGCCCCAATCCTGGGGCCCACCCAGACCCGGCACTGGGTTTGGGCATGCTCTGTTTGCTGTCCCCAGAACAGCTTGTAAGCCCCATAGGGGCTTAGCTCAGGCCCTGCCTCTTCCCCACTAGGGGAAGGGGCTGGGGGCTGGGCATGATGAAGTCGTCAGAGAAGGACGATGCTAAAGATGTAAACGAACCCATGAAATCCCGGGTGACAGCCGTGACCGCTGTAGCTCCAGCCATTAAGCACGGAGCTTTAGCGGCCCTGAAATACACCTGGGGCGCTTGTAGCTGCGCCTGCTCGACACAAGCACACATAGCTGAGCATGAGCATACCCTGCTGCAGCTCAGGGGGCGGAACAGAAGGGTAAGAGGAAGGGGAGCAGCCCCTTCAAGGGGGAGCGCCAGGCCTCAGACCGTCTTCCAGGCCACATTTGATACATGTTTGCAGCACTCACTCGTCCTCTGTGTCCTTCTAAAAAGGCTGTGGGTCACATGCTACTTGATTAACATCACACCTCCTTGTCCCTCAACCCACCCTCCAAATGTGTAGCCTAATACCAGGCACTGGACGATGAGCTAGGTGCCATCAAGGAGCAGTCTAGAGAAACTGGAAATCTGTCAAGTCCTATTGATGGAGCTGCGAAGCCCGGATGGGGACTCTGGGCTCTAGGTTCCAACCTTGGCTAAGGGAAAAGGGTCTCTCCTGCCCTGCCTTAGGGCGTTCTGTGGCTTTGTCTGGAATGGAGTACTGGGTGTTGATGGGCAGTGCTTGCTGCAGCCTGGTAGTGGTTTCAGCACCTGCCTGGCATCCCTGTTGAGTCATCTCATGCCCTCATCTCATGCCATCATTTCTGCTCACTCAGCACTAGACATGAGGCCTGTGGAGGTACCAGGGAATGCTGCGCTGGGGGGGCAGGGTGGGGGTGGGGGAGGGGGTGCTCAAAGGAAGGTGCCTTCAGCTGCACTGCTCTCCAGCAGGTCTGTGATGGACTCTGGCTCTTCTCCTCTCTCTGGCTGTGTGTCTCACCACTCCTGTGCCTGCAACGGCCACGGCCACCCTGAACTTTCCTTTCCCTGGCTGCTGTGGTCTTTCTCTAAGCTGGTGTGTTCCCTCTCTCCCCACCTCCCCCCTGCTTTCCCCTATTCATTGAATTCAGCCTCAAACCACTCAAGTTTCAAGTCTCCAAAAGAGTCCCTGAGGAGGGCATGGTGCCATACTCCTGTAATCCCATCACTTAGGAGGTGGAAGCAGGGTGGTAAGTTCAGGGCTAGCCTGGGCTACATAGTGTAGCTCTGTCCCCCAAATCTAAAGCCTCCTGTACCTCCTCGCCCAGGGCAGGTGTGTCCTCAGGGTTTCCCCAACCTTTGGAACGTCCTGTCTTCTCAGACTGATCATGGTGGCACAGCCAAGTCAGGCCATACTGCCTTTCTCTTGAAGTGATGTGGGGACATCTCTAGTGCCATCAGAGGTCCTTCATTCCCTCCTGGACACCTTTTCTAAACAGTGTCTTTTCTCTTGCTCCTAAAGGCCTTGGAAGCTCATACTTTCTGTCCTTTCCGGGGGTCATGTGTCACAGATGACAGGAAGAGAGTGTCAAGGACTTCTATTTTGAAATCCACAAGGAGAAAACCGCCCCTTCCTCTGG
This sequence comes from Peromyscus eremicus, assembly GCF_949786415.1. Taxonomy (NCBI): domain Eukaryota; kingdom Metazoa; phylum Chordata; class Mammalia; order Rodentia; family Cricetidae; genus Peromyscus; species Peromyscus eremicus. Next base: position 147,996,900 of record NC_081417.1, read on the forward strand.
GCCTGATGGTAGTTGGTAATAAGACCAAAACCCAAAGGACTTTTCACAGCAGAAAGATCCGTCTGGCAGAGGCCAGGCAATGGCGGAGGGGCAGCCTGGTCTGGCAGAGATGGATTCCAGATACCTCCAAGTACGAAGCCATCCTGCCAGGAAGGACTGACAGCAGGATCTGTGACCTTAAAAGAGGCAGGTGGACATTTCCAGGGGACACTGCGGTGCAGGAAGTAACTGAAAACCAGACCTGGCCTTGGGGCCACTGGTGGTGGCTCTGAAGTTGTGGGCAGGGCAGGCATGTGGGATAAGAACTAGAAGTCACGTACCTTCTCAGCCCACTGGTGAAATGGAGATCATGCCATAACATCATCTCCCGAAACAATGCCCAGGGTTTATGATCGGCTAACTGTTACTGATGACCGTGTGCTCTGCTATTGTTACCAGTCTGCTAATGATCCCTTATGGAGCAGCTGCCATGGGCTGGGGGCTAGTCAGGTCATAATGAATTTATCCTCCCCACGCCTTGGGAGTCCGTACTCTATGCAGAAGAGGCCTAGAGGGGCAACGTCAGTGGTCCTGGGTCACAGAGCAGCAGAGGTACAAAGACAACCCAGAAGCCAAATCTGACCCCAGAATGCCCACTCAGACCTCACCCTCGGGCAAAGGCTCTAAGGGCAGGACCGGGGCACCTCCCATCTCCTTGCTGCTTCCTGTCCCCCATCTGTGGGAGAGGTGTGAGGCCCCAGCAGTGGAGCTGTGCCTGGGTGAGGCTGGTGGCTAACTCACTGAGCCTGTTCTGTGGATGTGGCCAGCGGGTATGGTCAGGAAGAGGGACCTCCCTCTCCTGGTGACCCTGCCTGCTGCCCAGAGCCTCAGCCCAGGGCTTGTTTCCCACCGGGACTCATTTAAGAGCAGTGGCCAGCTTGCTAGGGGACTTCAAAGATAGTATTTGATGAGTTTTAGCAGCTTCAGCAAAACTCTAATTTGAATTTCAGGCGGTGGTGTGTGATTTCCTTGGTGACAGCTCCGAGGGACGCGAGGAACACGCAGACTCGGCTGTCATCCATGGGGCTTCTCCATTGCTGTGCGCACCGCCGCCTTCCCAGGGAGGAGAGGGAATCTGTGAGAAGCCCATTGAAGCTAGGGGAGGAGAGGGGTAAACAAGTGACTAGGAGGGGACATAATAGCTGAGAGAGAGGGAGACAGAGGGGGAGGAGGAGGGGGAGGAGGAGGAGGAGTTGGTCCTGACAACTGGAAAAGAGAATAGGGGTGAGACTGGGGGCCCCGGGGGTAGCAACAGAGACCAAGAGACTCCAAAGTATGTGGGGGAGGGATGATTAGCTCCAGAGGGAAAACGAGAGAGAGAGAGAGAGAGAGAGAGAGAGCGAGAGAGAGAGAGAGAGAGAGAGAGAGAGAGAGCGAGCAGACAGACAGACTGAAGAAGAGCAGAGATCCAGAGAAACAGGAAGACTTGGGAGCCAATGGTGACAGAGCTCTGAGGGAGACCCAGAGAACAGGAAAGGATGGGGAATGGCAGGGGACACCTATGACGAACGGAGGGAATGCAGAGACTGTGCAGAGACACAGAGATGCCCACACAGCCAGCATGCATTTGCTGAATAGCTACTCTGTGCCCAGAGGACCCAAGACAGGTCTCATTCAGAAGGCATGGGATGCCTGTGTGCTGCTGCCCAGCCTCTCTTACTTAGCCCATGGCTGCTCCCAAGATCAGAGGTGCCATGTCTGTGTCACTGTCCTGCTGAGAGCTGTCCTGACCTTCATCTGATGCCCTGACCCCTTTGACTGGGCAGTTTACAGACAGGAGCTGTTTATCATACACACACACACACACACACACACACACACACACACACACACACACACAGAGTAGGGAGACTGAAGCCAGAAGGAAGGAACTTTCCACAGGTTCAGGAGCCAGAAAGGAGTGCTTGGAACACTGACCCGAACAAGGGTCCTGGGGACAGAGCTAGGACAAGACCAGTAGTTGGTTTTCACCCTCTCCCCTCCCCTCCCCACCTCTGGCAAGTGCTGGCTGAGTTTTCATTAGGACAGGATTTGAAGGCATAATTTCCCAGAGTTCAAACACCTGCCAGGTGGATTAGGAGCTTGAAAAGGCTCCTGCCAAGGCTGTCAGAAGATCCTGACCCCAGCCGGAGGCCTCATCAAAGACAGGGCCAGAGAATTCATGACACCAGAGCCCGGAAGGAGTGCGCTCATTTCAAAAGCCACAGGGGGCTGGGGGGACCGGTCAAGCTGAACTGCAGCCGATTATGGTGTCTGCAGAGCCCTCCCATGGCTGACTAGAAGACAAGAAGGAAGTCCTGAAGATATTAGCGGCTCCATGCCTGGGCTCTGGGGACTCAGCTGAAGGCCCCTGGCAAAGAATAAAGACAGTGTCTTGAGGCAGAGCTGGCTGAGTGACCTTGGCAAGGCCATGCTAGTGGGTGCAGGACCCTCTTTTGTGGCAGGATGTCTGAGTGTGAGCCTGGAGATCAGGCCAACCTGGCCACCTGAGTCTGCCACTTACTAGCCCTGGGCCAGCCTTTGGGGGTCCCTACTTCTTCACCTGAAACTGTATGCTGCCTACTCAGAGGATGGCTGAGGGGATCAAGCGGTGACAGATGTGGCTGGCCACGTGGTGAAGGGAATTCACTCAGCAAGCATTTCCTGGGCACCTGCACCAGTCCAGCTGTGGGCTCCCAGCAGCGAGAACAGCTGGCCATGTCCCTACCCTGGAGGGGCTGTCCCCATGGTGGGGACAGACCTAAAATGTTAAGGCTCAGAGAGAAAGAAAAGGCATGTTGAAGGAAGGAGAAAATGAGCTGCCCTGTGGGGCAGGAAGGCACGCTGTCCTTGAAGGGGACAGCAGCGGAGTAGCATCTGGGTCCTGGACTGTAGCTTAGGGGCTGTGCTGGCAGAACCGAGGCTCCAAAGCCTGATTTCTGGGGCTTTATCCAGTGCCACCTCGGAGTATGCCTTAGGCAAGTCATTTCCCAGCTTGGTTGCTTCAGTGTTGAATGGGATGGTGGATTTACTATGGGGGTGGTGACAGTCACTCTACCCCTAGAGGCCACTTCTGACTGGTAGCTGGAAAGATGGGCTCAGACAAAGGCAGCAGAGCCCAGGTTCCAGGACCAGATGCTGCACAAAAGAGACCTCCCCCCCCCAAAAAAAAGCTGAGGGGTCATGTTTCCACACGGGGAGCCCTAGAGGCTCCCAGAGCAGAGCAGATTCTCTTTGGCCAGAACTGGGGCAGCAGACATGGGGGTGAGGTATTCTGAGTGAAGGATGAGGGGAGGGCAGAGTGATGGGGCTGGGGGACTGGAAGAGGTCAGGTCTCGGGGGAGCCTGACTGGCCAGTGAAGCTGCCAGGACCTCATCCTGGGTGCCACAGGGGTCCGTATCAGGCCTCTGTGTGGTCAGATCTGTGTCCAGTGTCGGATCTGACAGCTGAAAGACCTGTGAAGACAGCTCTGGGCGCCTGGGCTCCCCCTTCCCTGCTGCGGGTCTCCAGGGCCTCCAGCCGCCCCAGCCCAATTCCTTAGTGCGTGCCATGCTTCTTAACAGCTCTGGGAGAGCAAGATGGCGGCCCTTGGACAGACAGCCCAGGCCACCCATAGGGAAGTCAGGCACAGGAAATCTGTGGGTGCCTGCCCCCCGTCACATATCACCCCACCACCACACGTCCATATTCTTAGTTGTTCTGTGCCTGCTTTCAGTCACTGGGCTAAAACCCTGGCTCAGTCCTACCTGGGTGACTTTTTTTTAAAAATTATTATTATTTATTATGTGCACAGAAGAGGGCGCCAGATCTCATTACAGATGGTTGTGAGCCACCATGTGGGTGCTGGGGATTGAACTCAGGACCTCTGGAAGAACAGTCGGTGCTCTTAACCTCTGAGCTGTCTCTCCAGCCCCCCTGGGTGACTTTTGACAAGTGATTAACTTATCTGTGCCTACCTCCTCACCTATAGAAGGGGGCAGAATCTCTCCCTCACATGTGTGGACTCACTTATCCCTAGGCTGTGATCTCTGGTTTCCATGGGCTCCTCCAGTCAATAGTCGGGTGAAACAGGTGGTGGTGATGGGTGGGGTGAAGGGGGCTGTGTTTGCCTCTCAATTCAGAGATGGCCAAGCCCAATCTGAGAGGGAAATGGCCTGTCTGGGGAAACTAGGCACCCACCCCCACACCAGTACTGGAATTCTGACATTAAATCAGGTAGCTACAAGAACACTATCTGCTGTTGAGGAACAACAGGCCAGGATTTACCCCAGCTGAGTCTCTTGGCCTCCTTATCCTACCTGTCCAAAGGGATCAGCCTACGTAAGCGTCAGTGTGCTGGCCTACAGTGCCGCTCAGTCCACGGAACCTTGAAGCCCAGCCTCTCCTCTCCTGGCCCCTGGCCTGGTGGCTCTGGCCTCAGGGTGTCATGTTGCCTGATCTTTCATGCCCCTCACTAGGTTGTGGGCGCAAGGGCAATGTCCCTGAGCTTGCTCATCTTTATCCCCAGCACCAGGATTGGCCACTGTATTCCCAGCCTTGACCCAGTCCTCCTTCCCTTGGCCTGGGCTGCCCCATCTTATTTTTGGTGTTATTCCCCAATGATCCTTTATAAGAATTTTTTCCTAATAGAAGTTTCATACTATTGATGGACTATATGTCTGTGTATGCAGCTTGTACACCTTGTGTATCTCTGTGCTTTCTAACAGGAAGCAAGATTTTCTAGCCCAGTAGCTCATTATCACCCCCTTGAGGATGCACACCCCAACCCAAGCCGCTCTGGTCCTGAGCACACATGCTGGGCTGGTGTGATTGCCTCGCCAAGGCTAATCACTTCTCCAAGGAACTTTGTAGATGGCAAAATTGATGTCAGGGCACATTTTGCTGGTCAGCTGTGCATTCTAGGATGGCACAAGGTGCTGACACAGAGCCCTCTCCGAGCTTGGAAGATTAGGGCAGCCATACTGATCTTGTAAGCTACCGGAGGGCTGGGTTCCTGGGGCTCCCGGAGACAGTCTGAGCCACATTTTACTGGAGGGACCTGGACATCGGAGACCTGGGGGTGGGAGCAGAAGTTGGAAGGGGAGGTTGGGGAGTCTGTAACTGGAGTGAGAGCCCCTGGAGTGGGGAGGTCAGGCCAGTACTTGCTCCCTGCTGAATCGATTGGCTAGGTCTGACTCAGGTTAGACAGGTCATATTAGGAGAGCAGATGGATGATGGATGGATGGACAGATAGACTGGAGGGCAAACTGACCCCTGTCTCTTCCCCACTCTGAGGTGGTAAGTCAGAGCTGCAGCCAGGGTCTCCAAGGGGGTTTCTGTGATGCCAGGTGCCAGACAGGAGACAGCAGAGGAACACCGGCCAGCATGTTCTGTAATAGTAAACAGGCATCCAAGACTGCAAGCACCCAGTACATTCCTTCTCTCTCCCCAAAACATGCCTTTCTCCAGGTTCTCCCACAACCCCCAAGCCCTGGGCAGCCATGCTGGACTCTGCTCCTTTCTCTGAGATCCCGACTCCAATAACCCACCAGCAAATCTGCTTGCTTTCGTCCGCCACCCATCATTTTCCTCGCTCGCTCGCTCGCCTCAGTCTCATTCCTTGTACACAGCACTGCTGGGAGGAGACTGAAGGGCCCTTTACTAACCCCCAGCACCCACCCTTTTCCTTCTGTTTGTTCTCCACACCGCCCAGTGCTTCTGCTCAAAACCCTTCTCTGGCCACACCTGTAAGATGACCCACAAGCTCCCGTGTAGCCAGAGCCCTTGTTACTTACCTAGCTTTATCCACCAACTGGTCTGCAGTTTGCCTACGCTGCCCTGGCCACAGCGACCACTTCAACATTCCACACACACATTCCTGCCTCGGGGTCTCTGCACTAGCTGCTGCCTCCGCCAGAAACGTTCTAAGAGATTTGTGTGGTCACTCCCCGGAGGCCACCAAGACTTTCACTCGAATCTTTTGGTCAGCAAGGCTCTTGATTACACTCACTGCCATGGCTGGGATAGTTTGAATGTGTCATCCAAAAGATCACACGCAGGGAGCCTGGGCCCCAGTGGGATGCTTTGGAGGAAGGGAATCAGGTGATGGGATGCTGCCCTTGGAAGGTATTAACTCTGGCCTCACAGGACGAGTCAGTTCTAAGTGAGCAGTGGTTAGGAGTCAAGGTCACAACACAGGCTTGTCTCTCTTTCCATTTGGCTGGCTCACTTCCTCTTTGTCTGCCCTGTAAGTGATGCAGCCTTGGGGGCCTCACTCACCAGAGGACACACAGGTAAGCCACCAACTTTCTGCTTCCAGAGGTGGACATTAAGTAAATTTCAGCTGGGCATGTTTTGCACATGCCTTTAGTCCCAGAACTCAGGAGACAGAGGCAGGTTGATCTCTGTGAGTTCTAGGCCAGCCTGGTCTACAGAGTGAGTTTCAGGACAGCCAGCGCTATGTAGAGACCTTGTCTCAAAAAAAAAAAAAAAAAAAATCTCATTTCCTGCCTTTTATTTTTACTTTGGTATTAATGAGACAGTGTCTCACTGTGAAGCCCTGGCTAACCTGGGACTTGATGTGTAACCCAGGCTAGCCTTGAATTGATGATCCTTCTGCCTTTGCCTCCCTTGGTGCTGGGATCACACCATACCAGGGTTATAAATCTCATTTCTTTATGAAGTCCCCAGGCTCAGGCATTCTGTTATAACAACAGGAAACAGGACTAAAACACCATCTAAAATGGTACACACTGCCTGACACCTGCCTACATGTCCTTCCCCATTTCAATTCTTCTCCCTGGTGCTTAACCACCACCAAGCACCCTCCTCATTCCTTATCTGCCTGTTCTATTGACATGAGAGCCCCACAGCACGGGCTGCAGCCTCATCTTTTCACTATGGTTATCCCAGAGCCATGACCACCATCAAGCCACAGTAAGTGCTCAGTAAATCCTTGTGGGCTGACTGGAGATGTGTGACGGGTGTGCTAGGGTGCAGTGCCGGGCTCCTGCAGCCAAAGGTATGTCACTGTCCCTCTGCTCTACTGCTGCTTTAGTGCTGGGGACCTCACAGATGCAGAGCTGCAGTCTTAGGATGGAACCCAGGACCTTGCCCACGCTGAGCCATAGTCCCAGCCGCATGCACTCTTAATCACAGGCTCTACAGAGCATCGAGACGACAGAAACACCACACAGACCTTCTTCTGAGAGTTTGGTGAGTGACAGTCATAGTGAACCGGTGGTGGCAGGGCAGTGGGGGAGGGCTGACTGCTGATGGACAGGAAGCTTCTTTTTGGGGTGATGAAAATGTTTCATGGGTACAGGGCTGTAATGTGGAAGGCTGGAAACAGCCTGGTAGTGAGGGGCATGGTGGGACTATGCCTGAAACTGCTCAACTTTTTACTTAAAATGAGGTGGTGGGTTTTTATGCTTACATATATTTTACCACCAAAAAATAAAAAAAACCCAAACCCCCAGAATTAACATAAATGATCATGAACTTAGTATTGTGTTTGCATGCTGTTGGTGGAGTCCAGGGAGCAGCCTGGTGAGGGGTAGCTATCTAGAGTGCAGGCATTTGGATGGGTTGTGCAGGGCAGGGAGAAGCTGGGTGAAAAGGCAGGCAGTGGGTGTGGGTGGCCACCGCTGGGTCAGTGGCTCTGGGGATGTGCACATGTCTGGGGCACACCCTAGTGTTTGAAGTGCAGTGACTATCCTTACTCCCTAGGTTTGAACCCCAAGAAAGGCTTGTGTGAATGTTGAGGAGGCAGCTCCCTTCTCAGGCCTCCTGAGTGATAGGATGAGGAAGTGCTCTGGGGTCAACTAGCCAGGCAGGTGTGGCCTAGAAGCCTCAACATCTGGAAGCACTGAATACTCCTCAGTGCTCAGTCCTGCCTCTCACAGCTGGCACTGAGGCCACAGCTGTAGGTCAACAGAAATCTCCTAGCAAGAGTCTCCTATCACTCATGGGCATCAGAGCCCAGACAAGGAAGCATGGCTTCATGCAGCAGGCAAGAAATGCCACTGTCCTTACACCCTGCTGTGCTGGGCAGGACTCTTCCCACTTTGGAAAATGTCCTTCTTCCAGGCCAGCTAAGTGGTTACAAGGCCCCACCTACGGAGGGGAGGCCCCTTTGGAACTGTTCTCAGCCCTTGTCTGGCATCTTGGCCTAAAAACCAACACAATCCCTCCACATCTGAGGACAGAGCTCTTCTTCCACCTCCCGAGTGTGGGGCCACGAGGCTGCAGAAGTACTGTACGCACAGCACAAAACCTAGAAAGACCTTCACTGCACACTGGCCCTGGGCACAAAATCTCACTCCTTCCTCATACTGCAAGTGGCGTCACTAGACAAAGAAGTGTTGGCATAGGTGGGGAGCATCACATGGTAGTGGTGCATAGCTCATGTGCAGATCCTCTGTGCAATGGAGCCTTCCTAAAGCTGTGCAAGGGAGAGCCTCCTGGCTGCCTCCTTGGCCTCCTCATTTCTCTTCAGCCCTGGTCTACCACTGGGGATAAATAGGATGGAGAATATGGGATTCTCCATTGACACCAGTACGACTCTGAAAGCTGAATGACCTTAAGCAAGCTCCTTTCCCAGTGTTCTGAGGATCCATTTGGTCCCTCTGGATGAGGAAGATGATGAAGGCAGAGCTGGGATCCGTTTCCTAGGGGACCTCAGGGCAGGGGACAGCCTCAGTGCTGACACTGTCTTCTGAAGCTTGCAGCTGAGCTGATGCCACCCATTCAGCCAGTACCACCCAAATTAGGTGCCTTCCCTTCCTGACCTGGTCACCAGTGGGATTGTCACGGGCTTTGGGACCAGATGGCAGAGCTGGGCTGGGAGGTGGGCTCTGCCACTTGTGGTCCTTGTCCCTGAGCCTAGTTCTCTGTTGTTCAGTGACAGCCACGACAAGCTGCATCTGATGCTGAGATGGAAATGAAAATCAGGTCCCTTGGTTGCACCAGATTTCAAGTACTATCAGCCGTGTGGGCCTAGTGATTTCCATACTGAATGACATAGTAGACTGATCCCACTGTCATGGAGTCCCATGGGACGCTGCTGATCCAGGGGCCTGAACACAGATGTGGTGCCTGCACTGGGGATACTTACATTGGAAGGGAACAAACGGTGCCCCCATCACTGTTCCCTGCTGTGATGCATGCCATCACTTTTCTGCTACTGTCTTCTCCTGTGACACAGTGATCTGCCTTCCCAAAACAATGCCATGTCCTCCCAACCTCAGGAGCACCGACACCAAGATCAACGAGTAAACGACCAGAAGTGCCCTGAAATAAGGGGACTAGGACAGACAGAGGGACAGCACGATGACAGCCTGAGTCTGGAGTCAGGGAAGCCGGACTCCAGCTAGCTGAGGAAGCTTAAGAATGAGGCATCCATTCACTGCAGGGGGGGGGGGGTTCTGCATGTCCATATTGTAAGGATCAACAGAACGCACACGTGAACCGTGTGAAACAGCGGAGTGCTACCGGGAGGGGAGGCTCGACTTCACATCTGTACCGCCCATCCACAACTGAGGGTGCCTTGTTGAGCCTTGGCCACACTCTCTTCTGAGCTCTACCTGCTACAGAGCCGTGAGTCATCTGGTGGGGACAGAAATACGGACAATGCATAGATGAGATGACCTGTTTGGCCCATGTAAGAGGTGTCCCTGCAGGAGTACTGGCCCAAGGAACCTACCTGCCCAGTGGCCTCTGCTATCCCTGTACATACACTTCAGAAGTTTCCAGAGTGCCAGCCATGGGCCTGGCACCAGGGAAGTGGGGACAGTCAGGCAGCTGGGACCAGGCCTTGCCCTCTGATACTGCTTCTCACCTTTTCCTCCAGTCCCACCCCACCTGAGCGCTGGCAGCACCTGCGGAGTCTCAGAGCCCGACTCATTACGTGACTGGTTACTATGGTCTCTGAGCACTGACGGCACACCAGTGACTAGGCCAGAGCCTTTCACATGTGTCTGTCTGTTACTCCACGAGTGTTCATTACCCCAGCTTACAGACAAGACCATCAGGACATGACAGCACAACCAAAGGGACACCCAACCAAGGACAGTGCAGGGACTGGAGCCCAGATCTGAGTAACTCCAAAGCTGGCTCTGCCCTGATGCTTTCTAGTGTCTTCTTGAGATCTGACACTCTGGAGGGATGGATGTTGCCATGGGAAACATTTTGCTTTAGGAGCCCAAGGTGAGAGGGGAAGCCGGAGAACCTTCCCCCTAAGTTGCTCAGTAGGAAGCTCCCCAGGGTGCCGCACACTGCACTGAGCACAGATACCCACATGGAGTCCTGGAAGGGTCTGTGACTGCGCTGCCTTCCAGGGGAGGCTTGGCTGAGCTGGTGGGTGTCAAGTGAAAACTGGTGAAGCTACAAGAGGTTCAGGGATCCAAAACAGGGACAGGTCACTGTTAGCTGAATACAGTGCCGTACTGCGTCTCAAGTGCAGGACCAGGAGGGAAAGGAGAGCCTGCTTGCAGGGAATGCTGGGACAGTACACTGCCTGTGAAGGAGAAAGGAGTTGGGGGTCTGGCACTTACCTGGATGACCAGACAGTAAGCAGGAAACAGAAAAAGGTTACAAACCATCTCGGGTCAGACAGCTGGATTCAAGTTTTAGCTGCGCTCACTGCCACCGTGACTTCTCTGGTTTCCCCATCAGTCACCTGGGGCATTAGCCTCTATACCACAGTGTGCACTTGGATTTTATGTAATAGGAAATCTTTTTTTTTTTTTTTTTTTTTTTTGAGCTGAGGACTGAACCCAGGACATTGCGCTTGCTAGGCACTCTACCACTGAGCTAAATCACGGACCCCTGTAATGGGAATCTTAAAAGGTCCAGTATCCATTGTGTGGTAAGCACTTAACACCAATTACTAATGATGAGAATATGTGAAGGCCAGGGGTCAATGTTGGTGTCTTCCTTAGTCACTTCTCCGCCTTTTAAGACAGGTCACTCACTGAACCTGGTGCTCAGATTGGCTATATACAAGCTAGGCACCAAGCCCCAGGATCCTATTTCCACCTCTCTGGCACTGAGATAACATAAGGGCTGAGGATCTGAACTCATGTTCATGTTTGCATGGCAAACACCCTGCTGGGTTTATCTCCCCAGACAACTATGAGAGTATTTCTTAAAAAATAAATAAATAAATAAATAAACAAATAAATACACATCTGTAGCTCTTACAGCTTTAGTCTAGGCTGGCATGGTATTCTCCAGCTTGTGTCTGGTGTGTGGTCCCTTCCAGCTAACTAGTGGAAGTTCCCCAGGCACAGAAGCCATGCATCTTTTCAGCCTCATCCCAAATGTCCAGTGCATGTGTGTGGGATCAGTCACTCCCAGGATCCCTGGTCTAACAGAGCCATGCAGTCAGACCCCTGGCGGGCCAGGCTAACTGCCTAAATGCTTGCACGTGTGCACTTGAGCAAGGTTACTGTCATCTTTGCCCTTGAAGGGGTCACAATTCGTGAGGGAGGCCTGAACTCACCCTGTGACAATCCAATATTCTCACGGATCCAAGCTCACCTGCGCGACATTTTACAACTTTCTCCCCCACATGCCACAGGAACATGAACACAGCCACCCTGTTCCTCAGCTGCAGCCCCTGGGCTCTGAGGCAGCTCCAATGCTGGCCTTGAGGGTCCGCTTCTGTCCTGACGTTGCCTGGATCAGGCTCTTCTATCTTACACAGGGTGAAAAGCTGCTGGGCCCCGTGCCAGTCCCCAGGGCTCTTCCCCACCCCGTCCATTTTTATCAGACCCTCCTGATGGCAGGACTACGAAATCTCTCCTGGAAAGGCCTGCAGGTCCCTGGACTGACCTTGTCCGGATGTGTTTGATCAGCTGTCCCTGGCCTGCGCTGGGGGAACCCGGTGCAAGAAGAATGGCAGGCATGCTGTTTGATCAGAGCAGCTGGGGAGCTCAGGCTAGCTTGCTCAGCCTTCTGCTAATCTCATCTCGGAGGACAAAGAAAGAAGGATGTTCCCACAGCCTCTCCCACAGGTATCTATGGGAGCAGCCTTGCCAGAGAGGTGAAGCAGAGCTGGGGAAGAGGCAGCAAGCAGAGTATGGGTCCCCTTTGTTCCTAGAGAAACAGTTTGTCAGGTTTGGTTCCTTCTTCAAGGCTCAGAGTCTAGCAGGGATGGAGCTGCAGAACTGCAGCAAAATCTAACTTCTGCTGCCAGGAGTTTCCACTGTGCAGCGGCAGCTGGGGAGGAAAGCCGGGCAAATCCCACCTCCGTGGGACTCCAGCAGCACTCGCCCCAAGCTGCAGATGTGCTGAGAGCAGGGAGGAACGGATGGAATTATAGTACGTGCCACCCGTGGGAAACATTTCCCGCAGGGCATGGGGGCACAAGCCCTATCCCTGCTTAACACAGTGTGCCTGGGCTGAGCTCCATCTCCAGCAGCAAGCAACACCTAAGTGCCCAGTGAGTATACTGTCCGTGACCAGATCTGTAGACACATACGCCATAGTTGATGTGGGACTTATGTTCTGATAGCACTTAGCGAGGGAGCCAAGAGATGCAGAGACAGGGGAGAATGGTGTCTGCACATCCTAGATGCCTCTTCTCAGAGAATCCTTGAGTTCTAGGCTCCCGCAAGCCATAGTGGTGATATCCCCCCAGTACCTCATTACCTCCCATTTTCCTCTTTGTGTGTTTTGAGACAGGGTCTCATTATGTAGCTGGCTGGTCTCAAACTCAGAACTCAGAGATACTCCCGAGTGTTGGGGTTAAGGAGTGTGCTACCTCGGCCAGAATTTATTTATTTATTTGTTTATTTATTTGTTTGTTTGTTTATTTGTTTGAGGTAAGATCTTGCCAAGTAGCCAAAGCTGACCTCCAGCTTGCTCTGTGGTCCAGGCAGGCTTCTAGCTGACAATCTGCCTGTTTCTTCCTAGGAAGGCTGGGATTATAAGGCTCATATCATCACACTAGTCTGTTTTTCTTTTTTCCACCCAAGGACATACATGATCACAGGCTCACAGAGAGACAATGAACAGTAGGCTGAAGATGCAGCTGAGCAGCTGGGAGCTTAGCCACGCTCACCAGACTTGGTCTGGTGCCTTTACTCTGGTGTGACCCTTCGGCTGTGCCGCAGAGGACTCCAGGAGCCTGTTTGTCCTAGGGAAGCTCTAGGCTTACTGCAGTGCAGCCTAGAGGCCCTGTTCTTAGTCCCCCTTGGGTTACACAGGGCTCTGCTCCTCTCCAGTCCTTGGCCCTCACTCATTCCCCTGGAACCTATCACAAACAGCGACAACCATTCGGGAAGCTCTGCACTCAGGTACTTTAAAATGTTAATAACTGTTCACAATCACTCTTAGGAAAGGCTTGTCCAAGGTCATCTTCTTAGTAAGGAGTGGGATGGGGGGGACTCCCATTTCCATTTCTCCCCTGTGTTGTGCTGCCTCTCTCAGCCAGCGACCCTCATCCAGGCAGAAGACTACTGGCTCACCAGGGATCCCTCAGCCCATTTCCTACCTCTGTTCAAACCATCCCAGGCCAGGCCCCTCTGTATTCCCCTTCCTCCAGGGCCCAAGGACATGCTTCAGTTAGATCTCACAGCAGTGCAGACACTCAGGACTACTGCCCTAGAGAGACCTGGCCAGCTCTGGTATCTCTGCGAAAACCTCATGTGGACAGAAGGGTGTCTGTGGGTTCTGAACACATCCATCTTTGTGCCCCAAGGCTGTTCCAGAAGTGAATGCAGAGCCTCCCCTAGTCTTGCCTTTCTAGCCTTGTGGCCAAACTCAGTTCAAAGATGCAGCAGGCCTCCCCTCAACTCTAGTCCCTCTAGCACCACCTCTTCTTGTCCCTTGTCAGCTAACAGCAATGTGACATCTCCAGCTTTGCTTACTTTAGTTACTGCTGCACACTTGGCGCTTCAGGGGCCACTGAGATTCGATCCATAAATGAAAGCAGTGGATGTCATCAGGGTCTCAAGGGATCTGGGACGGGGAGACAAGGAGGGGCAAGAAAAGATTCTCCTCGTATCAGAGAACACAGGAGGCCGGCCTGTGAGTAAACCTGTACTTAACTTGTCCCCCAGCCCTGAGAGCAGCCACCATCCCCCTTCTTACTGCTGAAAGGCCAGGAAGGAGCTGAGCAGGTGTCCCCCGGAGCCCTGCAGGTAGGACACTGCAGGACAACTCAGGTGGACACCAGAGCCCATGCTCTGAAATGGGGCCCACACTGCTCCTTTGGAAAGAGGACTTAGAATGAAACCCCGCATGATCAGAGTTATCCCCTTGGCCACAAGCGTGACCTAAAGGTACACAATGGTCTGATGACACCATGCCCTTTGCTCAGAACCAAAAAGAAAAGGGTCCACAACACAGGTCTCCTGAAACACATGCACCACAAAGTATTTTGCTTCCAAAGTCCACACTTTATTTCTATCCCCAGTGCCTGTTGAGCAGAGTACCAGTTTGCAATCCAGTTTACACAGCATCTCATGGGGCTGGCTGTCCTGGTCATGGGTGGAAACAAACATCATTGGCCTTGCTCAGGGAAATCATGACCAATTTCACAACTTGGAGGCCATGTAAATTAGCCCAAAGAACGATTTCCTCAACAACAGTCCCCAAAGAATGTACCTACCACTCTCTTCTCTTTCATAGGCCCAGTCAGACTGGAATAAGTTTGAGTTTTTTTCTGAGTTTTTAGCATGAGTCCTCAGTGCCCCAATGTTTCCATAGCAACCAAACTATTAACCTGCCTCTGAGTCCCTCGGCCCCATGTCTTTCACTTTTCTTCTAGGCTCCCAAGTGTCTGCTGGGACACACAGGCCCTACAGAACCAGGCTGGGCTGAGAGAGCTGACTGGAGCAAACCAGTGTCACTGCCACCACCGGTCAACTTTCTAGTTCCCAAAGGAATCCTCCTGTCCCCTAGAAGCACTAGCCTGCTCTGGGTGAGGCCGTTAGCATCTCCATCTTTTGTCAGTACAGGTCTCAGGCACATGAACTTTAAAGGCACACCCTCCCATCCCCAAGAGAACAGAGATCCTTTTTCCTTATTTGGCATCTCTCTGTCCCTATCTCATCCCTCAGCCCTGACCGTCAGAACTCAGGCCCTAGGGACAAGACTGAGGTATCCCCCTGCAGTTGGCATGGGCCAGAGGCTTCCTTGGAATGGCCAGCACAACACACAGGCCTAGAGCCTAAGCTTGGGTACTGACTGAACTCAAAGCTTTTCCCACATAGAGCTTTAGAGACAGAGTCCAGCCTTAAAAAACAGCTGAGAAAGACCTTTGTCTGTTGCACTGGCCCAAACGTTCGTGCATTTGGACAGCAAGTCTCACCTGCTCACAGCGGTCTCTGCTCTTCCGTCACCATGCACTGGTGACTGACCAACCAGACTTCAGCTTGGCACTACCTTCCCCTCCTCAGTGGCTGGATCAGGAGCCCCGGGGAGGACTGGGCCATTGTTCAAATACACAAACTTCAAGGAAGCTGGAGACTCCTCTAGCTGCAGCCCTAGGGCCAGGCAGGCAACATTCATGGGGATGAAGCAAACGGCACCACACTTCCATTGTAAAAGCAATGTGAACGAAGGAGGCCCATTGACAATGCCCCTGCAGTAGGTCAGGCTGCTGGGGCGGCAGCGGCAGACTTTCCCCAGGCTTCTTCGGAGGCCACCCGTCACAGCACACCACTGAGGACGGGGACGTACTCTCCGTGCTCCTGTGAGATCCAGCGCCGCAATGCTTCCAGCAGCGTGTGCTCCGGAGCTGTGCATCCAAGATGGGCAGCAAGCCCACCTGCCCTACGGCTCTCTACAGTACAGCAGACTACATCTGGTGACTGAGGGGAGCATGTGCCTGAGCACCACCTGGGTCCCCAGGAAACCGAGACTGGGTTTCTCGGTCTGGAAAGGATGTGACACTCAGGTCTCTGACTTCCAGCTCTTTGTGTTCAGGCTGACTTTTCCTCACATGCCCTCAGCGATGTATTATTTTGCCTTTTGTCAGGAAGAGACACTTATCAGTGGTGACACTGATAATGCTTCCTAACTCCACCACACGGCTCGTGAGGTGCTGATCCAGACAGAGCCGGGAAGCATGTGCCGTTTCACTGTCTTTCAGTGGGTTACTTGATGCAGAGGGACCAGGGGACCATCACACCACTTACAGATCAAGAGCTCCCCTGGCCGGCTGCCACAGGTCTGAAAGGCAGCAGGCCGGGCCGAAGTATGGGAACGCTGAGCTTCCAGGGAGGTGAAGCCTTGATGTTTGAGCACCATCTTCTGGTCAGTGTTCGGTTTCTGAGGCTGACTGGCTTTGAGAACCATTTACTTTAGAAAGGGAAAGATTCGCTAGCTGATAAATTCAAGCAACCAGCATATACAGTGAGGAGGGTGGGCCTGACCGGGATAGGCTGGCCGAAGCTGGAATCCAGCCTGGAAACTCAGCAGGGCTGCCTGTGCTGAGCTGAGGGCAAAGGGCAGCCCTTGAACACTGCTGTCAGGTTACATGGCGACCTCCTGTCCTCCACAGTGAGCCAGGTGCAGGGACGTGGCATTTCGACTATGACCAGACTGGACCCTCATCCCTGCACATGGTGGGGGCTTCTCTCAGACAGCAGGTGGCTTAAAGGTAAGTGACCACATCAGAGCATCCCCTCTGTAGGGAGTCAAGCCACACTAGGTGGCAGGGAGCCCTGGCGGATGGGCAAAAGCTGGGATAGCCCACTTCTGTCTTTGGGCTTCTAGGAAAGGAAGATCAATGCAAGACCTTCTCTCTAAGCAGCAGGAACCAACATCCATCTAATTGCACTTCCCACCAGATTCCACAAGCCATCAATTACCAGATTGTACTTCAGGAACTAAGGATAAAAGGCTCTGGGACACTCAAGACTTGAACGGAGCACCAATCTGCAGTAAGCATGCAGCCAGGGGAAGCCCAGAGAGCAGGCCACCCACCAGGCATGTGGGCCAGTGGCAGAAGCAGAGGCCACCTCGGATGCTTCTCATCCACCACATGCAGGCACAGGCCTGCCCCCGGGGGCTGGTTCATCAGGCCATCACATGCTCCAGAGGAAGCCAGCAAGAGGTCTCCGGGCTGAGGAGATGTTTCAGCCTCGATTACTGGAAGGTGTGGAAGGCCTGGGGATCCCAGGGAAGCTCTCCATAAGGAATGCAGTGAAGAACGTCCAGGAAGGCAGACACAGCTGGACGTCCTCACACGAAGCTGCCTCCGAGCAGCAATGCTCCAAAGCTTTGTTTTGGGAAGGGCAGAGCAGGAGGGATCCAGAAGGACAATGAGGACTTCCTGTACGTTAACACTGCCACCTGCCTTACAGCTAAACTCTGAGGGGCACCTGAGCAGAGGGGAGGATGGAATGGGGGAAGTGGGGAAGGGCAGGCTGCCAAGCTGGGGTCCCTGGAGGCTGTGTTGGTGCTTTACTGGCAGAGGCACTGGTGGTGTCTGCAGGCCCTTTGTGGGCTCAGACTCAGGTAACCCCCCTGCTCCAGAGGGTACCCAGCATGCTGTGTCTCCTCGGCTACCCTGGCCACCAGCTCTCATCCACTAATCCTTCGGACTCTGATTTCAGAAGCCAGACTTCCCTGGGGGGTAGGTGGAATCTAGGCCTGAGCTGCAGCCTGGAGGATTGAGGCTGTCTGCCACCAAGGCGGTAGTGCTGGCGTCAGAGTGGATGTCTCAGACACCGGATCCTCGGAAGACGACAACGAAGCCTCTGATTTCCAAGTGAGAGCACCAGGGTGGAGCTGAGCCAAGCAGCTCAGCACTTGGGACAGCATCTAGAGCAGAGGCAGGCAGGCCACGAGCTTCCTCTCTGGTACAGTGCAGCCCCCCTCTACTGGAGGGAGCAGCCATTCACTTGGCCTCACCACAGATCAGGGTGACGGTACCATCCAGCAAATCCTCCACTGTCACTGCTACAAGCTCAGAGCTGTTCTGAGAGGTCTGTGAATCTGGCAAAGTCACAAACACCTGTGAGCCAGCAAGCTGAGTCTCCTCTAAAGTGATCACCTGCTCAGCTGGGGCCGCTGGCTCTGGAGCTTGGATCACCTGAAAGGAAAGACAGGAAGGCTGCTCTGGGCAGTGTCCACAGTGAGCTCCCCAGAATTTACATGGCTCCCGTCTCATGCTGTAATGATGATATTTATGTTTTCACCTGAGGAGAGCAATTACTTACACCTAATGGGAAGAGGGAAGTTTCATACACCAGCGATGCAAAAGAGAGGCAGGCAGACAATTTAAATAACTCTGTGCACTAAATTGCTATAATTTCGCTCAGTACGCCACCTTGGGGTGCATGGACTCTGTGATTACACCCCAGTGAACACTGGCGCAGCGGCGTGCACTGGCTTCTCCTGTCTCAGGGATGGCATTGCAGAGTAAGTGCCAGGCAAGAGCTCCAAGGAACAAGAGTACTCCAAGAGCTTGGGTCCCGCTGAGGATGAAAGTCTTCGTGGTGAGAAACTGGCTCAACTGTGGCTTCTCCCACTCACTTCAGGCACTTGGCTCAGTGGCTGGTGGGGCAGGCATAGGCTCCTGTCCCTTCCACAGGCCACAGCTGCCCCTGCAAACCTGCACACTCTGTTAACAATGGCCTTCCCAGCTCTTCTGTGGTTCCTGCTGCACCTCCAAGCTGATACTGACAGCTTGATGCCTTGACATTTCTAAGACGGTGTGTTCCAAGGGCATGGCCACCTGGCTCTGGAGGACCAGCTAGGGGTGGAGAGTGGGCACTGGGGAGGAAGGCAGGCCCAGCTCTGTGGCAGGGTTGTGAGGATAACTGGTGGCCAGTCACCAGGTATCTGGTCCAGTAGTACTGCTGTCAACTAAACTGTAAAGGAAGCTGCCTTTCTTTCTTCTAGGGTTGGAGTCTTCTCCCACCTGCAAGACACCCTGTCTAGAAGCCTTGTTTCTAGGCAAGACAGAAGCTGAGTAGCTCAGGGTGGGATGACAATGGGAGCCTCACCTGGAGTCCTGCCCACCTGACTTCACTGCTCCCAGAGGCTGCAAAACAAGACTGGCTTCCACCTGGACAGTGTGACAGCTGGGCAGAGAAATCTCCGTGAGTACACAAGCCTACCCCTCCTTCTCTAGGAACCACTGACAGCTGCCAGAAGCCAGCTGCTGCTCCTTTCTGCTGCCTCTGGAGAAGGTGGGAGAGCAGGAAGCAGCAGGGAAACAGAGACTGGCTCAAGCATGGCCTTCTCACATCAAGAGGCAGACTTTTCAGCAGGTAAGTGAAGGCACAGGCTTACATGAATGTGTACTGTAACCAGCCAGGGGGTCTACCCATGGGCCTTGACCCACAGAGTACAGCCAGCCCTCTCCAGGGTTTCCTGACAACCCTCCAGATAGTGCTTTTCAGAAGGTGGGGAATGTGGGAGCTGAAAGAGAAACTGCTGTTCCACCTTGGCAAATTCCTGTTCCAGGCTCCCTCCACCTAGGGGCCACCAACAGACTAGAATTTCCTGTTGTCTGACAGGCAGTTGAGAGACGCTAAGATCAGGAGGGTATCATGTAAAGGACCCGTGAGAGCCCCACAGAGTGGGACTGGGTGCTGGGACCGTGAGCCACAGAGGAGCCCTCAGAACTCTGCGTTCACGTTCTGTTTGTCCACTGGCCCCAGACTCACCTGCACCGTCTGAGAAGCAGCTGCCTGGGTCTCAGTGCCCGTTACCTTTGGGTGCTCAGACTCCAGGTGGCTGTCAAGCTGGGCCTGGGAGGTGAAGAGCTCACCACAGAGCTCGCAGGGGAAGGTGCTCTCCGACTGCTTGAAGTGCTCCGTGGTGACATGGTGCTGCAGCGCTCCAGGAAAGCGGAAAGTGGCCGCACAGTACAAGCACCGGAATGGCTGCGACCCTGAAGGAGGAGGCAGAAGACATTATCCGGCTGCAAGGGAAAGATGGCTGAGGGCAGGGGAGGTCCAAGGAGGCACAGTGAGGATCGGGGAGTAAGGCAGGCGCACAGGACCTAAAGCTCACACATCCTCCTTACGAAACTGCACATACAGAGCAGGCTAGGGCCCTCAGGCCACAGTGCCATGTGCAGCAGATTCTGGCTGAGTCGCCTCTGCTAATGTCCACTACTCACTCAATAGCAGCAGACAGCCTGCCAATGGGACTACATTTCCTCAATCCAAGGAGCAGTTTTTTTCTATGCAGGGAATTGAACTTGCAGCCTTCATATGCTAGGCAAGAAGCCTATCACTGAGCTATATTCTCAGCCTCAGGAAGTGCACCTGAAGACTTCTGAATGGGATGGATGGCACCTGACCGCTGCAGGCTGGACTGCAGTTGGGTGCATTATCAACAACTGTGCATGCACAAACATCAAAGCTTGCAGAACCAGAGTCTGTGGCATAGGAGAACATCTCTAAAGAGGATGCAACCCACTTTTACCTCCCAGGGACCCAGTGGTCTAAGAGGAAGAAGGCAAATGAAGTACTGGCTACAGTCCAAGGCTGAGACCAAGGCAGCCTGATTTCGTAAGGGTTCAGGGCACCAAAGCAACGGCTTCCTGTCCTTTGACAAAACCCCACAGCCTGTGCCCCGGATCAATGCTCTGATGACAGAGTAACACTGGAAAAGGGACCAGAGAGTCTTCCCTTAATTTATTTCTTAGGTTTTCTTTTCTATGTATGTACTTGAGTAAGTGACATGATAAAAAGTTGGTATCAATTAAGACTACAGACTGACTGCCAGGTGGTGGTGGCACACACCTTTAATCTCAATACTCAGGGGGCAGAGGCAGGCAGATCTCTGTGAGTGTGAGGCCAGCCTGGTCTACAGAACAAGTTCCAGGACAGCCAGAGTTGTTACACAGAGAAACCATGTCTTGAGAAACAACAACAACAACAAAACAAAAACAAAAACAACAAAGGAAAAGAGACTGACTACTTTGAATAACCTACAAATTCTAGTGATAAAAAAGCACAGCTTTGTTGGCAGCACTTTTTTTCTTGATGTTTCTTTAAAAATGGTTCAATTGATATTGGATGAAATACAGTACCGGGGACAATCATGGCTCTCACACAGGGCTGCTTACCGGGGCCAGGCCTGAAGTCTTCATGGCTTCATACAAGGTTGGTACTAACGTGCCATCTTCCAGATGAAATGGAGGCACAAGTCAGTAAAAAGACTTAGGCTGGGCTATGGAGCTGTGAATGGTGGAACCAAGACTCACACCCCACTGTTGGGCTCAGGGACACACAGAAGGGCCACTGACCTGAATGCTGGCACTTGACGTGAACCTGCAGCAGAGCTGGTGTGGGGAAGAGTTCCTTGCACTGGTCACACTCATGGAACTTCAGATCTGTGAGTGTGAAAGGAAAGGAGCAGTAGAAAGGATAAAGAATGGCTCAGCTACAGTTGGAGGGGAACAGGGCTGGGTGGGGCAAGGACCCACGTTCCACACAGCATCTGCCAAGTGTTAGGAACCCGTGCCTGTAGAGATCTGTGGAACCTACTGGTAAAGAGCACTGATCTGGTCCAGACTGTGTGGATGCAAAGGGGGCTGTGAGAATTAAATGACAAAATATACAGAGCGCTTGGCTGGTGCCCTGCACATAGGAAATGCTCTGTAACTGACAGCTGCTGTGATTATCCCCAAATGTACCTGCAAGGGAGGTATTAATAACTTCCATTCTGAAGAGAAGAAAACAGACTCAGAAAAGAGATGTCACTTGCCAAGGTCATGCAGGTGCTAAGTGCTAGAGCCAAGATTCCCACCTGGACCCATTTGCCATGAAAGCCACACCCTTTCCAGGAGCTGGCTGGGTGTCCCGAGGCTGGCTGGAGCTTACACTGCTCTCTGCGTGGGGGCTTGAGAACCGCTGCCACTTAAACTACAGCTCCTGATGGACAGGTGAGCCAGGGCAGAGCGGAGGCAATCACCACAGCGCCTGGACAGAGGACATGGGTCCCTCCACCCCCAGTTGCACCAGCGTCACCTGCATGCTCTGCTTTGATGTGCTTCTTGTGTTCGATGGTGCTGGAAAAGGTCTTGTCGCAGGAGCTGCACTGCAGTGATGAGAACCTGGGTGACCGATGGTTCTGGGCAGCAAACACATCCGGGTGGTGGGTCCGATTGTGGTACCACAGACCAGACAATTGCTGCAGGGCATTTGGCAAATGTTAGGTCCTAGAAAGTTTCAACAATGACAGAAAGTTCTGAGACAAGCTCATGGATCTAGAATCAGGCCCCTGGAGGCTGATGTTAGCGAAGAGGTCACTATAGGCAGACCTCTTCGGTGGACCTTCCGGTAAGTCCTCACTCACACAAGCTTGAGGGGATGTAAGGATCCTCCCATTGAGGCAGACTGCCACACAGAAGGGTTAGGGACTTGTCTAGGAACACATCAGCAAACAGTCAGACTAGAACCAAAGTCTGGCCTGACTGGAGCATTTATGTGTTCAGCACGCTAGGCTGGACCTCAGTGCTGCCAAGGCCCGGGGTGTGGACAGTGACCTGCTGGAGCAGAGCCAGAAGCTGCATCCCTCTCTGGCTCCAGCTCTAAAAGTGCACCAGGAGCATCACTCTACAAATCCTTGGGCTCCTAGGGACCAAACCCAGTTTTACTCCCCATCACAGCATGAGGCCTGGCACAGAGCTAGCCTTCCATAGCTAAAACAGTGGTTGCTCGGTCTAAACCTTAGTCATAAGCCAGGACTGGTTCTCTATGACCAGTTTCTGACAGGTATGGTTTATTTCTGGACCACTGTGCCATTTCACTTTAACTACACACAGATCTGGAGCCCTTTCCTGAGGCAAACAGCAAGCAGTGACTACAATAAGCACAGCAAGCCTGGGTAAGGTTTCACTCTGCATGTTCTTCATGCCCAGAGTCAACTGTCCATAGGACATGAGCACCCAAGGGGAAACCAACACTCACACAATGAGGCTGGGACCTTCTGCCAGCTAACACTTCATCTCAGCATCATTCTGACCAGGACTCCTCAGAGAATGTCTGCTGTGAAGATATATTGCTGTGATTGGTTTAATAAAGAGCTGACCAGCCAATAGCTAGTCAGGAGGTATAGGTGGGACTTCTGGGCAGAGAGAGGAAGTAGGAGGCAATAACAGAGGTGCACTGCTTAGCAGTTTAAGGTTAGGCTCACAAATTAGAGACTGTTGCAAGTGTGCGGCTGCAGGCACTTAGTACAGTCAGGTCCAGACCAGGAAAACCTCTGAACAGATACAAATGCATAAAAATGTGCTTAAGCCGGGCGGTGGTGGCGCACGCCTTTAATCCCAGCACTCGGGAGGCAGAGCCAGGCGGATCTCTGTGAGTTCGAGGCCAGCCTGGACTACCAAGTGAGTCCCAGGAAAGGCACAAAGCTACACAGAGAAACCCTGTCTCGAAAAACCAAAAAAAAAAAAAAAAAAAAAAAAAAAAAAAAAAAAAATGTGCTTAGATGCTAAAGAAAGAAAAGAAAATGGGTATATAGTTTAAAAATAACAAAGTGAGGTCTTTAAAGAGAGAGTAAAGTGATATAAGAAGAATAAGCCACTAAAGATGGAAAATACACAGGGTATCTGCATCCTATATGGTGCTTTGTTGACTTTGAATTTTTAAAATGCTAATGAACAAAAAAAATAGCTACTGAGAGACACTGGATTATGGAAACTGCTATATTAAACCAACCTATATATTTTAAGAATGTCTTAACCTCAGAATGGAAATCAGAAAATGTGCTGTGTTGGGGGAAAGGTTGTATTTTTTGTTTCCACAGTAAACAAAAAGCTATGGGTTCCTTCAAAATTAATGAAGATCAGATATAATTGGGGGAGACCTCCTGAAAATCTTGGCTACAGACATAAAATAATAATAATAAAAAAGACTATAGGACAAATGATATATATGCTGATCCCTCTACTATGGGAACAGCTCTGAGACTGTATTAGACATGATAAATCTTGTTGGCTACAGAGTCTTCATGACTTATTATTACATGCCATCCTTTCATATGGCATGAATAGAGGTTTGGTTATACAGTCCACACAAACTTATAAAGTCTACAGATGCCTTTTTCTTACTCAAACATAAAACAAAAAACTTTAACTGACTTGTGCACACTACATATTCCATACTTGTGTTAATGCAGATATATATGTTACCTTTAAAAGTTTATGTGTCTTCAGAAAAAAAGAACCAGACACAAACAATGACAACTAGCCCAGGTGATCTAGCCTCTCAAAATGCCTCTGTTACAATTTCCTCAAAATTCTGCATCCAGAACAACTTCAAAGCTGCTAGCTGAGATGGTCCAGCCACACAGACTATCTAGCCAAGATTTCAGATAAGTTCTACACTTTCCCATTACACAGAGAGTAAACAAGAAATAATATAGGTAGCTCTCTTAGAACTTGACCATTATCCCAGTTTTCTCAAGGTCTCCTAAAGATGCTGTTGCTCCCAGACAAAAGGAAGCAGTCTAGAGAACATGATGCCTACATTCCCAGAGGGTGGGTAGTTTTTGGTAATTCCATGGGTTATGGATGTTGGTTATCGTTTGAGGGGTTGGTTACAAGGTGTCATTGGT
The DNA here is from genome assembly GCF_949786415.1 of Peromyscus eremicus. Taxonomy (NCBI): domain Eukaryota; kingdom Metazoa; phylum Chordata; class Mammalia; order Rodentia; family Cricetidae; genus Peromyscus; species Peromyscus eremicus. Next base: position 148,021,438 of record NC_081417.1, read on the forward strand.
CAGGAAAAAAGCTGAATGAATGAGATTAGATTCAGGGATCTCTTTCTGAAGGGAAAAAGGGAGAATATAGTATAAAAATTATGGGATAAAATGGTTGATTGTTGAGTCTACTTTTGAACAACCACTAGTCTTAAATATTTTACATTGGTATAGATTTTTGTATATTTAAGGTTATTTTTGTTATACTGTGTACATGTTTCTACTCTTGTTTAAGGTATTATACCTATATAGCCCATTTAAAAATGTAAAGTTTTAGTCCTTGAAAGCTATTTAGGATAATAAAGAAAGACAGGTTAGTGTTAGTCATCTATAACAATCAAACTTATAGTCATGTTAGCTATGTTTTCAAGGTCAAACAAAGATATATTTTAAATAGAGGTCATCAAACACTTCTAAGACCTACAGAATATGGCATTTAATAACCTAAGGCTTTTCATGACAGTGAGACATGTCTGCTCCTGGCAGCACCAATTTACTTCAAAAAAGAATGATGAGCATCGAAGAATCTCCATATGGAGTTTGCTTTCTTTGTGGCAAAGTTAGTTTCTGAGCAAAGAAACTGCCCTTGCCTTGACTGCTGACAGAATGCTGTCCAAATTGGACAAGCAAGACATAAAAGTAAGTGACTGCCAAACTTTGTCAAGATACGGTAGGACAGTCCTTCAAAATTTCTGCTTCACAGAAAAGTCTGTCAGCTATTCTAGGTCTGTTGGCCAAAGATGGATACCCCAATGTTGCAGAGGAAACTTGAGTGACTGTCCAGGCAGCCAGCTGTCTCTGTCGTTTCTATAGTTTTGGAAGTTGTTTGCTCTGTATTTCCCATTTACTTGGGTAATATTATATCCTTCCTCAGGTCTCTAATGGAGTTGAAGACAAGATAGTTATAGTTACAGTTTTCCTTGTTACCAAATTCAAAAAAGAAACTTACGTAAGAGATGTAACATTTATAAAGTTGAGAAATATAAAAGCTTAAATTAGCCGGGCGGTGGTGGCACATGCCTTTAATCCCAGCACTTGGGAGGCAGAGGCAGGCAGATCTCTGTGAGTTCGAGGCCAGCCTGGTCTACAAAGCGAATTCCAGGAAAGGCACAAAGCTACACAGAGAAACCCTGTCTCAAAAAACCAAAAAAAAAAAAAAAAAAAAAAAAAAAAAGCTTAAATTGTTTAATCTAACAAAATATTTTGAGGTCTAAAAAGATAGTTTTAGGATGATATTGCAAGTTATGGTAAAAAAAAGTGGTTTAGGTATAAACCTTTAAATTCATCAAGATAAGATACATAATAGAGTATTTTCTCCAAATATGCCAAATACAAATGGACTGGACATTGTGAATGTAATTCTTACCTGATAATTGTTCTAATTGTATATAGCTTTACTATGTTAGAGTTAAAACTTTTCCTTTCTGTTTAGACAAAAAGGGGGAAATGTTGTGGGATATTTGTACACTGAATGAAGATATATTGCTGTGATTAGTATAATAAAGAGCTGGATGGACAATAGCTAGGCAAGAGGTATAGGTGGGACTTCTGGGCAGAGAGAGGAAGTAGAAGGAGGTAACTGAGGCATGCAGGAGATGCCAATGGAACAAATAGGACATATAAGACAGGAAGGTAACCAAGCAACATGACAGAATGTGGATTAATAGAAAGAGGTTAATTAAATTATAAGAGCTAGTTAGAAAAAAGCCTAAGCTAAGACCAAGCTTTCATAATTAATAATAAGTCTCTATGTCATTTGCAAGCTGGCAGCCCAAAGAAAAATCTGACTAGTCTGCTCGGGTGTAACCCAGGGCCTCATGGATGCTAAGTGTGTGTTCACGCAGTACACTGCCAGGTTTTCTCAGAATCAAACTGTTTGTCACATCCTGGAGACAAGCTCAGACAACATGTAGGCAACAAACGCCAATGGGGAGTAGGCAGGGATGAGGGCATGCTCTTAGTGGCCAGGGTCACCTGATAGGCCTTGTTGCAGATCCCACAGCTAAAGGGCTTCCCTCCAACATGGGTCACCATGTGCCGCTCCAGCATGGAAGGGGCGCTGAAGATCTTCCCACATGTGGGGCAGGGGTGGTACTCCTTGGAATGCACCTCGTGGATATGTTTCCGGTGATCTTGCAGTGTGGGGAAGCTCATCTTGCATTTCTTGCAGTCATAAGGATCTTCTATGTCTGCTTCCAGGCAGGGCATCCATGGGAGGGAGGGGCAGAGGGAGACAACAGCACAAGCAGCAGTCAGTGATATGCCACTGTCTCATACAGCAAGACGGAAGGCTGTTCAGACTTCCTGTGGGGCCAGAGTCCAAGGACTCCAAGTCAGTGTGGCAACACTCTGGCTCTACTCCCTTTTCCCGAGGAGGCAGGACTCCTCCAAGCCTTTGGACTCACCACCTGTGCAGTGTCAAACTGCTCACCTCCACCACTTGCTTCCTACTTACATGTCAACCCCCCCCCCCCCCCCATCCTGTGTCTACTTTACAGGGAGTGCCATGCTTTTTCCTCCTGTCTGCAGTGACAGGCCTGCCTTCCACTTCCCAGTAGACCTTCCCAACACACCTCTAGAGTGTCACTGTGTCTCCTGCCAGTGGCAGTAGGGGACACTTTTTTGGTCCCCACTTGAGACCCAACAGTAAAGCCTTTGCACAGACTCCTGGTGAACACTGGGCGGGTGTGTTCAGGAATTTTATTCATGTTAGCTCCCTCACAGCCTGGAGGGTCTAGTGTGAGTCTTACTTTAAGATTAGGAAAATCAAGGTTTAGAGGTCAACTAATACCTTGCTCAAGGATCTAATTGGGAAAAGGTCTCACCTATACATCCTCAGTGGGAACTCAAAAATACGAAACTACTGCCAGGTGGTGGTGGTATACACCTTTAATCCCAGCACTCGGGAGGCAGAGCCAGGCGGATCTCTGTGAGTTTGAGGCCAACCTGGTCTACAGAGTAAGATCCAGGACAGGCTCCAAAGCTACACAGAGAAACCCTATCACGAAAAAACAAAACAAAACAAAAAAACAAAAACAAAAAAAGGAGCTACTGCTGATGGACACTTTTGTCATCTAGATGACAGAAAACATCAATCTTTTCTTAAAGCAACTGAAAGCAAAATATTTTGATAATAAAATCCTCTGCTCACAAGAAAGGTCCAAGCCATAAGCTCCACCTGTATATATAGTGACTCTGCTTAAATCAGCAATCCTGCCCACAGCAGCCTTCAGAACCACAGGCTAGTTTCCCCATGGAAAGGCCAGGTTTGCACTGTGTTTTAAGACACTTTTGACAGTTTCTATCAGCAATGCTGTGATCAGGCGAAAGTGGGGCCTAAATGCTGAGCTTGTGTGAATGGTGCACTTTATGGTATGCCAGCAGGCTCCAGGGTATGCCAGGGGGCTCCAGGGTATGCCAGTGGGCTCTAGGGTATGCCAGCAGGCTCCAGGGTATGCCAGCGGGCTCCAGGGTATGAAAGATTGAGTGTGAAGATTAAGGGTCCCTTCACTAATTCTCCTACTGCTGTGAAAAGAAGACTAAAGCAGAACATCATTTCTCGAGGTTGAGAAGACATTGAAAGTGTGGCACTGGGTCTGGGCCAAACCCCACTCATCTGGAGGGCCACTGTGATTCGAGTTCTGGACAGTCTTGCTAACTCCTTGGGGGTACATGACCCAGGAGTCCTCACACATGCTAGGCACATAGGAGCTCTGGCAAAGTCCTCGATGGGTGGCTGACAAGAGATGTGGACATGTTTACAGAGAGCATATGCTGTGAGACACTGTGCCCACAGCCAGACATTGGTGTGAGAAAGAAAGTGGGGGCAGGCAGATGAGAGCATGCAAGAAACACACACTCTGAGGTGGCATATGGTACCCAACAAGGATGTACTTAACACCCGTAACACCAGTCTCTGGCATTTAGTGAGCATTTCTGTGTCAGGCAAAGAATTTAGTCCTTTCCACGTGGCATCTTTGGGGTGGTTTGAACAGGAATGGCTCCCATAGCCTCATATATTTGGATGTGTGGTCATTAGGGAGTGGCACTACTTGACAGGGATTAGGAGGCGTGGCCCTGTCAGAGAAGTGTGTCACTGGGGGTGGGCTTTAGGGGGTTTCAAATGCTCAAGCCAAGTTGCCTGTGGATCTGGATGGAGAACACTCAGCTCCTCTCCAGCACCACGTCTGCCTGAGTGCCACCATGCTTCCCACCACGACGATGATGACCTAGACTTCATGGTGTCTCTTTACCACAACAGAACACTGACTAAGACAATCGCATTTAGTTTTTGTGACAAGCCAAGGTGGTGGCATTACTATTACTATTTATTCCAGTTTGAAAGGGGCAGAGAAGGCTTAGCAGGGCAAAGAAATGAATGTGGAAGGGTCAAAATTCGAGTCTAAACTCATGTGACTGATTTCAGAGTATGTGTTCTCAGTCTACCTGCTGCGTTGTGTTGACTATATATGCTAATTCGAGTATGTATATGGCTACAGTAAAGGAGGATGAAGAAAATGACGGGCCCATCACCCAACAGTGTTTCCTGGTGTGTGTGTGTGTGTGTGTGTGTGTGTGTGTGTGTGTGTGTGAGAGAGAGAGAGAGAGAGAGAGAGAGAGAGAGAGAGAGAGAGAGAGAGAGAGAGAGGGGCAGGCAGGCAGCTGGGGCAGCCCCAGATAACTCAGTGAAAGCCAATGGCACTGCATTTGGAGGGAACATGGTAGCACTGCCTAGCACAGTGAACAGTAACTCAGAAAGAGCCAGGCTTGCTTCTTTAGAAAAAGCAGGGATAAAAACAGGATGAATGTGGAGAGGGGCAGGTAGAAAACGGAAGCTGGACGAATTGATGGAATTGTTCCAGTGCAGTGTCCTGGGAGCCTGACAGGGAAGACACTCTCTCCTTCCAACATAATTTGCTTCTGCCAGCCAAACACTGTGAGGTGAGCTAAAGAGACAGGCTGGACAGAGAAGCAGGACACATACAGAGATATGCTAAGGAGGGACTGAGGGACTGACAACATTGGGAGGATAGGGCCCAGAATGGGGGGCCCAGCTCTGGTGCAGGGATCACTCTGTTAGCACTGTCCTAGGCCTCCTCAGTGCCAAGCACGGCCTGCGGTGCCTGACGACACTGCGATTGCAGTACGTACTGTGAAAGGTGTGCAGGTGGATGGAGAGGCCATTGGCTTGCCGGAAGCCCTTTCCACAGTCCCTGCAGACATATGGCTTGTCCCCAGTGTGGGTCCTCACGTGCCGGGACAGCTCGATGGATTGGGCGAACACAGCATCACAGTACTGGCATGCATACATTTTCCCTGCAAACGCACATGAGCGTGTAAGAACAAGCACTGAACACGAATGGCACTTCTGCAAACAGAACCCACTCTAAAGCACACACTAGAGAAATGTCACTGGGAGGTGACATTACCTCAGGCAATGCTGGGTAAGTCTGAGGCACCTCATCAAATGCATGCCCCTCACAAACATAACCATCACACAGTGGGTGAGCACGACTGGACGGGGAACAAAGCCCTTGTCTCCAGGAGAACCTGCTTGTTTATCAGGTTTCCACAGAGAGGAAGAGTCCACTCTACTTCCACCAGAGTAAGTCCTGCTGTCCAGAAACGTGAGTTAGATCTTGCAAAACACAGCCTAGGTTATGGGAGACCCATCTCACAGGAGAAAAATCTAGCATGGATTCCCACTACTACAAAGATGAGCTAGGGATTCAGAGGGGACAAAGCGTTCCAGAGACCCACTCAGTTAGCACACGGCCCTCGATTCCTTCAATTTCCCATGTGCACGAGAACGTAACCAGAGTTAGAAACAGGTGAGGAGCAAGCCTGGAGACCTGGCATCTGCACCAGGCCCCAGCTCCTCTCAGGCCAGGAAACAGCCGCTGGGGAGGAGGGTTCCAGATCCGCAAGGCCAGTGCTAGGCCCCACGTCAGCTAGAGCAATGGCCTTGTTCTTGTTTTTTTTACTGACCAGGCTTTGAGTAAGATTTTGTACATGTACACACATGCATACAAACACATATGTACAGTATGAATCCCAGCCTATCATCACTCTGATCCAAACTCTTTGGTGGCTTCTTGTAGCAAGAATCTGTTACTGTCACCTTAAAAGTCACTTCTGTAACTGAGTCATGCATGCATCTTGAGATGAGACACTACACTATCCTATCCAGGTGGCCTAGGGGAATCCCAGATAAGAGGGAGGACAGACACAGAGTCTAAGGAAGAGGCCTGCAATAGGTGCAGAGGCTGGAGTGATGTGGCCTAGAGCCAAGGAAGTGTCTAGAAGGTCAGGAACTGAGTCTCCCGATGAAACCATCCCAGATGAAACCTTCGTTTTACCATTCAGGACCCTTCTAAAAATAACTTCTAACTCCCTGGTGGTAACAACACGTGTTATCTCAAGCTATTATTTTTGGTAATTCATGAGGACAGAAGAGAAAACCCTGCAAGTCTTAGCCCTCAACTCCCTTCTCTGCACACTGCCTCTTAGGAGGGCCCCTCATGATTCTGCTCCCAGCAGAATCTCTGTGGTCCACCTGAAGCTCACTTGCACTGAGGAGAGGTGTGTGCTTCTTCCAGATGTCCCTCTGGCTGGATTGCGCATCTCTCTGAGGCCATCACTGATGGGGTGAACAGCACACCCAGCCCTGTCCTTCCCCATTGCTCCCCAGCCTTAGTTTCCACCATAGCAACAACTACCCTCTCCATTCCTATCACACACTTGCTATTTATCTTGCCCATTGAAATGTAAGTGCCACAAGAGCAGGGCAAGCATGTTCACAAATCATCTATATCTGGAACAGCACTCAAGAAAGCCATTCACCAGCAAGTGTTTCTTTCTTTTTTGTTTGTTTGGTTTTTCAAGACAAGGTTTCTCTGTATAGCCCTGGCTGTCCTTGAACTTAGGGATCTACCCACCTCTGCTTCTGGGATTAAAGGCATGAGCCACCACTGCCTGACAAGCAAGTGTTTCTTGAGGGCTCTTTGTTGCCATGCACTGTTCTAAGTTCCCTTGAAAGACTAGCAACTCCGTCATCACAGACCTGCGCTCTAACGGGACACTAGGGTGGATGAACTATGGTGCCAATGCCCGTCACATGGTAAGCATGCAGAGAAAAGTGAAAACAAACAAATAAACAACAACAACAACAACAAAACAGGCTGAGGGCAGTTTCCACTAGGGGGCCAAAGAACCATCACAAGAAGGTGTGGGAGGGAAGGCCTGGAGGAGGGAAGAGGAGCAGAGACCTCTGAAGGGAGAGGCCCCCAGAAAGGAAACAATCCTGGAGGAAGTGCCTGGGGGGGGCTGAGGCCTGGCAGGGAAACTAAGGCATTTAGCAGATGAACAGGCGCGATGAGAAGAGCTGTCAGAGTGGCGCCAGGGCTGAGTGAGGGTCGCCTGGCAGACTCCACTGCAGAGGAAGAGCCACTGCAGTGTTGAGCAGGGGAGTGGACGGAGGCATGGCTCCTCACACCTGGGAGCTCGGAGCCCTTCCCTGACCCAGCACTGGACTGGTCCCCACCACAGTCTCCTCCACCATCCTGGGATGCTACCTTGTGATGCACTGATAGTGCTCCCCCATCTCTACCCCTCCCAGCCCTCAGGCCGGCAGGTACAAGGGCACAAGGGTTCCAGGCCAGTCACCTGGCACTTAGCATGGCCCAGCCACAGAAGTACTCCATCAGCTCTTTCTCTTGCCTCAACACTACTGTAAGTGCTAACAATTCCCCGCTGTGTGTAAATACCGACCACAAAGTCTTGCTGCTGCTCTAGCCGACTCTTCAGAAGCCCTCCTGGGAAGCTTTCTGCTGCCTGTGCATACATGGTTACTTCTGCCTTTACTTCCCCAACTATTGTGCCTGCCTAAGGCCAAATGGTTTTAGCTCCCCCAGTGGCACTCTGCACAAAAGGAAGGGTGCCCTCACCTTCCGAGTGCTTCTTCTTGGTGTGGTAAGCCAGAGCTGAGGCCTGAGTGAAGGTCATGAGGCAATGCTTGCACATGAACGGGCGGTCCCCGGTGTGAAGGCGCAAGTGGTTCTTTAGGGTGGAGTTGGCTGCAAACTTGGCCCCACATTCTTCACAGGAGAAAGGTTTCTCGTCAAAGTGCTCGGTCAGCTTGTGGTACTGCATGCCTAGGTAGGGGTACCAGGCCCAGACGAAACACCATCAGTCAGTTAGGAACACAGCAGGAGCATGTCCAAACACGCTGCACTCGCCAGGCTCATGCTTGAGCCACACGCCAGGCCATCCGAGCCTCAGCGCGGCCTGCCTTGCCACTCAATGCCCACTAGTCCACCCCCTGCTCCCCAGTCACCTGAGTCTCACTCCTGGTTGAATCTGACATAGAGATTTTTAGCTGACCTTCCCCGTTCACTCCTCTCACTATCATGTTTCATTAGGTTTACCAGACATCAAGGGTAAGGGAAAATGATTCTGACTTAATACCTTAGGGTTTCCGTATCAGTAAGTTTCTTATCAATAAGTAAATGGAACGTGGGCACCAACAAACCAGACGTCAAACATCTGGCTACAATTACAATCGCCAGTGTGTGGTGCTAGGTGTTTAGTTCTGCTGTCTTTAAACTTCCTCACAGTGCACAGAGTGGAGTGAGGGACCTCCCCACCAGCTGGGAGAGCAATGCTCTGGGGGCCGACCCCAGTGCTTATGTTCTTCTTCTCAGATACCACCAGGCCTCTAGGAACCTGTCCTAGAGCTGAAGCCATCCACGCTCATGGCACACACACGGGGCCAGGCTGGAACCCAGGCTACAGCATCTGCAGCCACTGTCCTCCACGACTGCCGTCTGACATACCTGAGGCGTGAGCAAACTCTCTTCCGCAGAGGTCGCATGCCACAGGCAGCCGCTTCTTCTTCTTCTTGGGGGCGTCAGGCTCTCCCGCCGTGCCGTGGGTCTCCAGTTGGTGCTTCTGCAGCCCCTTCTCCGAGTCCTTGGTCTCACTGCTGTCCTTACACTGCACCTGTCTGCTCTTGGCCACCCGGCAGCGCTTCATGTGCACCTTCAGACGACAGTAGAAATGGAAGCTCTTGTCACAGGCTTTGCAGATGAAGCTCTTCTTGGCAGAGTCCGGGGAGGCAGAAGTGTCTTTCTCCTGTTGCTCTGGCACAGACTCAGGTTCCCCCTGATCCTTTTGTTCCGTCGGCTGGCAGTCTTCTCTGGCTGCACTGGCTGTTTTCTCCTCTTTGTCCTTGGCTCCAGAGTGAAAGCTATCACTCACCGTGAACCTCTCCTCTCCATTTTCCTTGGTAAGAAACCCTGCACAGGAGAACACTCGTGGCTCTAGGGCTCAGCTTCTATTATGCTTTGCAACTTTTCTAACACACTCTTAGAGGAGACTGGATTATGTGGATGCTCAGGAAACTCAGAGTAATATTGCTGTCATCTTTACTTCCCACTAAACACAAAGAGCATCATATCACACCTGCGCTCCTGGCTGTTAGGTACCAAGAGCACATAAGAGGAGTAAATATCTTGAGATACAACAACCTCTTACATCAACCACTGTTTCTTCTACTCAATATAGAAAGTGCCCTGGGGTCTACCAGGCCCCAACCCCTGTTCCTTACCACCATGTGCCAATTCCTGCATGAGGGGTTGCAGACCAGAGAAAGACTTGTGGACACTACACAGGAGGCGACAGAGTGCAGTGGCCGAGACAGATTTCTCCATGCCCTTGCTCAGCACTGCTCTCAGGGCCACTTCAGGACTCACTGTCTCAGAGGATATGCTCAGCATCTAAATGAAAACCAGAGACAGAGCTGTGTTAACATCAGAGTTTCTCTATGTTCTTCAATACCAGGGGGTCGGGGGTGGGGGGTGGGGTGATGTGATATGAATTATAGAAGACATGGAGCTCTCTAGGTAGTTTATGTTTCATGAGACACATGAAGAGCCCTGTTTTTCAAAGGACAAGAAAATTAGCAAAGTGCAAACCAGGGAAGTACATATCAAGACAGACGTGCAAACTGAGGAACAAATGGGGCACGAGTGTTTCCTGCAGGACTGTCTTCTTAGCACCTGGCACCTCTCAAGAAGCCTTTCTAGATCTGAGCATGGGAAGCCTGGAGGGGGCAGGGTATAGGATTCTAGATCTGAGCATGGGAAGCCTGGAGGGGGCAGGGTATAGGATTCTAGATCTGAGCATGGGAAGCCTAGAGGGGGCAGGGTATAGGATTCTAGATCTGAGCATGGGAAGCCTGGAGGGGGCAGGGTATAGGATTCTAGATCTGAGCATGGGAAGCCTGGAGGGGGCAGGGTATAGGATTCTAGATCTGAGCATGGGAAGCCTGGAGGGGGCAGGGTATAGGACTCTAGATCTGAGCATGGGAAGCCTGGGGGAGGCACAAGGTATAGGATTTTAGATCTGAGCATGGGAAGCCTGGAGCGGGGTGGGTGGGTGGTGGTGGCAGGGTATAGGATTCTAGATCTGAACACAGGAAGCCTGGAGTGGAGCAGGGTATAGGATTCTAGATCTCAGCATGGGAATCCTGGAGGGGGGCAGGGTATAGGATTGTAGATCTGAGCATAGGAAGCCTGGGGGTAGCAGGATATAGGATTCTAGAAGTGAGCACAGGAAGCTTGTGTGTGTGTGTGTGTGTGTGTGTGTGTGTGTGTGTGTGTGTCTATAGCATTTGGCATCGGCTGCTTCTGTAGAGATCAGGATAATTTTTCATAATATATAATTGTCTCCACATCTAGAAGTAATTCTGCATAGAGAGTGGCTTCATATTTTTAGACACTTAGATGTACCCTTTTAAACATCATTTTCTTTCATAAGAAACTCAGCGTTTTAAAGCAAGTTCAAATAGGGGCTTTAAAGAGGCCAGGAATATAATTTCAAAGCTGTCCTCTTTCAGAATGTTAGAGCTGTGGGCAGAGAGTCAGCACACTGAGAAAATGAAGTGAGACCATCCACAGATGGCCACATGGAACTTTCAATTCGGAAGGTATTTTATTTCTGCTCTTTTCAGGTCTATCTAAATAACCCTGATGCCCCTGGAGGCAGGCAGGAGACTAATTAGTGAGGCTAAAGCGATCAACGGCAGAGGCCCTGGCTCTGAAGTGCACAGCACTCTGGAGAGAGACGGGCAGATGAGCCTTGCCTCTGGAGCTCTGCAGGAGCGTGTGCCGCCTTCATTCCGTCTGAGAGGCAGACTGAGGCGGGGCTGTCACCAGTGGGGATGGTTAGAAACCTGCCCTTGTCTATGTGGATCAAAAGGACACTCCAGGTACATCTGTGGTTTAATTTTATGTTCTTTATTATCCTTCCCTGTTGGAGATGTACATAGCCAAGTCTGGATATCTCTGAGTCTTCCTCAGCCCCCACCTAGATTCTGGGATGCTGGTCACATTGTGAGATGCCTCACCGAAAATGAGCTGGCATTATTTGCTGCCCCATATGGGTAAAGCTTTGTTCTATCTATGTTTATCTTGGCTCTTTCAAGAAGCCAGAAGAAAACATGCAATAAGACCAACTTCCTTCATCTGAGACCAGCTGCTTCTGAGAACATGGTAGAGAAAGAGTCACCATTTCTCCAGCTATTCTAAGCTACGGCAGTTGGAAGATGTGTTTGCTGGGGTTGTATTACTGGCTTCATTCAAATTCTGGCTTCACTGCTTATCGCCAGTGTCCTAGACCGGAAACACAAACCTCTTACTCACCGGTTTCCAAGACTGGAAACAACTGTGAAAGCCTGAACTCTTCTGTAAAGGCAGATGACATCACTTGCCACTTAGGGCTGGAAAGCTAAAGAACAAAGGTGTTCTGTTGTGGAATATTATTTCAACTAGGCAAAGATGTGTTACATTTGTTTACGCGGTGGAATATTAGTTTAAATGTGTGAAGGTGTGTTACATTTGTTTATGCTGCATTTGTTTAATTATGTAAAGATTTGTTGCATTTATTTCACCTTGCCTGCCTAAAGTACCTGGTTGGTCTAATAAAAAGCTGAACAGCCAATAGCTAGGCAGGAGAGAAGAAATCTGGGCTCAAGAAGAAGGAGGAAGAGGAAGAAGAGAACAAGGGAGAAAGAAGGGAGATGCCTGGGGCCAGCAGACACACAAGGAAAGAAGGTAAAAGGCCCTGAGGCAAAGGTAGATAGAGAGAAACAGGTTAAGATAAAAGAGCTAGCTAGCACCGAGCATAAGCTACGCCGAGCACTCATAACTAAAAATAAGTCTCCACGTCATGATTTGGGAGCTGGTTGATGGCCCCAAAGGAAAAGCCTGGCACAGTGTTCTGCAGAGCTGGTGGAGCAGCAGGTATGCAGTAGGTATACCGCAGAGAACCAAGATGGCTCAGGCATCGACCCTGCAAGTTCTACAGAACTCGATAATCACAGCCCTTTACCCACTCCTCCACTCCCCACCTCTTTCACAATCTCAGCCAGATGCTCATCCTCTGAAGAGAAGTGCTTGAGCTCCATCATCTGCTGGATGGCCTCTGTGACCAGCCTGCTGTGCCTCAGGATTGTTTCCAACACAATGCTCTCTGGGGCAGTCACTGAAAGAAAGGGAGGCCAGATACTCAGCCAAACCATGGGCATCATTTTCTCCCTCACCTCTCAACTCCACTCTTCACCAAGACAACACATGGCATCTGTCGCTTCATTTGGGCTAGGAGTGAGGAGAGTAGCCAGCCACTGTAGCCAGCCCATAATAATGAATAAGGGCTTGTCAGCACCCACATCCCCCAACAGTTTCCTTGTCTTTGTGTGTCTTACCACCCGATGTTTACATGCACGTGGATGCTGTGCCATGTTTGAATTAGGACTTTCTAGCTAGCTCCTCAAACACCACTTTCCTGAACACACTCAAAATCTTTCTTCTTGCTTTCTTCACACACAAAGCACCTTGGTCACCTATGGTCACCCCGCTCTGTAGGAGAACATGGGAACTTACATGCCACTGCTCCTGAGGGGAGGGACACAGATGGCAACTGTAAGGGAGCCTTCTTGTTCCCCAGGGGTCAACAGTTGTCTTTGTCGGGGGAACACGGTGGCAGAGGGCGGACAACTCACCTGCCCGGAAGAAAGCCCCGGCGCCAGGCTCCCTTCCTACTTCTTCCAAGAGCAGGTTCAGTGGGCAGGTCTGGGCCTCCTGAGCTACTAGCAGCAGCTGCCAAACGGCTGTTGCAGAGAGGGTCTGCCTTTCCAGAGCTGCTGACATCAGGGAACTGAAGCCCCCTGAGCCAGAGTCCTGTTTCACGAGTGTCTCCATAACCTTCAAGATGCAACACAAACGTGAGTGAGAGAGTGGTCCTGAGCTGGCGGCGGAACAGTCAAGTCTCGGTGCCGGGTTCGGGTGAAGGTGTTCTGGGAGCGGAGGTCTTTGCAACTTTCACCTCTTTCAACCTGGGAGGCTTTTATAATCACATTTACTCTGTGTATAGGGGCTGGGGTATGGAGTCAGGGACACAGCCTAGTAGTACAAAGCTTATTTAACATACATGAGGCCCTGGGTGTGTGTATATACACACACAAAATAATTATAGCTCAAAGTCTCTCTCTCTCTCTCTCTCTCTCTCTCTCTCTCTCTCTCTCTCTCTCTCTCTCTCTCTCGTGTGTGTGTGTGTGTGTGTGTGTGTGTGGTTTGGTTTATAGGCAGGATTTTACCGTGCATCCCAGGCTGGCCTTAAACTCATAATCCTCTTCTCCTTGGCAATGGGATTATAGGTGCGTACTACCAAACCTGGCTACTGACAGAGTTCTTATTTGTGACAAAGTTCTTTGTTCCTTTTCATGAATGCTTTTCTTTATTACTATAGAACTATGCAATGCAAAATATAGGACTACAACTCTTTAGGCCAGTGAGATGGCTGAGGGAGTAATGGCCCTGGCCACCATGTCTAATGAGCTCAGTTTGATTCCTAGAACTCACCTGATAGGAGAGAACTGAGAGAAAGTTGTCCACTCTACAAACTAAATAAACAAAACTTTAAAACAAAGAAGCTGTGAGAGAGCGGGACGTCCGTCTTCGGGTCATAGTAATTGTGGTGTCGATCACCCGGGAGCGAATTAAAAGTGGGTGATGTTGAGAAAGGCAAGAAGACTTTGGTTCAGAAGTGTGCCCAGGGCCACACTGTGGAAAGGGGAGGCAAACATAAAACTGGACCAAACCTCCACGTCTGTCTGGGAGGAAGACAAGTGTGGCCGCTGCATGGCCGGACACAGATGCCAGCAAGAAGAAAGGGATTCCCCAGGGAGAGGACACCCAAAAAGTACATCCCCGGAACAAAAATGATCTTCGCTGGAATTAAGAAGGAGGGAGAAAGAGCAGACCTAATTGCTTAGCTTAAGAAGACTACTAATGAGTAATTCCACTGCCTTATTTATTATAAAACCAATGACTCATGGCTTTTAATGTGTACCATAATTTAATTCATACACCAGAATTCAGCAGATCATGAATGGCTCACAGTGTTTTTGTTGGACAGTCCTGATTTAAGTAAAACTGACTTGTAGCAAAGTGGATATGATCTTTTAAAAGAAAAAAAAAGAAAGAAAGAAAAAACTGCAACTGTTCTATTTGGCACTTACCCTTAGAAAACAAGTCACCTTCTAGTTCTCCTTCTTGGCATTTCTCAAGATAGTGGTGCATATGTATTTATAGAAAATGCAAATGTGTGTGTATACATAGCCATATTTCCCCTCCCTCCCTCCCTCCCTCCCGCTCACCTCTCTGTCTCCAGGGGCTAAGCTCTTCACATGTGAGATCATCTTCAGCACCACCTGGTTGTCTGTGAGAACCTCAGACAGGTTTTCGTGGTACTTTCTCAACAGCTCAGCACCATAGTCCTCAGGGCTAGGGAGGGCTGGAAGGAGAGCAGTACACCAGTAAGGCCTGATGCTCAAAAGCAGCCACAGACAAGTTTGGGAGAACAGCAGCTGAGAGCTGTTTGTGCCGCAGAGCGGAGGCCCGCGGCTAGCCCCGGGCTGCACACACAGCAGCCAGGTCTCCTCTGGTCTACACAGAACCACCTGTGCTTCCGGGTTGTTGAAACAGACCAGTGCCTGGTAGAAGCCAGGGATGCTCAGCAGGCGGGTAATGAGGAGGCTGCACTTGCAAGAGGCTCTGACGTACAGATTCAGGGGGTCATCCTCACAATGCCCAGGGTAAAGGACCCATATGGTGATCCCAAATACCACCCGCCACCAGTCCAGGCTGTTCAGATGCCCTCTCAGCCCATCTGTTAGCTACTTCTTAAATCAGATTTCCTTAAAGGTAAAGAAAATACAGGAAATCCACACAAAACTAAATCCCTTAGTTTATAAATAGTTACGTTTTTATTTCCCTCTTTGACCCAGTAAATCCACTTCTGGAAACTAAGCCAAAACAAAACAAAACAAAACAAAACAACAATAAGAAAAAAAAAAACCCTAAAGGCAAAGAACCATTGCCATGGTGGAGCCATGGTGGGCCATGGTGGAGCCATGGTGATGATACTGACTGTGGAGACAGTCTCTAATACGTGCTGAGAGCCCACTATGTGCCAGGCACTTTACTAAATGTTTACTGGTGTCATTTCACAATGGCCACAAAAATGAATATGATGGTTACAACTCTTACACCCATTCCAGGGACTATGAGATTCATAAAGTGAAGCTGCATGCTTAAGGTCAAACAGCCACAAAATGCCACCATGACTTCCAGGCTTCCCGTTATACCACATCAACCCAAATCAGGGCATGTCTGTGTGATAGAAAAGTATATACCCTTCAAAAAAGATTGGAGTTTTCAGAAATACAAGAGACTCTTTTGCTATTGTTAAGTGGGCAATCATACAACTAAAAGGTAAGGTAATCTATAAACATGAGCACACATCTCAGTGTCAACAGTAAAGGACTTGGGAGAGGTGGGTAAAGCAATAGCTGATATTCTTCATTTGTGGGAACTGTCCCACTTTGTGTATATGTACATATAAATCACTATAAGCTGGAGAAAAGCCCTCCTGTTTCCCAGAAAGCCATCTTGGTCCTATATGCTCTGGCATGGGGCAAAGTAGTTCCAGCTGGGCTAAGAACGGAACCGAGCTCCCTCCCCCAAGCTGAGGGACACCAAGGGGGCTACCTGGGGATTGGAGCACACAGCTGGGAAGGGGGCAATCAGGATTCGAATTAGCCACTCACATTCACCCACACAGTCTGCTGGGATGCACAGCCTCCTGGGCCCCTCTGTCCTCTGTTCAGTTTCACAGGTGACCCTGGCTAGCCCTGTGGGAGGAGGGTCCATTAATAAGCCTGAACCATAGAGACCCTAGGAGGGAGCTTAATGAAGAAGAGTCCTCAGATTCCAACTAATCTGACAGCGAGCTTGCTTCGCAATGCAACGCCATTCCTTAACACAGCTCTTCTTCCCAGCATGGGGCCAGGAGGGAGCTTTAAACTGTGATTTTCTGTACAAGCAGCTCCTGTCCAGAGACTGAACAATTAACTCGTACCTGCAGTGCTAGGTGACTCCGCTACTTTCTGCAAATTCTCCAGCAGGAGGCCCAGGTTTGGGAACGCTGTCCTCACAGCCTGGAGGAGTTTTACCAGGCTCTCCGCAGGCAGGGTCTTCTCTTCAGCCATTCTGTGCAACAGCTTCTCTATCGTCTCCTTGGGTGTTCTGCCCTCACAGCAGTTCAGAATCACCTGCAGGGGCATGCAATCAGGCAGACACTGTTACTGCAATTCAAAATGGATCGAACACTGCCGGAAAGCCAGCAAGAGAGCCTTACCGGATGCCATCTCCAAGCCCTCCCCAGCTGGTCTCCAGCACTACTTTTTGTCAGAGTCCTTTTTTCTGTTTTGTTTTTGTTTTTTTTAAATCTCAAACATTCTCCAAACAAATAGCTCTATGAAACTCTTCCCCAGCAGTAAGTCCTTTGCTTCCAATAGCTTGCACTGTCTGAAAACCTTTTTTAGAAACAGGACTGGCCTAGTATTTGTTATATAGCCCAGGCTTAACTTGAACTCATGGCAATCCTCCTGCTTCAGCCTCTCAAGTGCTAGAGGTACAGGTGTGCACCAGCACAGCCAGCTGAAAGCCCTTCACACTTGGCTGGTATAGTCCAGGAAGTAGTGCACATCTGACCAGCTCTTTGGATCCTCTCTGCTTGAGACACCAAGACTGAGAAACAGGCCAGCGCTCAACACTGTTAAACACTTAACACTATCTCTGTTCCACATTCAATTCTGTTTATGGACTTCTACTTTATTTGAATACTAAAAAAACTTTAGTCTCTGGTTACAAAACAATAAAGTGTTCTTTCAGATTATTTTCTTGTAAAATCTTTTGTTTGTAGAGACTAGGTCTTACTATGGCTGTCCTATCTGTCCTGGTACTCACTCTGCAACACAGTTTGGCCTCAAATTCAGGGAAATTCTCCTGCTTCAACCTCCTGAGCAATGAGGTTACAGTGTGTGCCCCTAGGCTTTGTGGGTTTGTGTGTATACATGCCTATACTCCTGTGCTGTGACACACACGCGCGCACACACACACTCCTATGCTCTGTACATGCAAAGGCCAGAGGAAGACCTGGGTGTCCTGTTCTATCAACTTCTACCTTATTCTCTTGAGACTAGGGTCTTTCACTGAACTCAGATCTTGGCCTGCCAGCCCCAGTGATCTCTCTCTGCCCCACCCCCAGCACCCCCACCTACAGGCACACATGGTGACTCTGCCTATTTAGTACACGGGTGCTGGGATCCACACTCAGGTCCTCACGCTCATGCAGCTCTCTTACCCACCAACCCATCTCCCCAGCCTCTCAATGGCCACACATTTCAGCTCCACTCACGACGCAACAGTCAGTTTCCCTTGATCTTTCTTGGTTTGTCAATGGGTTTTCTGACAAAAGGGTCACAAGGCTCTAGAAAATATGCTGAACAATTAAACATATGACAGACATTTTCCTAGTGCCACAGAACTATTTCTTTTCTTTCGAGACAGGGTCTGTAGTGATATATTGTGTGCCCTAATAAACTTGCCTGAGGATCAGAGAAACAGAACAGCCAGCCACTAGTTCTTACCTCAGGCAAGTTTATTAGGGTATACAATATATTACTACAAGGGTTTCTCTGTATAACAATCCTGGCTGTCCTAGACCTTGTAGACCAGGTTGGCCTCAAACTCACAGAGATCTACCTGCCTCTGCCTCCCACGTGCTGGATTAAAAGTGTGCGCCACCACACCCTGGCACAGAACTATTTCTTAATGGACCACAGTGCAATATGCATAGTATGGCTCTTACAGAATTAAGAGAGCAGATTATTTCAATGTATTTGGTCCATGGATCCACAGCAACTGAGCTGTGAGCCTTCCTCTGGGAAATGTCTGCTCTCAGGAGACAGTCAAGCAGATTAGTCACAGAAGCATGCCAGCAGCTGCCATTATCAAATTAGCTCTGTTATAAAATAACAAATTGAGCTTTAAAACCAAATTGGCTTTCTACATATGAAAGGAATACACACACACACACACACACACACACACACACACACACACACACATATATATGATAATCAAGTTGTCAGATTCCCTGTTAGTCATTTTTCTTTGGATAAAGTCTAATATATGGTAGATATCGACTAAGAAAATCATAATTTAAAATTTAAGAGCCTGTATTTAAAAACCTGTAGTGACTTCAGCACCAACCCTTCACTCTTAAGCAGCCTTCTGATGCCCAACAAAGCAGCTCAGGGATGGCTCTTATGGCCAGACTGACCCACTTTGTACCCCAGTTCTAGCTATTCATGCTGTGTGACTTTGGGCAAGTTACATGATTCTTGGAAGCTCGTTTTCCCCAGCTGCAAATGAAGACAACTGCACCAACTCCTGAACTGTCCTTCTGAGGATCCTGTGAGATGAGGCTGCTGCTTACAGAGCCTGGTGTGACTGCTAAGGACACACATGCTCCTTCAGAAGTGTGCTGCCATCACCAACAAGCCATCTGCACAGTGGTAAGGATGTTCTCAGTGTGCTCAAGCCCAGCAGAGCCCAGGTGAGCTCAGCAGAGCCTCAGCCTCCTCAAGCTCCCAGTTCTTAGGAGGATCGTCTCTGTCCATGAAGTTATAGAGCTGCTCAGAAGGAAAATTTAGGAACAGCAGAAGTCTTTAGTACATCACTTAGCAGGCCATATGCAGCAAGCAAAAGGCAACTATAGCAATTGCTATGCTTATGCCCTGAAGTAAGAAATTTTTCTTTCTCATTTTTTCATAGAAAGAACTCAAGGCTTTTACAGATAAAGCATGAAAAGCATAATTTCATAAAAGAAGTTCTGAAAGGCCTGTGCTCCTTCCCCACGGTGCCATGACACTGTGGCCATGAACTCAACATTCACTTCTGGAGTCGGCTTGGCTGGGCTTCTGAGTCTTCTAGGAGCAGCTGCTGCGGCTGTATGACCCCAGCTTAAGAAGTGTTGCTGTGATTTGCAACTAATTTAAGTTCTGCCCAGCCTTTTTCGTCAAGTAAACCGAAAGTGACAGAAGAAAATGACAGTGTGGTCTATCCTGCAGCAGAGCTCAGGGCTGGGGCTGGTTCCACCTCTAAGTGCTGTTTTACAAGATAATGGAACAGCTCAAAGGCCACTTTCAGCCTAGCTCATCAGGAAAGAGCTGGGGGGAATAATCGAATGAAATCTCTCAAAAGGGAATCAGAGGCTTCTGGTGCAATAAGCAACTTGCTGAAACTGAGTGCCTAAGATTTCACCTAATCTGAAACCTCAGGAGGCAAACACCAGCTCATTCCCACCATATTAGCACTGTCTATGAATTTTACAGAACTTTAAAACATCAATTTCTAAAATACATTTTTGAGATTAGAAGCTTCCCCAACTGTCTGTCTGCCTGGATAGCCAACCTAAGATGGCTCAGGCAGATGGAATCTAGGACCCAGACCACTGTGAACACAGTGCTATCAACACCATTGGTTTGGAAACCATCTCTCCTGAGCATCTAAGTCACTCTCTCAGTTTTAAGAAGTAATGCCACGAAAGTTCTCTCCCCCCACCCTTCCTTCTAGACAGACATATTTTTAGCACAAAGTTGAAATCGATAACACCAACAAATACAGTTATCTAGTTGCCCTAAGAAGTCATGCCAGCAGTTTTATGAGGGTTTTAGCAGCTAGCTGTTGGGAGAATAAACTGCTATGACCTTCCTGAAGGGCAATTTGACAATGTCCACAAAGACTTTTACACTCTATTCTAAAATTCCATTTAAAAATTACCCTACGGAAATAATATCGAGAAGTCTGCAGAGCTTTGCCTGCAAGGATGTCCTCTACAACATCATTTATAAGACAAAGTAGTGGCAACAAATGCCCAAGAATAAAGAGTGAATGAGTCATGGGATGCCCATTAGGATATAATGCTCCCCCATCCCTTAGTGCAGATAGGAGATGTGTGGTAGCAGGGAAGAGCCAAGAGTTTGTACTGTCTCATCCAGGACTCCAAGGAGACAAAGGGAAGCACAAGCTGCTAGCAGGAGCCTCTCGATTTTTTACAAATTTACTTTTGCTTGTTTTCTTGTGTATCTACATATTAACCATGTATCACTTCTGTAAATATGAAAAGCATCACAATTACAAATGTGCCACGACATTCAACTCTTGCTACAACGGCGTCCCGTGAAGTCAGAGTCACAGCAGCAGCAGTGTCATCTGCCCATCCACCTGCCCAGTGGCCACGTGCTGCAGAGCTATGGCAAGAAATGGAAAGGAGCATGCCACAGGAACCTCCAATCAGCCAAGGTGATTACTACGCAGAAGGTATCAAAACATCACAAGGCAGAAAGCACCTCGTGCAGCAAAGGTGCCAGGAAGATGCTCTGCAGAAGTTCAGAAGGGGGCAGAGGCTTGACACAGTTACCCTTTTTTCGGAGACAGGCAGGAATTCCTCCTTGGCTGTTTCCAGGAACTCCACAATAGGTCTGAGCTGTGTTATACACTGGATCAGGTCCTCTTTGTGTTCCAGTAACAGAACAGACAAGGTCTTTCCCTCCCCTGAGCTCCCTGGGGGAGAAAGAATTAGAGACACACAAGAGAAGCTAGTCAATTTGAAGAAAATGACAGTGTGGTCTGTCGAGAGAGATCTAACAGAATAGTAAAGTGCTTCGGTGCACCTGAATGCAGAATCACTTTTGGAGAGGAAAATACTTTATTATTCTGTTTAAACTCTATGAAAGGAAAAATGTTTCATTTATCTGTCGAAATACAAAGCTTCAGAGGCAGCCAGAGGTTAACTTCTGGTAGGCAAGGCCACTGCTTTGTACCTAACCCAAATGAGAGCAACTTCAGCTTTAAGTTCTGGCAGCGAACCAGTCACTTGAGGCACTGCTTTGGACATTTGGCTCTTTGAAAGGCATGAGGACAGTGACAGTAGCCTCAGTTTGCTGAGGTGCCAGCCTAGATAACTAGGGCTGAAACGGAGACTCACATGGAGACTGTACATATTTAACATGCAGCTTTTGGGATGGCACAAGAACCTACATGAAAGCCACCAACGATACACATCACTGGCTGGAACTCTAAAAGCTGGGTCACCCAGGTGGCCAGAATGCCCTCCTACCTTTTGGCTGAAGCTGAGACACCTTCTCTGCAGGTGTGGACTCCTGGTACAGTCTCATCAGAGACAAGACCACCTGCACATCTAGGCTCCCATCGTGCACTTTGTCCAGGATTCTCTGGAATACTGAGCCTCCTCCTTCATCCTTGAGACATCCCATTATGGTCTGTGAACCAAGTGCCCAGAGAGAAAGAGAGACTAATTACCCACAAGAACTACATCTATGGTGTAAGGGCTCTGACAACTTGACCTCACACCTCTCCCTCAGCCCTTCACTCACTGCACCAGCTTGTAAGTACAGCAACCCAACCAGCTCAATTGCCAGGGCACCCACTCCCATCCCCTAAGCCTTCCTTCAGGACCTCACAGGCCCACTTCCTCCCTGCTAGTCCTCCCTGTACTGGACACACATGCTGTAAATGTTTCATGACCGCTTTCTCCTTGGAGACTTTTGGGAAGGCAGCAAACATGCTCCCAGGACTCTACAGCCTCAGCAAGAAGCACAGCCCGCCACATAGTAGGTGTGCAGTATATGTCTAACGAATGCAATGCACTTCTTGCCTAATTAGACCTTTCTGAATCTTAAGACACTGGATATTTCCCAGGCAAAGATATCTGAATTTCAAATTGAATGAACTGTCATTTTACTATTTGAGAATGCAATTAAAATCTTGGGAGTTAGGAAAAAAGAACACTTTAAGTCATTTACATTCTGAATGATAGACTATTTAGAAAGACATGGGCCTTATTACTTTTAGATATATTCTGTAATAAGGCTAACAATGTGTTGGCTTATAGGTGCCAGCTGTCAGAGAACATGATTCACATATTAATTACCCCATGGTAATGGCTGCTTCTGCTCTAGACAGGAAAGTGTCAAAGTTTCCTCTGGAAGCAACACTCACACACAGCCTGTCCTGCCTCTTGCCTCGTGCTGACCTTCCAATAGCATTAGGCATCACTCCACCTTGGTGCCAAGGTTTCCTGACTTCAGGGATCCTGAAGTACTATGGTTAAAAACCCATCTTTGTGGTCAGCCCCTTTCAGCTTTCTCCCAAATCCATAACCACAGCAGGATCTAAAACATTATTTTGAGGAGACTGGGAATTGTTACACAGCCTAGCTGGCCCCAGCCTCCTGCCTGCCAACCCTTGCTTCTTTCCCTGACATATTCCAGGCCCCTTCTGATCCAGAGCCACATTACTCTGCGAGATATGCCTTAGACTCCAGGTCTCAGGACCATAACCTTGAATATTTCAGATCACAGCAAAGTATCAGCAATCCCAGTGGCAAAATAAACAAAATTAACATGCCTTTCTTTGACCTGACAGGACATCTCTTATGTAAATGAGAGGAAGACCAATGGAAGGTAGAGTTAATATTTCTATTTTAACAAAAATTTATTTTGAAAACTTGAAGTTACCAAAACATAATTCCTTCATACAGTTGCATGTATACTTTTATATTAACCTTTAAAAGGGGTTTCTTATGGTTTTGGTCTCCTCCAAAAGTAACCATGGACAAAAACCTAGTTTAATAATCTACACTTCCATGACTAAGAGCACTTGCTGCTCTTACAGAGAGGACCAGAGTTCAGGCTCCAGCACCCATGTTGGGACGTTCACAACCACCTATAACTACAGTTCTAGAGGATCTGATACCCTTCTCTTCTGGCTTCTGCAGGCACCTGAACACAAACTACATCTACACAGGTGCACACACATTAAAAAAAAAAAATCTACATAAATATTTTAGAAATAATTTCCATTAACCTTAGGTAGCATATTGTCTACTGTAAAAACAATGAACAAGAAATAAAGACATCAGGTGAATGCTTAAATCCCCTTTGGCCAAACTAATTCAACTTCGCATGCTTTTTGTTAGTTGGTCTACCATCTCTTTAGAACACCCTTCACTAATAGCAGTAGAGATTCTGGGGTCAACAACATGCAAAACAGCTCCCAAGGCCTCGGCCTCCAGATATCTACACCCTTGGGCTGAGCCTCATGACCTACTTCTCAAGAAGAGCCTATGGCAGAAGCAATGGGATAAGCCTTTGGGAGTTAGGGTTACTATGCTTTTCTGTCTGGCCCATGAGCACATGTGTGCATGTAAGAGACAGGGGAAGCATGGGCTTGCTCTGCTCACCTGCTGTCCCTCTCTGCCTTGTTCTGGGAGATGCCAGCCACCATGTTTGAACTGCCCTAGGGAAGAGATCCCAGGAAAGAAGGATCAGGTCCAATTGCAGCAGAGTGTAGTATAAAAGCACACCTTCTGGAACTCACTAAGGTTCTGGGGAGCTTGAGCCTGGAGACAGCAGTAGCTGGCTGACACCCCAGCTGCAGCCTTGTGAGACTTAAATCAGGGACCAGGCAGGCTCCACCTGAACTCCTGACCTGCAGAAGCTGTGGGAATAAGTACTGCTGTTTCCAGGCTGCTGAATGGTGCAGTGGAAGAGGTAGCTCAGTGTCACTCCTCACTCCTAACACCCTCAGTAAACACACCGCTTCCTGTTTTCCTTTTCTTCCTTCCTTCCTTTCTTACTGAGATCACACAGCCATCTTATTCCACCCCAGGCCAGGCTGTTTCCTTTGTTCACCTACGGCTCTCTCACTAGTCCACACTCTCTCTGGGTATCGACTGTGGCTGGCATTATCATCTGAGCTGAGGGGAATGGAGCTTCCGCCAACAGTGGCTTCTGAAGTGCTCTCGTCTGCTGTCTCTCCCTCTGCAGAACTACTCAGCGGTGAAATGAAAACATTTGTTAACTTCATTGCTCAGCAGTGGTGCTGGGTGACCACCTGGGAGGAGAAGCAGGAGCGGGCTGATGGGAGGGCAGGAGGGAACCGTCAGCTGCCTGGACAGTCCTGCTCTTCACTCCAGCACTGACTGGGCATCCACATCAGAGCTAGCACTCCAGGCTGCAGGCGTTCTGTAGTGTAGCAGGCCCCCTTCTGCAACAGCACTCTGCCCAGACAGGGGTGCCGAGAGGGTGCCATATATTGTGCAGAGCTGCTACCATGTGATGTAACTCCAAGATCCCCAGTAAAATACAGCCTTGTCACTGGGGCCAAGTTCTTCAACCAAACACTACAACTTCTTTGACTCTTAAGGGGTTAAAGGTACTTTAGTAAATCCACGTCAACACATGTTCACACAAGTAGTCAAAATTACCAAGTGAAATACAGGTATACACATTTAAAGATGAGGCAGCCAGTTCTCCTTCTACAACCCAGGCAAAGCATCGAATCTGTCCCTTCACTCAAGCCTTTTCATTATCAACTGCTTCCGCCTAGGACTTTCACATTTGTTTGAGTGACAGCCAGGCCCTCCCTGCCATGCTGAGGGCCAGGGGACAGCAATAATGATAAAGATGGGGCTGGGGTGTAGCTCTGTTTAGCATACATCAGGCCCTGCTCAATCCCTGGCACCAAAAATAAATAAAAAGAAACAATACAGACCATAAATAATAGTTCCACACCATCCTGGACTGAGTGTAGACTTGCTGTCTTCTTTACTCCTCACACTACCCCAGGATGCATTCCTTCTGCTATTTTAGATGAGCACTGGAGAGGCTAAGGAACTTACCAAAGGTCACAGGGCAGCAAGCAGAGTAGTCTGAATGAAACACTGGATACATTAAGTCCATCTGCACTGGATGCCCCGGACCTACCAGAACC
Source organism: Peromyscus eremicus (assembly GCF_949786415.1). Lineage (NCBI taxonomy): Eukaryota > Metazoa > Chordata > Mammalia > Rodentia > Cricetidae > Peromyscus > Peromyscus eremicus. Next base: position 148,046,682 of record NC_081417.1, read on the forward strand.
AGTCACTGAACACTGAGTAGGACACAGGTAATATGCACACCATCCTTACTTCGGAGACCAGTACACAGTGCTCACACCAAGTTTAACTGAACCTTTTTCTACAACTGCAAGTCTTCCTAGAGCTCTAGCTGTGTGGCCCAGACTTGATGTACAGAGGCGATCTGGAAAACACCAACTGACTTTCCCCTCTTGTAGACCTGTGAACTGATGGCCAGCCGGTTACTTGCTCTGAGAGGGTTAGCCCAGCCAGTGAGCACTGTCCTTACGACAAAAAGCCGCACCATACCACAAGGCAAAGCAGTGCCACTGCCGAGAACATCAGACTCACAGAGCAGGACACCAGCTGCCTCTGAGATGCAGCTGAAGGAGAGGGAATGCTCCCTGGTCTCCAGCTCTGGGGGTCTTCCTAGGACGTCAGATTTGAAAGTGAAATAAGACAGTCCAGAAATCCAATAGTGGAGAAGTTAGCTTCTTATTCCTGACAAAGATTGCTTTGCTATATACACAATTAACTAAAAGCAGAGACTCGCCAGGGATAAAGGAAGAAGACAATTCAAAGTTACAGCACAAACTGAAGGAAAGTATGGGCTGGCTTGAAACAGGTTTTACCACTTGCTTTCTTTAACGGTAGTGGCATTACAGTGCACAGTCTGGCAGGAGATGCTCCCGCACCCCAGCCCCAGGAGACCTGTTGTGATCAGTTCTGGCTGTGGAGATTCTCTGGGTTCCAGCGCCCTGCCTCTCTGTTTCAGCAATCATTGCTTAGGGAATGGCTTTGCCACCTTTCATCAGGTAGCTTGGGAGATAAACATATCAGGACACCAGGAGCCCAAGTTCTCCCTGAACTCAGTCCAGGTCATCTGTACACCTTGCATCTGTGTGTTTCAACCAGAATCTGGTGCCACTCACCAGTGGCAGCAGGCCTCAAATGGCACACACAATGGGAGTATTTTTAATGGTGTCAAGTTACATCATGATGATTAGCCCAATAACATTCAAAGTTCCCTGGGAGCTAAAAACGTAAGAACAGGAAAACCAGCAACGCCAATGAGAAAAGCCAAACCCTACAGTTGTGCTGGAGCTTAAAATATGCTACTCCGAGGACTAGTTCTTGAATACTCTCCTCACAGAAGTCTTCCAGCAGGGCCCCACCAGGAGCTGGCTATACTCTGGAAGGATGAATACTCTGTAGTCTCAGGGTCAGGGTTGCCTGGTTCACAGCAGTTGCTCACTGAACAATTGCCGAATCAAAGGCAAGCAGAGCGACACTTGGAGAAAATGGGTGCTCTCTGCAGCAGTTCTCAACCTGTGGGTCGGAACCCCTTTCACAGGAGTTTCCTAAGACCATCGAAAACCACAGATATTTACATTAGGATTTGTAAGAGTAGCAAATTAGTTATGAAGTAGCAACGAAATAATTTTATACTGGGGGTCACTACAACATGAAGAACTGTATTAAAGGGTCACAGCATTAGGAAGGTTGAGAACCACTACTCTATAGCCTTTTAGGATACAGGCATCATGTCCTCTGCCACCACTTACTATAGTAGTCTTGAGGCCATTGACTTCAGCAGTGCTTCTCAAAATACGGTTCATGGCCCACAGACACCAAGATGGCAGCCCACTGAGGACGCTGTTAAAGGCAGATTCCCAAGCTCTACCATGACTAGACTCTGGAGGCTCACATCTTAACCAGCACTCCAGACCACACAGGACACACTATTGTTCTAGAGACCAAGGACTTTGTCTGAGACTCCACCCCTGCAATTCAGGAAGCTACTTCCACTCAAGAGGCTAGTATGTCTCTGAAAACATGCCTGATAGATGAAGCCTAGGGTCACACGAACATCTCGTGTGTCAGAGTGAAGCACACAGCACTAGGACACTATGAGGCACACAGTGAAAAGGGGGCATAGAGGCTGTTGAGGCCAACAAGAACTGAGATAATTACAAACCAAGGCAGCAGTTGCTACCTACTGAGCTCCTGTGGTATGCCTGGCATTTTGTAGAGAATACCACATAAATAATCCTAATTATGTCATGATGACCCTACAAGGTGGTACCTGGTGACATTCCCATTTTATAAAATAAGAAACCAAGCCTTACAAAGACTAGGTTGTTCAAGGTCAAAAGGAAGTAGTCAAGCCAGGCAAATAAACTATTAGGCTTGCAATGGAGCAACCCAGCCAGAAGAAGGAATGAACATATAATAGCATGGACAGATCTCAACAAAGTATGGGAAGGAAACCGACCCCCCAGACTCCATTTATGTGAAACTCTAGAAAACACAAACTAATCTAAATTGATAGAAGGCCAATCAATGGTTACCCAGAGCCTGGCCCAACTGGGATCAGAGAACTGTGTGTGGTGGGGGAGGGGAGGCAATATTACAAAAGATTTGGCAATAAAATGTTTCTGACCATGCAACAGTAAAAAAAATCCAAGTTAAAATCAAAGGGGTAATAATCTGTGGGGTTCCTGGCAGTGCTCACTTGGTCTGATAGTGCGACCTCACTGGAGCCTCGGTTCTGAACATATTTGTATACAATTTGTCCGCACACACTGGCCTGCCAGGCGGTGCCACCAAGGCTCCTTCAAGCACCTCAGTGACCAGTCAAGATACTGCTTCTAGGAACTACCGGGCTTTTACTGCTCTCACCACGTTTTCTGCTTGCAGACACAGATGGTTTATGGAAAACAAAGACTTGGAATATTTTTCTAGCACCACTTCTAGAACGTGAGTATTGAATTAGTGCATTTGGGGTTGTGCTGTACTAGAATGCTTGATTTTTCAAGGTGCTGTTTAAATTGATAACTTGTATTTTATTTTTTTAAAAAAGGTTAAATGAATTTTGACTTGGGATTAAGAACACTTTCACATCACTTCTGAAATGGCCTGAAACATAACTTGTGCCATTTTGTATGAAGCAGCACTCTGCAGTCACGACTGGGAAGCCCAAGTAGTCATCAACTCGGAAAATGCTGAAGATGCTCTCTGCATCCGGTAGCATCAACTATTCAGCCAAGATTTAATGCTTCACATAAAAATAGACATCCATCTCATTAGTATGCAAATCTGCTTTTGTGTAATAAATGATGAAATTATATGTACACCAAAGAATTATCTTAAAATAAATTTCTTGATGATTTATTATCAGAAAATGTTGGATTTGCATATCTGTTTTATATACCTGTATATCCAGGGTTGTGAATAGAAAAGGTTGAAGCTTGATTAAAGGGATAGGTGAATGGAGGGATGGATTACCAAAGGCCATGAGAAGGTTTGGGGTGCTGCATGTCCACCTTGACTGTGATAATGGTTTCTGGACATACACGAAAACTTGTGAAATTGTGCATTTCAAGTGTGCAGTGCACTGCAGCCAAGCACGCCTCTTTAGAGCTCGCTGAAGGAACGAGAGCAGGAAAGCCTGGAACAAGATGGCTCCCCAACCCTAAACCTAACCCAGTAATTCATTTTTTTTGCAGTGATGGAGATCAAATCCAGGGCCTTGTGCTTACTAGGCAAGACTTCTACCGTGAGCTACATCCTCCACTCTTACATTTAATTTAATCTTATGTTCTTAAAGACTATTTCCTTTTGCTTTCTGAAGTCAAAAGATGTATTATAGGCAGTTTAAAGTACAGCCACCAAGTGATTTTTAAAGCTGGTACTCTGACCTCTAAAATCGAGGAAGAAATAACATAAGCCTGTAATGATCACCAGCAGTGACTCAGGGCTCTTCTAAAGCACTGTTAAAGTGACTGCCATTAGAAGATTAGAACAAGAATTAGAAAGGAAAGAAAGAAAAAAGGAAGTGTCCAACAGACCCACATAAAGATATATTTTTTGCAATTTATTTTTCTTTTATGTGTATGAGTGTTCTACCTGCATGTATGTATGCACATTGTGTTTGTGCATAGTGTCCACAGAGGTTAGAGTTATGGATGGTTGTGAACCTCCATGTGGGTGCTGGGAAGTGAACCCAGATCCTCTGCAAAAGCATGAGTACTCTCAACCACTGGGCTATTTCTCTGGCTCCTGCAATGGGCACTTTTAGGTACAGTGTTATCCAAAAAGGGCGGAGACACAGTTCAAATAAACACGAGTATTACTAATCTGAGCACTGCTGATCTAAGGAGTGCTGTCCAAGGGAAGTGGAGAAAGCCCTAAGGGAGGAAAGGAGGAAGTGTGTCTAGAAGTTATCACGGTAACAAACCAACGACAAAAGCGATGGGTTAAGCTGCGAAGAGAACACGCAAGTGCCAAAAATATAAAGCCATACCGTCCTTCAGAGCAATCAGACAAAGGGTGGCAGGGATTTATGACTGAAACCCTGGGAGAGACGTCAGGGTTGACCCAGTCTTGTAAAAGTATTACTCTCAAGGCAGAGACTTATGACTATGGACAGCTATTTGCTACTATGGTTAAAATCAATACTAAATCTTGAATTTGTTTTCTAAAATGTAACCTACAATGAGCCAGGAAAACAAGGAAATGCTGCTGGGTGGCATTTCCTGACAGAATTAGCAGTCAACAAGCCTACAGCAGCAAAGGATCCTCACTCTACCACTCCCCATCAGACTGTCAGCCTGCTGGCGGCCCCCTGCCGGGCTCTCAGCGGGTTCCCCAGAGGTAGCAGGTGGGATTCTAAGTGCCTGCGGAGTGAATCTGCAGGGTCAGGTGTGCAGAGCACAGGTGGGCATGGGTCTCAGTTACCTTACTGAAAACAGAAAAGGGCAGCTAAGAAACAGCATGACAACCATCTGGCAGCTTCCTGGCAGGAGACTTCTAACATGTTTACACATATGGGTCACTTTTGCCCTGCTGGAATCAGGATAACTCACTGTGCAGTTCTCTAATGTCAGAATTGGAGCTGAGGGTGTACTCAGCAGTACAGTACTTACTTTACAGTCACAAGGTAGGCCCTATGCTCTATCCTCAGGCCCAGACATAAAGTCAGAATCCTTGGGTTTTTGTTCTGGCTCTAAGTCTTATGTGCTCTGTGTCTTAGTCAAGCTATTTCACCTCTTTGTATTTTCAACCATAAAACAGGACAAAAAAATAGACCCATAATTTTGTTGAGGATTAAATGAGATAAGTTATGTATCAACCTTAGCACAACATTACTAAACAAATGCTTATCATTGTGTTTTTAATATTCAAAAGGGCCACTGTATTCCTCATATGATACCATTTGCTGTGTGCTTCTACTAAATACTCTTTGTACATGTTCTGAGTGTCTGTTGTCTACCTCTCTGATCTGGGGTTATCTGAGACTACCTTGTTGTGGAATATTAAACTATGTAAATATGTGTTACATTTGTTTATGCTGCATTTGTTTAATTACGTAAAAATATGTTGCTGTTTTACCATGCCTGCCTAAGGCACTTGATTGGTCTAATAAACAGCTAAACGGCCAATAGCTAGGCAGAAGAGGGATAGGCGGGGCTGGTGAGCAGAGAGAATAAGTAGAAGGAGGAATCTAGGCTCAGGAGAAGAAAATGAAGAAGAAAGAGAGGGAGATGCCTGGGGCCAGCCAGCCAGACACAAAAAGCAGGAAGGTAAGACATACAGAAAGAAAGAAAGTTAAAAAGCCCAAAGGCAAACATAGATGAAGAGAAACTGCTGTGGATTATGCTCATTGGTTAATAAAAAGCTGACAGGCTGGTAACTGGGCAGGAAGTTAGGTGGAAAAGCCAAACTGAGAATGCTGGGAAGAAGGAGGGCAGAGTCAGGAGAGACACCAGCAAGCTGCCCAAGAAGCACGATGCTAGAGGACGGGTAAAGCCCCAGCCATGTGGCAATAAATAGACTAATAGAAATGGGTTAATTTAAATGTAAGAGCTAGTAAGTAATAAGGCCGAGCTACTGGCCAAACATTTTGTAATTAATACAAGCTTTTGTGTGTTTATTTGGGACCAGAAGGTTGAGACAAGAAAATTCCATCTCCATTTATAAGAAATAGGTTAAATTAAGTTATAAGAGCTAGCAAGAAATGAGCCTAGGCTAAGGCTGAGTATTCATAACTAATAATATGTCTCTATGTCACGATTAGGGGGTTGGTTGGTGGCCTAAAAAAAAGCTTGGTACAAGGCACCATGGTGCAAACCTGGAATTCCAGCACTTGGAGGCTGAAGCAGGAAGATGTTCAAGACCAGTCTGGGTTACAGAGCAAGGCCCTGTCTCAAAACAAAACAAAACAACTGATTAAAAAGTTGGACTCTCATGGTGATCAAGATACAACTTCCTTTTGGAAATATACTGCTTAGCAGTCTTTCAAGACCCTTCTTTTGGGAAAGAAGGGAGGTCACTTCATTAGGGAAAGTGAAACCCTGGGTGTTTTGCATTTTTCTATTTCCACCCTGTGAGGGATACTAACTTGGATTCCTGAGATGTTGAACCAGAGACACCTACCTGCTTCTGAGAGCTTTTAATCTCTGGGCATTCTTCCAGTCTTTTCAGTGTGTCCTGGGTAAGCAAGACTGCATTTGAGAAGACACTTTCATGTTCTAGCAGGAAATTCAGCTGGTCCTGCTTCCTCTCACACTCTGAATAAAGAGCAGGGTGAAACAAAACAGGGCTTTATTACTTGAAATGATGAAAGAGCAATTTCAGTTGAGGAGAACCGTCAGTCCCAGACTGCCCCACCTAGCACATGATGGATAAGCAGGATGTCAGCATTTCGAGGCTTTTTTCTCCACACATCATCTGTCTGGTGATGGTCCTGGTGAGCTCTGGGAAGCAGAACACTGCTGTCTTAGTATTGCCTCTCTGCTCTGTGCTCACTTCAGCTTTCAATACCAAACACCAGGCATTTTAAAAACAAGATCCCAGTATGGGCTGCAGTAAATTGTGGTTTCCTACCTAATGGTGACGTTTGGCAAACTACCAGTGAAACAAAGCATCTGCAGGGCATGCTGATGCATACCTGTAATCCCAGCACTTGGGAGGCAAAGGCAGGAGGATTGCCATGAGTTAGAGGCCAACCTGCTCTACATGGTGAGTTCCAAGCCAACTGGGGCTCCACATAGGGACTTTGCCTCAAAATAACAAACAACAACAAAACAACGAATTTCAAAAACTAGAAACCATCAAATACTGTAATTGGCAATAGAAGTCTGGACTTCAATTAAATATAAATTTATAAATGAAATGAAATACAAAATCAAACAACTGTTACCTGTTTCTGTGTTGGCTTCCTTTGCCTCACTTGGGATCTGTCCAGCAGGGGAAAGGGAACAAACTCCAGCTGTGTGAAGAGTCACCCCTGTGACTTCTGCAGCCACCTGAACAACGGGAGGATCTGAATTCATCTCCTGGGTCTTGGCTTTCTCGGGGCCTGCTGGCATGGTAGAAACTTCCAGGGAAGAAGAGAGCTCCCCAGGACCTTCAGAAGAAATGACTTCTACTTGAGGTTTCTCTGATTCCTTGCCACCTGCCTCTGAGGACAGCACTGAGATATCCCTTACCACCTGCCCCTGGACAGAGCAGTTTACAAGGTTGGTCAGAAGATTTTTACAACCAACAGCCACATCAAACATCTGCAGGCTATCTGCTAAGGAGATGATCTTGGAGAAGTTGTGTTTGCCCATGGGGAGCTTGCCAGTGTATGTCATTTCTAGCAAGAGGGCAAACTCCTCGGGGCTCACCACAGATGCGTCGATGGAGATGGCATCTGTGCTGTCCAGCAAGGTTTTAAACAGGAGGCTGGCCGCTGCCAAGACGAGCTTGTGGGCCCTGAAGTAGATGTTGCCAATGGAAATGGTGCAGTCACAGAAGCGCTGCTCCTTGCACAGGGCGTAGAGCTGCAGCAGCAGCTGCTGGCTGTAGTTGGGGAGTTCCATGGTGTAGATCCGCCCTCGACTCCTTCCTCTCTCCCTCCAGACTCCACCTAGCGAGGATCAGCCCTAGAGAGACCCACAAAGAACTGTGTCAAACAAACAGGCATTCAGGAAAGGTCTAGTGGGAGGTGCTCAACAAGCCAAAGGACAGTTCACTCACTCATTCAATAATAGCGTCCACTTCATTCATTCAGTGTTGCTCAACAGGGAGGGGCAGGGCACCAGGACTCCTGAGTTAGCAATAATTATAATAATTCTATGTGATTAGTTAGAGGCAGGGACTGTGCTTAGTGTCCTGCATGCATGGTCTCACTTGCTCCTCATGGTGACTCAGAGTCATCCTTCCTTCCCTCTTCCACAGAGTAGCTGAGGGAAAACCAGCTATGGAAGGGCCTGTCGTCATTACAGGCTGATCTGAAAGCTGTAATTGCTCTCTTGTATGCCACGTCTGCCCCCTAGAAGTGCTGGCCAGCAGGAGGGACAGACACAGACACAAACTGGAAATACAGCGTCCTAGTACTCAAGCTGTCACAGCACTGGGCAGGGATCCCGACCCTCTCCTTGGACACATTTGTCATTTGGTTCATGCTTCCACTGACTCACGGGCCAGGCTCCTGTTTCCTACGCTGGGCATCCTCATCACCTCTCCAGCTCCAGCCTCCTCTAAATTTTGGTGTATACTTCCAACAGCTGGTGTACCTTTTCAATGTCTCCAATTGGAAACCTAAAAGGCGTTTGAAACTTTCTGTCTCCAAAGCTCCCTGCCATCTTCCCCACTTCCCAGAAATCCTATCCTAACTGCTCACACCAAAACCCTATAATGGGCTAGAGAAATGGCTCAGTAGTTAAGAGCACTGGCTGTTCTTCTAGAAGACCCAGGTTCTATTCCCAGCCCTATGTCTATAACTATCTATAACACCAGTTCCAGGGAATCTGGTTTCCTCTTTTGGCCTCCAAGGCTATCAGGCATGCATGTGGTACACAGACATACATGCAGACCAAATGCTCATACACATACAATAAAACAAATGAACAAACAAACAAAAATCTACAGTTAATCCTGATGCCTGTGTTTCCTCATACACTAGATCTAACCCTTTAAAACCCCACTGGCTCTACCTGCAATATATACAGATCCGAGCACCTCTCATTCCTTCATGGCCAGCCGAAGCCACCATCCCCATTTATCGAAATTTCTACAAAAACCGCATAGCTGATCTCCATGCCTCTGCCTGCCCTACCTTCTATTCAATAGCCAGAGTGATCTATTTAGCACACAGTTAGAGCCTGGCATTTCTTTTTACAGATGCCTTAAATGGCTTCAGTGTCAGATCAAAGTCAAGGTTCTTATAATGAACTGCACCAGCCCTTCATAATCCAGCTGTCACTGGCTGTCTAACCTCCTCTACATTCTGCTCCTCCGCCCTCAGCTCCAAGTGCACTGCCTTCCTTGCTGACCTAGGAGCACACGCAGTACACTTCAGCCATAGGGTTCCTCACATTCCTGCCAGGCTGGCTCTCTCACCTCCACCAGCACACTGCTCAAGGGCCACACAGGTGGGGCATTTGTAATCTGAAATGCTTCAGAATCAGAAACTATTTCATTCTTTCTTTTCCTTCTCTGAGACAGTGTCTTTTTTTATGTAGCCCAAGTTGGTCTGGAACTCATGGTCTTCCTGCCTCTGCCTCTCAAACTATAGAGATTATAGGGATATTGGCTTATAGGTGTGTGCTACCATTCCTGGCTGCAAACCAGAAATGGTACCAACATGATATCACAGACAAAAAATTCCACAGCTAGGCTGGAGAGATGGCTCAGTAGTTAAGGGCACTGACTGCTCTTCCAGAGGACCCAGGTTCAATTCCCAGCACCCACATGGCGGGCTTGAAACTATCTGTTCTAGGGGACCCGACACCTTCGCACGGACATACATGCAGGCAAAACACCAATGCATTAGAAAAAAAAAAAATCCACAGCTGACCTCGTGTGACAGGTTCAAAAGTCAACACTCAAGTGTACTAACAATACTCTGTGTGCAATGGGCTTCAGGCTAGTGTGTAAGAAACAAGAATGATTACTGTGTTTATTTATTTATTTGAATACCATGTTTATATTTAGGGGCCTATCCTTAAGTCTCCATAGGCAGATGTTCCAAAAACCAATACATTCAAAATATTCTGTGTCTGGAACATCCCCAGGTAAGAGCACTTGGTCGGTGTCACTGCCCTCGCCTCACCCTGCTCTGCTTTCACCTATCACACATCACCCACTGGTGTGTGGTGCTCTGGTTGTGCCTCACCTGTCTCCTAGGTAATGCCTAAGCTTTACTGGAAGAGGCTCTTTACCACCCGCTGTCTCTCAGCGCTTAGAATGCTGCCTAGCATACATATTGCTGGTGACCTGGTAGAATAAAACACCAACTAGAGGGAAATATAATGATAGGGATTTACAATATGCATGTAACAACCTAATTTTGGACAGAGGAGTCCAGAAGTTGGAGTAAAACTTGGAGGAAGAGTATTGACGTGTGTGTGTGTGTGTGTGTGTGTGTGTGTGTGTGTGTGTGTGTACATGTAATGTATATGTATATTCATGTGTGTGAATGCAGACATCAGCTTACTTGGTCCATGAGTTTCTGGGTATTCTACTGTCTCCACCTTCAATCTCCCCATAGAAGTACTTGGAGTATAGATGTGCTACACATTCAACTTTTATTTAAGTTCTAGAGATTTAAACTCAGGTCCTCATGTTGTATGGCAACCACGTTTACACACTGAGGCACCTCCCCAGCTCCCTAACCTGCATCTTAAAAAATGAGTAAGTAAGAAGGGTTGGGGGCTAAGACAGTGTGTACAGGGGAGCTTCCAGGAGGATCATTGGGGTAGAGGAGGGTTATAAAAAAAAAATCAGTGATGTTAGAATATAAAGCAGGGGGCTGGGAGAGTCAAGATATGGGTCTGGAGAGGCACAGAGTGATGACGAGGCCACTTCAAAGAACTTGGGTTTTCTCTTAAAGGCAAAGAGGAGCCACTGAAGAGATTTGTAGTAGAAGGTCACATGGTCAAGGATGTACTTTAAATATGTTATTTCAGTAATGCTTTTCTTTTCTTTTTTGGTTTTTCAAGACAGGGTTTCTTGTGTAACCTGGGCTGTCCTGGAACTCACTCTGTAGACCAGGCTGGCCTTGACCTCACAGAGATCCGCCTGCCTCTGCTTCCCAAGCACCAGGACTAAAGATGTATGCCACCATGACTGGCATCAGTAGTGTTTCTACAGAATTTAAGGAAGATAACTTTAAAGGCAGACTCTTTCATCAAAGGAGATTCAAACAAACCAGTGAGGGTCTTCACCAGAGGTGGAGACACAAAGAGGAGAGTCCAAGTGATTTAGGAACTGAAGGGCATGAAGGAAGAGAGAAACATCACCCCAGGTCCCTAGCGTGGTAAGCAGATCACTGACAGGAAGGTCCAGATGACACTGAAGGAGACCGGTAGTGAGGGCACAGTTCAGGTTTGGGTTTGGATTCTATAGTGATGATAAAACTGTAGCATCTCCAGAAAGTAAGAAGGGTAGAGAAACCTCTGTCTAAAAAGAAGAGAGAGAAACAGTAGCTGTCTTTGTTAAACAATCATAGCTGATTCTCTTTTTACCCACCACTAGTTTTATTTTTTTCTGATATCTGAAACGGACACATAAAAGCAGAAACAAACATATTTGGCGTCCAGGCTCCACTGTGCACGTGAAGGGCTTATAAGGCACCATGGTCCTCACAATAATTAAAAAGCTGAATGACAGAAAAGCCTTGATTAGAGCAGAGATCACTGTCTCCCTAAGCTGGGTGCCAGGCAGACACAGATTACCAGGATCAGAGGCCCAGTGCAAAAGCCTCCCTGGAACAAGCCTGTGTCAGGAAAACCTGATCCCTGACTGATGAACTGACCAAGGCTGAGAACCCAGGGCACAGGGCACAGGGCACAGGGCACAGGGCACAGGGCACAGTCACAGGGCACTCTTCTCACTTGCCAGAGTTCTCCCTCCTGGAGCTCCACCAGCACTCCAGGGTGACTTATACCCACCTGTAACTCCAGTCCCAGAGGTATGACACCCTCTCCTGGTCTCCACAGACATCAGATACAAACAAGGCACAAAGACACAGACAATGGCAAAATACTCGTACACAGAGTAAATCTTTAAAAAAAAAAAAAGGTTACAAAGTCATTTCCAAGAGACTGTAGACTTTGTTTCCACTTCTAGCCATTCTGCACCTCATCAGTGTCATGATGGCTGGCATTTGTTAATTCATACAATTGTTTCAGTTTCTTCAGAGAAGTGGGCCAATAGTAAGCATTTAGCCCTACCATTTGAGTTCACGCTATCTTAACACCTATGTGCATGGGTGTCTGTGCATGGCTGTCTGTGGTGGTGCATGCCTGCAACCCCAGCAGTGAGCAGGTAGGGATTACCCAAGTCTACATATCAACTGACAGGCCAGCAGGGCTGCACAAAAGCTACAGAGGAGAAAAGTCCTGTGTGTTTCTAAATGCACGAACAGTCCCCAGGGCTGAGTGACCCGTGACAGCAGGCAGCGGCATGAACAGCATGAGAATTTGTACCTATCTCATGGTACTTGTAGCAAAAGAAAAAAGTTGCAAAAATTGAAATAATCATTGCCTATGGGATCTTGTGGCAAACTATTTAATATTTTTATTAACAAGAAGAAATAATAATGTAATAAGTTGATTATGAATAAACAGTTGGGCAGAATCTCTTTTAAAAAGAGTAACAAAGATTTCTATTTGTATTTATGTTATTTATATGGGTGTTTTGCCTGCATGTATGTAAGTGCACCACATGCCTGCAGTGCCCAAGGAGGCCAGAAGAGTGTTGACTCTTATGGAACTGGAGTTATAGACAACTGTGAGCCACCTTGTAGGTGATGGGAATTGAACCTGGGTCTTTTAGAAGAGCAGCCAGTGCATTACACAGTGAGTATACAGATACTAGCAATGTCATAAACTTGAACAATAAACAGAGAATGAAGGTAGTTATGGCCAAGAACAGTCAAGGGCAGGCAAGGGCTACTCAATGAATGTATAAGCGGACAATATTAAAAGTTAAAAAAAAAATACTAAAACTAACAGGGATGCTAATTTCAGAATAGACCTTTGGCAAAATAGCACACTGAGGTGATATAAAGTCATCTTTTCTACCACTACAGACACACAGAAATGCTGGATAAAACCCACAAAGATGCTTTTAAAACACATAGTCAAGTTTAAAAAAAAATTCCCCAGGCACCTGAAAATGAAAGAGACATCAAAATCAAAGCTAGGATAGTAAGTGAGAGTCGAGACCAGCGGCCCTGCGGGGGATTCAAGCTCATGTACAGGCGCTGGACTTGAAGGATGCTGCAGTAATGGCGGCAGGAGATGTGACTTCCAGCAGGCAGAAGACAGGGAGAGAACTGAGACCCTGTGTGGAGCCCAGGCCTAGGCTCAACCCCCATGCTACAGTCATGTGAGCACCAGGAAGTAGACAGCAGCGGCTAGTCATCTAGACCTGACGCAGGGAACCACACACAGACCCATGCCACACAGGCACAGCAAGCATTCTGTGTCTTACAGGAATCCCAATCTGAGAAATTACCACAAAAACTTGTCTCTGGTATGCATCAGAAGATACTGAGAAACTTTCATAATCCAAAGCAAAGAGACTCATACAGAGAAACAGAAAAACCCAGGAAGGATGCTTGCCACCACAGACCATGTGAAGAAGGCAACTGGATGCAGGGTAACAGAAGAAAGTTTCAGAGGGGACCTTTGAAGTGGGGGTAAGAAAAGACTTCTTAAATAGTGCCCTGAAAGAAACAGGAGGCTAATATTTTGAGTGTATAGATATCAACAGAGCTCTCTACAAAGATTTACAAACGGGAGATAACATCTGCAAAGTTTAAAGGCATCAAGGAATTTATAACTAGAAAATAAAACAAATTCCTATAATCTTAGAGAAAAAAAGTTGACCTCCGCAGAGGCGGGCAAGCAAAGGGGCTCACAGGCAGTGATGGTACTGTTACAAAATAATGACTCATTTTGTTGATTAACTCTTTTTATTCTCATAACACCTAAGGAGTCAGACCCTGACACCATCCCTTCTTTGAAGCATATACTAATACTATCCTCTTTAGTGATGAGAACACTAAGGTCCAGAGAAGTTGCTCAATTTCTTCACAGTCAAATAGAAACTGTAGCAGAACCTGGGTTTAGGCTATCACTGGGGGTATGTAATCCATACAGCTGTTCGGGGAAGGCGGTCTGGTCAAGAGTTCAGGAGACAGGCAGCACACATATGCCTTGCAGACTGGGAAACATTCTCCTGTGCACACACACAGGCCCATTAGGAAATAGCACTCACTGAGCACTGTCTGTGGTAGCAGAGAGACAAGAGGCATTTGAAATGTCCAAGTCTGAGAGAATAGGTAAGCAGAAATGGAAGGTGTACACCATGGAAGACAGGCCGCCAGACAGGAAAACGTCCTGTCATCGAGACATAGACATGGGCAGAACTTCAATACCCAATAGTGATTAAAAATAAAAACCAAACCAGCAGGGCGAGTCAGCAGGTAATACCGTGAGCACAGGTTACAAATATATCAAAGAGTAGTATATATCGGTCAAGACCACATACACAGAGACAGAGAGAGAGAGAGAGAGAGAGAGAGGAGGGAGAGAGAGAGGGGGAGGGAGAGAGAGAGAAGGGGGAAAAAGGGAGCTAGTCACAGAAATCCATTCACTGCTCGACAGATTAGACAGAGCTGAAGAGAAAGGTACTCACTTGAAGAGAAGTCTGAGACAACTGCTCACTACAGACAGTAGAATTAAAAAGACAGAAAACAGAAAGGGAAAGCTGAGACTATAGAAGACGGAATACCAAGCCTGACAGGCATCTGGTGGGCATTCTAGACAGAGACATACTGAGAACACGTAAGAAAATATACTGTTTCTGAGAATTTTCTAAAATTAAAGACAGAGCTGGGAAGATGGCCCAGTGCATCACAGTGAATGCTGTACAAGCACGGGGATCTGAGTTTGAATCCCCAGCACTCATGTAAAAGCTGGCCATGGTCATGTGTGCCTATGATGCCAGCATTGAGAGGTGGGGAGCAGGCAGAGACAGGCAAATTCTGTTACTTTAGCCCAAATGGCAAATCCAGATTCAATGAGAGAGACCCTGTCTCAAGGGAATAAGTCATCCAGTGACAGAGCAGGACGCCCACAACACTCCTTCACTTCTGCCACACTTCTAGGAACATACATGGACATGAGCAACCTCCCCAAATAAACAAACAAATAAATAAATAAAATTACAGATAGACATATATCTTTAGAATTATTAACACAGAAAAAGAATTTAAGCAAAAGGCATCCTGGGAATGGCAGACATGTTACTGACTTCCCAATCATGGCAATGGTATCAAAAGAAATGGAGAAGCAGTGTTCTCACCTCCAGGGACTGGCCTATAAACCAAGCATGCACAAGACGATCAAGTGCCACCAGAGATGAGCCTCCGAGTGTGAGACTAGGAGACCGTCAGTGACAGAGCCACTGTGAGGGAAAATGAGCTAGAGAGAAGAGACAGGGTAAGAGAAACAACAGCAGCAAAGAAAGCACAAAGCTCCCAGCTCAGCTAAATAAGAAACGATTGGAGTACTGAGAACTGGGACCTCTTCTGTTGGTTCATATATATAACTATTTGAGAAACCGCACAATTTATACTGATGAAGGAGAGACTCCTGTCTACACAACATCATGGATGCATTTTAAAGAAACTGCCAGAGAAAGCAGACACAAAAGAGTATCTGACTAGATAGTCCTGCATACAAGACGCAAATGTAGGCAAAGCTGATAAAATCAGGTGGTGGCATCAGGAAGCTGTTGCTGGGCACAGAAAGAGACAGAACAAAGAACATGGGAGAACTCTGGCAGAATGCAGATGCTCTCCATACTTTTTTGGGCAGTGGTAATTCCTACTGTTTTCTCTTTTAGAGTGCCAGGTTTGGAAGTCAGGACCTCACAAGGCAAGATAAACAAGTACTCTATCACTGAATTATCCCCACCCCCACCACGTGAGTTGGGTTTTACAAGCAAATCTGCCAAATTTCATCAAATACAGGCTGAGCATGGTGATGCATGCGTTTAATCCCAGCACTCAGGAGGCAGGGACAGGTGGATCTCTGTGCATTCACAGCTAGCCTGGTTTATAAATCAAATTCCAGACCAGCCAGGGCCACACAGTGAGACCCTGTCCGTCTCAACCCTGTCCCACCGCCCCACCCCCACCCAATCTGTCAAACACAGAATACTTAAGATCACTAATGGTGATCAATGATGGTGTACACCTGTAATCCCAGCTACTTGGAGGGCTGAAGCAGAGCTCTGAGTTCAAAGCCAGTCCGAGGGGTGTGGTTTCAGACACCAACCACTGACTCTTGGAATTAAAGATCAGCATCACGGAAGCTAAGAGAAGTGAGACTAGACTCATTTTCTGTAAGTCAGAAGATGCCCCAAATAACGTTGGCCTGTTAAGCATACATGGTGACATGTAAGAACATAAGGAAACAAAAGTCAAGGCTAGGGACAGCTCAGTGTCAGGGTAGTCCCTTGCCTGGCATGCATAAGGCCCTTGCTCTGGTCCCTTGACAATGGACACAAAGAAGGGAGGAATTTACAAAACAGAGGTATAAGAAAGAATAAGGAAAATAGCAGTGAGTGGAGGAAAAGGAGAGCAAGGGAAATGTACCAAACAGAAACAAATTAAGATGGAAGCAATAAATCTTTAAGCATTAGCAATCACAATAAGTAAACAGATGACAATTTTCTTGTCAAGAAGTAGGGCTCCTCTGCTTGAACTTTTAAAAACTATATTGTGTGTGTACATGCATGTATGTGTCTGTTTGCACTTAAAATAGTGTCGTGTGTGTGTGTGTGTGTGTGTGTGTGTGTGTGTGTGTGTACACTTAAAATAGTGCTGTGTATAGTAAACATTAATGAATTAGCTATTTTTACTTCCAAGAGAGGCTGTGAAACTAACCTTCTGACTTAAGCATCTGTCTTTAAAGAAACTAACTATACAGCCTTTGCAGACCAGTTTGGGAAAGTGGGCTACAGAAAGCCCAGAGCTCGCTAAACTACACTTGAGAAACAAATTATACAAACTATACAACCTTTGCAGAACAGTTTCTGCTACAGAATTCTGTTACTAAGTAAATGCATGTGACAGCCATACAGATGTGACTTGGGGGAGGGAGCAACAGAAAGTCCAGAGGCCAAGCTAACTGGCCACAGCTGCCAACATGCTTTTCTGTTTCAGCCTAACTCCCTTCGCAGGAAGTCCCACAGAGAGGGAATAGAACACTCACCACAGTGTGGTTTGGGAGGTAAAGAAACTTACAACAGATCACCGAGTGTTGAAATCTCTAAGTCTTGAAGATTGACACAGGAGCAATATAAAGCATGTTACAAAGCACTTGCAGAAATTGCTAGGCTGGGGAAATTGTCAAAGGTCCCATGGGGAAAACGTTTAAGCAACAAGAAAGAACTCCAAAAAGAAGGATGCTCCTCAAAGGAGCACTATTAAAGCCTCAAGAAAAGGCTATACTGACTCAGAATAAAGACACCAGACAGAAGAAACTTAATTGGCTGAACCAAGTGCTGTATAATGACCCAAAACACAAATGGGAATTCAACACAAAGTAGAAAACTAGGCCAGCTTTCTAAAAGAGGCACAAAGAATATTTATTTAAATTTCTATCCTGACTCCTTCCAAAAAAGATTTGGAAGTCTCGGGTTCCTTAGGTTCCAAGGAACACAAAGCCGAGAAGGCAAGTGGGAACAAAGTCACGGTTTGGAGGGAGGTGACGGCTCTTTAAAGAACACAGACGGAAGGAACACTGAAGACTCCAAGGTCCACACACACTGTGGAACTGAAAAAGTTCTGCTTCCACGGCCGCAGGCAAGCTCCCTGACAAGGCACTAGTGAAGGCCTTTGCTGCCACTACCAGAGAGCAGAGCACCAGATCTCCCGCACTTACTTTCCCATGAGTCTCAGGGCAGCAGCCCACACACCACCATCTACTTGGCACACCGCTAGGTGCTGAGTGGGAGCCAAGCGGAATATAAACCAAGACCCTTGTCCACAGGGAGCATGTGGTCCACCCAGCCCCGGAAAAACTGAAAAGAGAACTCTCAAATGGGCTCAGTCTCTAAGAGACCAGAGAGGGGAAGGGAAGGAGAGAATGGACGGGCATGGCCCTGCTGAGCAGGAAGGAAAGGGAAAGGGTTGGAGCTGTGATTACCACTTCAGTATAACCTCAGCAGGTGAGGGCAAAGGTCAGGCATGCTAGCCAGAAGAGACACTTGGGCCCATTTCTTGAAGGGATCCCATGGCACTGCACCAGTGACAAGAGGTCTCCAATACACCATGTGACAACAGTGCAGTCGGTGTGGCCAGGTACAGAGCAGAGGAAAGGGCACCTGTGTTTAGAGAACAGAGCCCCCAGAATAGGAAAAGTGAAACTGAGTCAGAGCATTAGGAGTGAGAGGTGGGATGAGTGGATCCAGGAGAGAGACCAGCAGCAAGGATGGATGACCTGCTCCTAGCTACATTGTCAAACAGCAACCAGCTACAGGTGCCCAAAGGCTGGATTTCTACTGCAGGAGAGAAAAGCAATCCTAATTCTTGGTCAAGGATCGTCAGTTTGGGTCCCCTACTATTTCTGCCTCTTGTGTTATCGTCTCTGGTGGTAATTCCTGTCTGCTCTGCAATCTTGCCTTCGGTCTCACTGCCTGGGTCTGTGGTAGCCAGAGAGCTGAGGGACCTTGGAGAGCCCTTTCCGTTGCTTTCACGGTGCAGGAGTTCATTACTTTATCTGTCACGTACTCCTGTCACACGACCGGATGACCTTAGTCCTATCTCCTCCTTTTTAAGGGAGGAGACTGAGGTCCTGAGAGGCTGAGCTGCTCTCTGATCCTAGTCTGCCTTAACCCTGTGGCTATTTAGTATCTCACAAACAACCAGAGCCAGGTGAAATAACTGGCTCTCTCAACATAATTAGAGCAAAGATCACACACTCAGAGACAAGAAATGGGGGATTGCTCCACACGAAAAGATGATTTAAAATGTACGGTATCTGAGGAATCAGCCGAGTTAAAAGAGAAGCCCTGGCAATTATTTCTGAGAACGCGAGGAGGATTGGAGGGGTTAGAAAAGGGTAACTGTAGCTTTCAGCAGGCCTGGATTTCTCAAGTTCAAAAGCAGCTGTCATTTGGTATCTTCTCGAACACTGAGTGCCTGGTAGGCAGAGCTGTAGTGTAAGGAATGCAGATTCCCCTGGGCTACTCCAAGGTTCAGGGTTGTGTCTCTCATGTGGAACTGTTTCTAATGTTACCATCACCATCATCATCACCACTCTGCCCTGAATGCTAGCCTTCTTTGGTTTCAACTATTGAGCGACAGCTCAATGGGCCACTGGTCCTTTGTAAAGGTCACTGGGAATTCCAAGCAGCTAGAATAGTTCCAGAGAATTCTAGCATGGAAGGGTCTAAGGGCTTTCTAAGGGTCTAAGGCATAGCACACACCTTCAGATATTTGGGAGGCTATGTCTGAGCAAGGAGAAACCCAGATACACAGCTTGCTTATGTACTGGGATTTACAGCTCACAATCCCATCTACCCTTGTGTGCAGATGCAAACTAAGGCACTTAGATATTAAATACCCCGTGAAAGGATCAAAGAACTAATAAATTAGGGCTAAGTTCTGACTTAAGTCCAGGCCTCAACACGCAAGCCAGGATTATGTGCTCTACAATGCAGGGACACAGTGGTTAGCCATCCACCCCTCTGCAGGCAATTCTCCTCCCAGGAACTGAGCTGTCAACTACTGGTTACTTAATGGAAGCACCTCTAGTCTCCTCCAGAAGACTGGTCTGGGAACCCACCGTATCTACCGCCCAACAGCTCAGGAAGACCGCATCTTTCTCTTCCCTTTCATTCTCCATTTATTCCTTGGTTGAGGTTTTAAGGGATCAAACTAAGGGCATTCTGGGTGCTAACTAAGCAAATGCTGTACCACTGAGCAACAGTCCCAGGACTTGTTTTCTTAAAACAGGTTCTTGTTATACATCACAGTGCCAATATATCTGGTGGCCAGTTTTTCTAAATTGCCAAGTCATGCCTCCTGTCAGGATTAACAACAGCCTAGTCTTCCTTTTTCAGATTCTACCAGTTTATATGAGGCTGTCACTTTTCAAAGAATCACTAATAGCCACCATAATGATGTACCATACTACGATTCTAAGCACTTCTTGAGCTCTTTAACACTAACAACCCAGTAAGGCATTAAACTTCATTCACAAGAAGGCCTTGACAGTGAAGATGTTAAGTAACAGCCCAAGGGCACAGGCACTCAGTACAGGCAGTGAATGTCTCATCCCATCTGTCTGACATGAAACTCAAGTCCTCTCATCCACCAGAGCAACTTCCCAGGCTTTAATGTGCCCAAGAATCACACTGGGATCTTATCAATGGAAATTCTGCCCCAGAAGTTCTAGTGTGAAGCCCGAGATTCTGCATTTCTAATAGCTCTGGGTGACACAGATGCTGCGGAGAAGCCAGGTACTGTCTGTCAAGGCCTAACTTCAAGTCACATCCGTTCATGTCTAATTATTTTCAACTATGTTAAAGCAACATTTCATGTCTATAAAGTTACAAGTCATCCGTACATCCCTCCCTTTGTGGCTCTAGTCAAAACAAGAAGAGCCACAACACTCTAGTATCTCTGGGAATAATCTAGAGAATATTGAGAATTCTATAGTCAGACCAGTCTTAGGCAAACAGCTCCATAGCCTCTTGGCACCAACTCAAGTGCCTCTGGCCCGCATTCCAACAACCTGGTCTTCCAAGACACTCGGACTTCCCCGGCTGCTGCCAATCTAACTAGACCCAACAAGGTTCACTTTCAGGGCAAACTGCTCCTTACCTAAGGTGAAGAAGCAGTCACCGGGACCTGGTTAGGTTGAGTCACGGATGGCACACTCAAGCCATAAATATATGCAGAACTGAGTACAGTGAACAGATTATGCCACTATACATGACCTACTGTGGCATTTCTTTTCTAAACACAACACATCTGTCTTCCTCCACACAACTCAACTTCTCAGCAGCCTACTAGACAGAGCCTGGAAGCTGCCCTCAATAGCATTTAAGAACACTATTCTCTTTTGTGGTGTCAAAAATTAAAACTCAATATCGTATGCTGCCTTGGAATTTGGCACTATTGGGAAGGCTTCAAAGGACCTAACCCCAGTCCCTCTCCCCACTCAGCTCCAGGTCACTCAGCAGAACAGTTTTCCTATCAGAGACCACGTGCAGCTCCTAGTTGTCCCTCAGTAGTGGGTTTCAGCTTCCCCAAAAGTAGCTGAAGAAGCCAGTCACGTCTTCTGAGCTCTACAAAGGCTGCCTCCCACATGCACTTGGTGCTCACTGGGCTCCTGCACACTGCACATTGTTCTCGCCCTCGAACTATCAGGCTTTCTGTGTAGTGCTAACCCCAGACTCCTAAGACAGGAACCCCTTCTCATCAAGGGGGTGAGCAGGAGGCAATTAAAACATCATTTTTGGCCAGCCCACTAGACCTGCCCTTTTCCATATCCTTTACTCTCAAATGCCAATGCCACAAGCACAGGACAAACGTCTGGTGCATGCTAAGCATTTTCCACCCACTGTTTAATTCCCCTAACATCCCCATCAGATGGAAAGCTCACTATCTCCATTTTACAGTGGAGGAAATTGGTATCCAGTGAGAGAACTTGCCCAAGACTGCACAGGAGTCATTAATGTTAGGCACAGTTCAAATGCAGATCTTTGGCTCCTTGCCCTTAAAAAAATTATTTATTATTGAAGAGTGGAGATATGTTACAGCATACATGTGGAAGTCAGAGGATAACTCTGGAGTCAGTTCTTTCCTTTTAGCTTTATGTGATATCCTAGTTAACTGTCACAGCCTAGAGTAACCTGGGAAAAGGGTCTCAGAAAATTGCCCAGATCAGATTGGCCGATGAGCATTTCTGTGGGGAACTGTCTTGATTGCTGGTTGATGTAGGAGAGTCTGGCCCACTGTGGGCGGCACCATTCCCCAGGTAGCTGACCCTGGGCTATATACAAGGAGGCTAGCTAAGCATGAACCTGTGTGCAAGCCAGCAAGCAGTGCTCCTCCATGGTTTCTGCTGTCAAGTTTCTGCACTTGAAAACTCAAGTTTTCGAGTTCTTCCACTGCTTTCTCTCAATGACAGACTGTAAACTGAAGTGAACCCTCTTCTCCTTAGCTGCTTTTGGTCAGTGTGTTTAGGACAGCAACAGAAAGTGAGCTAGATAGAACATATGGTGTATGGGATGGAGCTCAGGTCACCAGGCTCACACACTCAGTGCCTTTCCACTAAGCTTTCCTCTCAGTTCCTGGCTCCCTGCTCTCATATACAGCCTCAGTTTCTCTGGTTGCCAGGGCTCCCCAAGCCTCTCCCAGGAGAGATGAAGTGCTAGCTGGCCTGATGGCAGTGCCCATTTGAGGAGCCTAACTGCACTTTGCTAGAGACTGAGTGACGCTATGCGTCTAGGAAAGTGCTCCTGGCACAGGCCAGCTAGCTGGCTGCCAAGAAACTTCCCCAGATGGCTTGAACTTAATTTACCAAAAGGTCTGACTTGGCTTTCAGCCTTGCAGATACATTAACCCTAACCTTGCAGTCTCACAGTTGGCTGGACATCAGAAACATAAATAACTCAATATAAATCAGAGAATCAATTCATAATGTGAGCTATGCCTATTCTTTGCAGTTATCTAGGAAAAGATAGCCGGAGCAGAAAACATCAGAAAGCCCTTTACAGATCACAGATGAGAACAAAAGGAAGCTGGCTATATGAAACTGACATTTAGAGAAAACCCTGTAAATCACCTTGGTCATTAAATAAATGCCTGGCTCCAAATTCAGCAGGCAAGTTTTAGGATCAAGGTGCAATGCCAAATGACAGTGTCATGTTCTTTCCTCCACTGAGGTCCCATACTCTTCTGCAGCCTGGTCTCTCTTGTGATAGGTACACACAGAACTCTGTTGAGCACTGGCCATGAGTTGAGGTTTTGATGGCTCCATTAGAATGCAAGGACCCTCACTGACTTTGGCCAAAGCCTTTCTTTTGCTCTAAGCATCTATCTGTTGCAGATCAGATCTCTCTCTCTTCCAAGTTGCCTAAGCCCAAGGAAGCTCCCAACTCACTTCAAACTCACCTTCAGCCTGTTCCCTTTCATGTTGCCAACCACACATTGGCTGCAACCGACTCGCCCCTCATCCCCACTCCTCCCTGGCTTTCTCCACATGCCTCATTCACAAACTACTTGGCCTACCTTCCTGTCATTCATCACCAGATTAAAACTTGGAAATTAATTCATCAACGTATACCACCATGAAATGATCCTTTATAAGAAGGTGATGAAAGGTGGGTGTGCCTGCAACCTCAGCACACAGAAGGCAGAAGGATGGTGAGTCAGATGTCAGCATAGGCTACCCAGCAGGATCCCATCAAAAACTAAGAAATGAAATTCAGAAAACTGTGCAATTAGATTATGCTTAGAGACTACATAACTCAACCATATCCATTCATGGATGAAGGGACTGACAGAAATTAAGTGGCCTGCCCAAGTCACTCATGTATCTAAGTAATGCTAGGGCCAGAATCAGGATCCCGGTTTCTGGATCTTATGTTTGTATTTGGGCCAAAACTAAAACACCCAACAGAGGCCCTCAGCAGGGAGGGCTCTGTGTCATAGAATTGGACATGGTACACAGCACGTTTTTTACTCCTTCTTTGACTATGATTAAAATACCAACCATTGGGGCTGGGAAGATGGCTCAGTAGTTAAGAGCACTCGCTACTCTTCCACAGGACATAAATTCTATTCCTAGTACCCACATGGCAACTCACAACCATCTGTAACTCCAGTTCCAGGAAACCTGATGCCCTCTCTGGCCTCTGTGGGCACCAGGCATGCAAATGGTGCATAGACATACATGCAGGCAAAACATCCACACACATTAAAAAAAATTAAGAACATGAATACAATTTGGAGGCAATTAAATCAGGAATATTTTTCAATGATAATATTTAATTGGGAAGGAGTTTTATGACCCAGGACTCACTGATAAACTTCCTTGGAAAACTCCATGACCTGGGTAAGTCTCTTTAATTACTGAACTTAGCATCTTAACAGTGCTGTCAACACTAAACACCCAGTAAGCATTAAAGAGTGTGTGTCTCATGTAGCCCAGGCTGTCTTCAAACACTAAACACCCAGTAAGCATTAAAGAGTGTGTGTCTCACGTAGCCCAGGCTGTCTTCAAACACTAAACACCCAGTAAGCATTAAAGAGTGTGTGTCTCATGTAGCCCAGGCTGTCTTCAAACTTGCTATACAGCCAAGGCTAACCATGAACTTGTGTCCCTTGTTCCTCTACCTCTCAGAGCAGGGATTTTAGGCAATGGACCACCCCAGCTTAGATGCTCACATTATAAAAAAAAAAAAAAAAAAAAAAAATGCCAGCATGTTAATGCAAAAGAGGGAACAATGAGCTGGGCACTCATGAGGCCAAGGAAGTACATACTGGCAAGTCATGTGGAACCTACCTGCTCATCTAGACCTAGAAAAATACCCTTTGACAAGATAGGAATATTTGGGGGTGGAGAACAATGTATTTTCTTGTGCCACTGCTTGACTGTTTTACCAAAATGAATTCACATATCAATTATATAGTCACAGAAAATAAGTAATCCCTAATAGAAAGAAAGCATAGGTCCTTTAGATCCATTCTAGAATTCCGTCAATGCAGAGAAAGCAAGTGAAATGTTGACCTGCACTGTATTCAAAGCAATAGTATTAATGATGAAAAACAACAACAACAAAAATACAAAAAAAAACCTCTGAATACTTAAAATACAAGAGATTTAGCCGGGCAGTGATGGTGCATGCCTTTGATCCCAGGCAGAGGTAGGCGGATCTCTGTTCGAGGCCAGCCTGGGCTATAGAGTGAGTTCCAGGAAAGGCTCCAAAGCTACACAGAGAAACTCTGTCTCCAAACAAACAAACAAAAAACAATACAAGAGAGATTTTTAAGTAAACATGGTATAGTGCCATATTAGGGAATCATTCAAACAGGCTGTTGGCTAGGGTATAGTTCATCAGGAATATGCTTGCTTGACTAGTGTGTTAAAGGCCTGGGCTCAACACTCAGCACTGGACAAAGTTCTCTATAAAACCAAAGGACAAGTAACCATAGACAACAGAGAACCTGGATATCATGTCATCTTATCTTTCAGAGCCAGGCATGGCTGGCACACACCTATGATCTGCGCACCTGCGAGGTGGGGACAGGAGGATCAGGAGTTCAAGGCAGCCTAGGCTACATAAGATCTCACAAACAAAACAACCAACTCTTCCGTATCAAAAGGCATCATTGTGAAAGTAAAAAGGTAACTCAAAAAAACACTACTTAGAAATCATCGATATGAAAGGGACGGCATAGCAGAATTAGCTTTCACAACAACAAAAGGACCAATAAGCCAACCAAAAGTGAGCAAAGGATTGGACAGGCCAAACAGCCAATAAGCACAGAAAAGGATGCAAGCCAGGCTGTAAGGAAGCAGACAAGGAGAGAAAACACAGTGCTGCTGAGCATGTGGCGGGGCTGGGAGCCTACAGTGTGGGTGGGCATTTGGATGGTGCAGCAGCCCTGGGAAACCATGTGGAAGTTCCTCAAAAAGCTAACCACACTCACCAGATGTAATGGTGCACACCTATAATCCACCACTCGGGAGGCTCGGGCACATAGTGAGACTTTGTCTCAAGAAAACAGTTAAACACCAAATGACCCAGCAATTCCATTGCTAGTATACATGCGAGAGAGCTGAAAACACATCCACACAGAAACTTGTGCAGTGGTATGAACCGGAACATTAAACCCAGCAGACAGTGCCAACAACCGAATGCACCCACATCAGCACAACACACATTTACAATATAGAATAACATTCAGCCACAAAAAGAAGTGCATGCTTACCACATGCTACATACTGCATGAGAATGTCCACAGAAGGCAAACTCACAGAGCCTGCAAAAGGGTGAGTGGTTACTACAGACTGCAGGGAGGAAGTGAAGAGTGTCTGTAATAGGATTGTTTTGAAGTGATCTAAAAGAGGTCCTGAAATTAGCAAGTAATGGTTACAGACATTCAACCATACAATTTAAACTGAATTACATCTAAATAAATTAGATCTAATAAGTTAATTTTAATAAATTACATTTAAATAAATTTTCTGAAAAAAATTAGACACTTCAAGATTTTTTAATAGTGAGGAAAATGCCTTTTTTTTTTTGTCTTTTTAATTTTTTAAGACAAGGTCTCATTGTGTAGCCCTATCTAGCCTGGACCTTGTTATGTAGACCAGGCTGCCTCAAATTCACAGAGATTTGTCTGCCTCTGCCTTCTGAGTGCTGGAATTAAAAGTCATGTGCCACCACACCCAGTATGTGCACATGGGTGTGCACACAAACACAGGGTTTCATGTAGCCTGGGCTGCCTTCCAACTCCCGATCCTCCTGTTTCACTTTGAAAGTGTTAGTATTACAAGCATGCACCACCATGCCCAGTTTGGAAAAATGTTCTCTATCTACTAAATGGAAAACAATCAGTATCTGATGGAATCTAAGTGCAGGTGTACTTTAAAAGCATGTGTGTGTATATATGCTAGGCAAGTTCTCTACCACGGAGCCTTACTTCCAGCTCAAATATGTGCTATATAGTCAGGGAATTTAAAAAATAGAAGCCCAGGGCCTAGGGGTGTGGTTCAGTTGGTAGAGCGTGTGCCTAGCATGCCTGAAGCCCTGGATTCTAGCCCCAGCACCATATAAACAGGTATGGTGGTACATACCTATAAATATGAAGTCAGAACTCAAGAAGCAGAAGCAGGAGGATCAGAAGTTCAAAGTTGTCCTTGGACACACAGTTTGAGGTTAGTCTAGGATACATGAGAATCTGTCTTTTAAAAAATTAAAAACTTTAGAAACCCAGGTAAGCCTGTGTGGATGGCTTCAAAGTCAGGGACTTCTCCAACACAGTCCACGCACTAAGCATTTACACTACTACTACACACCAATTGCAGTAAACAAGCCACTATGCCAGAGTGGAATTTCCTTAAGTGTAGGGTGGGGCTTAGGCCCACACTGTGTAGGGAAAAAGAAGTCCCAAATTCCTTACATTACCCACAGATGCCCAACTGCATCGTTTTCTGGGGGGAGGAGTTTTCTCTCCCCAGGTGTGGCTTACTACTCAGTGTGGTGTGAATTCCAATTGAAAAACAAACTATGTTACAAATTGTGGAGTCTATGTGGCTGTTTCCTCACCTCCCAAACAGGGCTACTGAAAGGTTGGGTGAGCACAGCTAACACACTGACCGCCAATCAATCAAACAGCTGCTAGTCACCATCATCAGCATCACCTCCTCAGATCCTCAAGGAAACAGAGACCGAGAAAAGGGGGCTGGAGAGATGGCTCAGTGCTTAAGAGCACTTCTGCCCTTCCAGAAGACGGTAGCTCACAACCTCCTGTAACTCCAGTTCCAGGGGATCTGATGCCTCTGGCCTCCCCTGGCACCTGCACAAATATACACTAACCCACACATATGCACACAATTAAAAATAAATCTTTAAAACTATTTAAATTTTTAAAAAGAAAATTAAGGATCACTGGGAAGGCTGGTTTCCACAACTCCAAGCTGGGAGCAGACATCTGATTCCTCTCTCGCCTCTAACAACCACCCTAGGCAACTAATTGCTTTTCTCAGATTCTCTCAATTTCTAATGAAACTCTTCTTGAGGCGTTCTACAAAAGACAACGACGCAAAAACATTAAAATAGCATAGCAAACTGCTCATCGCCTCTTATCGTCTGACTAATTCATAGAAACAAGCGATTCTGCAGGCCTATTACAACAGAAGGAGGCTCTGCAGGACTTAGGTGCCTTTCTGGGCACGCTGCTCTGATCCAGTTCATCCAAGATTACTCTTCACAGACTCCACTGCAAAATCCCCTGAGCAGCACAGCCGCCTAATGAGCGACTGGGGATTGTGACTGCATTATACTTAATGCCAACTTTTCCATCTTGCAGTCAAGAGTCTCAACAAGCAATCACTGCTTTAATGCTTTCAAATCCAGCCTCTTAGGTGTACAAAAGACCCTCGGCTTTGTCACTGATAGGCCTTTTGCTCTGACCTGAAAACCTGGATGACTTACAAGTTCTCATAACTTGATTATCTGAATACATCTTTCTTCAGCAGGGAATACATCTGGACTACACATTTAACACAGGGCCAAGCTCTAAACTCCAAATCCCCATCTAATGTACAAATGAAAGCACTCTGGCAGGGACCCAGTACCCCACTAAGCACTGTGATTCCAGAGGCTGTGCACTCAACAGTAAAAGGTCTGGAGTGTGCTCTCTAGACATAGTGGCCCAGGGGTGAACACCAGCTTGGCCCCTTAAAGAGCTAAGACTTGAAGCAGGTTGATTATTCGTGGGAACTCAGTTTCCTCCTCAGTAAAATGGGGATGACATCAGGGCTTGCCTCATGAGGTGTTGTAAGTTGATACATATTAGCAGCTCCAGTAGCCTCACAGACACTCATCAGAGTGAGTGGGTATTGCCCAGCACAGGACACTGCTTCAAGGAGAGAATATAAAGTTCCCCTGCTGAAATGTTTGTTTTTATTACTGTGCATCATCATTTTTAAGTTATATTTTATCTTTGATATAGGTGTCAGATATTATATAATGGCTCTTGAGAGCAAAGACTTGATACAGTCCTGCTGCTCATCGAACACAGCTGATTTGGGATGAAAGACAGCTAGGAAAGGGAGACGCAGGATAACGTGAGGCCTCTCATAGAAGCACCAAGCTATGATCTGAGAAATTTCATACAAAACCCAGCATATAATGGGAAGGAGAAGTTCTCAGGTGACCCTGGCCCAGCTCTCACATTTCACAGCTGAGTGTTTCATCTTGCAGTTCCTTAATGATAGAAGTCTAGGAAGACCCTTCCTGTTTCCTATCTTACATGTGCAGCTGCATCTCACAGTAATTGGTCCAGGACATCCTGTGGATACCTACCATTCCTCACTGATGGTCAACTGGAGCTGGGGATTAAACCCAGAGTATTAATACTGAGTATAAACACTCACCCCAGCCCTAAGTCTATATTGAATTCACAGTAATAAATAGCTGCTCCTTGGTACCCATCTGTATTGATTCTAGTCCCCTACAGTTATCAAAGCCTTTGGATGCCCAAAGCCCACAGAACATTGTGCAGAACTCCAAATAATCCATGCACATTCTTCTGTAAGTTTTCATCTCTTAAAGATGCAAATGATAATGTAAACAGCTGTCTTCTTCCCCAAATATTGTCAATGCAAGGTTGACTGAATCCATGGATGAGAAACCCATTGGCAAACAGGGCCAACTATATATTCTAAATGGTAAGCAATGAGGAAAACAATCTGGAAAGATGAAGACAGTTGTGAGGTTGCCGTAGGGACCCATCTATAGTAGGTAACATGCATCAAGCATTTCTCATGCCCTAAGCATGGTGGCAAGTATTGTATACAAGTGGCCTTACACAATCTCTTCAAAACCAGTGAGTCAGTTACTAATATTAACCTCTTTCCACTGAGGAAGTGGAGGCCTGGCAAGATGAAGGGATTTGCCCAAATAACCAAGTCAGTGAGTGCCAGTCAGTAAATGACCCACACTGTCTGATGCCAGAGATGAAACTGTTCCCAGAAAATTATAAGGTCCTAGCCTGAGGACCTCAAATTCTATGAACCTTGGCATCTTGTCTTCTCACATCTGGACAGCTTGCCGCTGCTCAAAGGTGCAGTGCACACACAATAAACAAGGTGGTTTCTAATAACAGCAGGAAGCGGTGTGAAACTCCTGTGCACAGCACTCATCCGGCATGCCTGAGGCCCCGATTCCATCCCCAGCACCAATGAGACTGAGAATAGAGTAAAACCTGCCTATTCTCTGCTGTGTGAAGCCCTGACACAGTGTGGACCCTAAATGCTCTCACAGGCTCACAAGCTGAAGGCTTATACTTCAGAACAGAGCTACTGGGAGGTGGTAAAAATTTAAAAGGTGGGGTATATGGGAAGTCTGGGCACTGGGGTATATCTAGAGGGGATAGACAACTCTGTTCCTCCACGTGCTCTTAGCCTCACCACAGGCCCCAAAGCACAGGGCAACCAACCAGGACCAAACCAGGAGCCCCAAACCTCCAGACAAAGAGCCCAGACTCTTCTCTTTATGACTTGCTATCTCTCAGGTATTCCATACAGCCCATGCCCAGTTTCCCAGAAGTGGCTGTGAATGGGGTATGCCTGTGCACCCAGCAGAGCTCTGCCGAGCCCAGGCCAGTGCCCTTCTTGATGCCTGGCACTACATCAACAAGAAACTTTGCTCTCAGGAAACACATGGCCCAGCTGGGAAGAAGAGCCCTCTCTCTACCTACATCCGCCTCTTCTTCCACCTTTGTAAAGAACAGAAGCACAGAGCGACTCCAGATGCCTGTCTTTCTACACCATGTCCTACCGCAATGCTCAGATCATTCAGCCCTCAGTACCCTCTGTGTGAGCCCCACAGAACCACGCCATTCTCCTCTCCTGTGCTGGTAACTTCTTCCTTTGTCTTTGAAGAATTGGGAATTGCTTTTATCTCGAGCTTTCCCCCAGTCCACCACAAGGGAGTATAACAAGAGGGTTATCTTAAGGAACTAACAAAAAAAAAAAAAAAAAAAAAATGCAAAAGTGTAGCTTCTCCACTGCCTTTAACTCTGGCAAAGAGCCTGTGGGATTCCATCGTTATTTGCTCAAAAATGTTCAAAGAGAAACACAGAAAATTTCATCCTCATCATGCTGCAGCCCAGGAAAGAAACCCAGAACTCTGGGGGCCAATTACTCCACCGTCTGGACTTTGACCTTCAGAAGTCTCCCTCTGGTTTTAACCTGCCTGGAACTGAGGGCAATTGACAGCAGAGGGCCAGCTGAATGAGCAGCTTGTGTCCAGGGTGGTCACACTTAATGACTGCCAGGCCCTCAGAGAAACACTCCAAAGTTGCAGTGCCATGCCAAACCTACGGGCGAATGGAGCAAATTTCACTGTCACTTACTTTAAAGTCACTACCTTCGTGACTTCGTGACATCAGGCTAGGAGCCAGGCACTCAGCACAGGGCCAGCCCTGTGAAAATCAATCACTACCAATGCTCTAATAAAACCAGAGGGAGGAGCCAGAGCAGGCAGAGCGCACAGAGGCGGTGAAGCATGATAAGGGCTGCTGGCTGCAGACAACAGTGAGAAGCATTCTGGATGGGAGGCTCTTGCCAAAGCTGAGAATACAGCCAGGCTGAGGACAGCACACACACACACACACACACACACACACACACACACACACACCTGTCTCCCTCCCTTCAGCCTTTCCCAGGACAAGTGAAGCTGAACATCTGAAAAGGGAGGCCCTACACAGAACTAAGCTTAGTTTAGCTTTGCAGTTCTCGTAGGGAGCCTTCAGCACGTGCTTTCCCAAGCCTAAGGAGGAGCTCGGTGCCTTATCCTCAAATTAATACACTGGGAATTTTTCTTCATAGTTTTTAGAACTGGGCGCTGGGAGAAGCTGGAAGACTCTAGATCAGTGGTAGGGCACTTCCTAGCATGTCCAAAAGGCCCTAGTACCATCACAATAGTAATAATTTTAAAAACAAGACTAATAATTGGGAGTTTAAATTGTAAAAGTAGACACATACAAACACCACCAAATGGACTCAGTAGGTGGTATTTATTTATATACACATATATGTAACAATAACATTTCAGAGGTCATGAAGTTGAGAGGTAGTCAAGTGACATGGGAAGAATAGGAAAGGGGAGACTGTGGTATGGAAATAATGTAAACATAGGACTTGTGTATGAAATTCTCAAAAACAAAATTCTCAAATAATCAGTACCAAAGAGCTAAAAGCTGAAGTCATTTTGTACAATGGACGAGGGGCTACTGTACAGCATTTTCTTTGAAATGAGGATTGGCTCACAGGCTGCACACTTTTACTGGAGCAAACTTGAATGACCCTACTCATTTTGAGTAAAACCTGTATTCACCGGCTTCCACTTTTGGTTAGAATCAGAAAATGTGAAAATCTAAATAAAATAGGTGAAAGCTCCATATTTAGGCGAATATACCAAAGGAGGCGGGGGTAGGGCTAATAGTATCCAATGCCTAGTGGCTGTGAGGGGCACACATTACATAGTTATGTAAAACACCTAGTTCAGTGCATAGCACTTTGTGTGTGTTCAACAACAGTAGTTTCTATTCTGCTATGATATTTCTGGACACCAGTGGCTGCAGATAGAGGTGTACCTGGGTGTGGAAGCAGCAGGGACCTTCCCAGGCCTCTCACTGTTACCCTCTTTCATTTCCCCTTTTCTAGTGTGCTCATCTATTTAGTGGGTGGATACTGACTGCTTCCTAAATACAGGACAGAGTGCTAAGTACAGGAAATGGTGGAAACAGACAATAGAAGGGCCTTTGAGGGGGCAACGTCATGGGATGAAATACCCTTAAAGGGTAGCTATGAAGCATCTGACTACATGCTACAAGGCTGTTGCAACATCTAGCACATAGGTCATAGTAGCTTTAACCAGAGAGGGAGAAAGGGGAGCAGAGACCAACAGAAAAGCGGCTTCTACCACCATCTCCTGCTGACCGAAAGGGGCAGCCCAACTAGACTTTACCATTCTGCAAGGTGATACAATGTAATACACAATCAACCACCATGTTGTACACATTAAAAAAAAAATCACACCAGGTCAATCTAAACAATACAAAATTAGCAGCAGTGATGAAGCTGTGTGATAGGGTGCATGGTGAGCATGTGCAAAGTTCTGATTTTAATCCCTGGCACTGAAAAGAAAGACACCAAATATTTAAGAAAGAAGAAACAATTTGAGTTTGGTGGTCCATTCCAGTAAGCCTAGTACTTGGGAATGAAAAGGCAAGAGAATCAGGGATTTCAAGGTCATCTTTGTTGACATAGGGAACTCAAGGCCAACCTGTGCCACTTGAATCCATCCAATGCAGGCAGGCAGGCAGATCTGTTAACAAGGTCACTAAGCGACACCATCCATATCTCATTAGTCTTCTGTAAAGCACTAACATTCACAAGGCGTTTTAAAGTATGTTCTTAAGTTTATCCATTATGTCTGACCACTTCATACGAGAAACAAAACCTAAAAAAGGACTTTGAAAACCCAGGTCAAGGGCCCAGATCTGTACAGTGACTGACGGCATGGCTTCAGTCTGGTGTTACATATGACATTCATTATCAGCTCTGCTCCTTTTGAGGGGTCAAGGACTCTGAGATCTGATTAAAGTGATTTTCTCCTGGAAGAATGGCTCTTCTCCTGGAAGAATGGCATTCTCCAGGATTTGTAGGCATCTTCAAAGGATTCATAGATCCATTGGGAGTCAACATTCCCCTGGAGATTAACAATGTCGGTTTTTCACTGATTATCTACATTCCAGTTACTCTGCATAAGGAAATGAGTTACTTAGTGTCAAGGTTTTGAGGATCCAAGTTTAGTAATGTCAGGGAAACAGAAGGAAAGTCTCTTTCCTTGCCCTCTGTTCCCTGGAGGGCTGCCAGGGCCTCACACTGTGTGCTCTCTGCGAATGAAATACTGTACCCTCTGCACAGAGTAAAGAAAATGACAGCTTCATCTCTGAACTTAAATGTCCTTAATATTTAATTCCTTCCTGGGTGGTTAGTAGCTTGCTTCTCCACATTATCCAGATGATGGCTTTGGAAGGTAAGCTATTGGAAGTTCAGAAAAGTACATACCCCAATTCAATTTCCTTGGAAAAATCAAAATGCTCACAGGGCTGAGGGCTGAGAACGGCTCAGGGGCCAATGCCTTCCCCCAGGTGTGCTGGGGAGGGGTAACGTGGGTACTGAGAATGAAGCAACAGGGCATACCAATTTGTTTTTCAATCTATTTTCCTTCAGTTCAGAGCATCATCTCAGACAGACAGCCCAGGAAAACAAGCCGCTCTTTGGTTACTCTCAGTCTTCCTCAATCTGTAAACGCAGCTGAGTGTTGCCAAAGTGCAGCTTGTTTTCCTGGGCTGCCGTCTGCACTGATGCTCTGAACTGAAATAAAATAGATTGAAAAACAAATTGGTATGCCCTGGCTCCTCCTGCAGTTTCATACCATGCTTCAAAGCTGGCGTTACCACCTACTCTTTACTGGAACCCAACAGACCCAAATCACAAAGTAGAAACAGCAAAGCTCTGATGGAAAGGTCCCACCCTAACCCAAAATAGCAATTTAATTCTGGGCTTGCAGTTCAATACTGCATTAACATGCCACTCTGTGGCCAGCTCCCAGCTCCATTTGCTGGCCTGGATGACATCTTCTGATGACATGCCTAACATGGTTACTGCATACAGCATAAAGCAAACCCTGACACCCATTCCTCCATCTGACAGCTCCAGCATCCCATCGATTGAGCATGGCCTATAGTTTCTCATGCTCTTGCTCCATTCACACCTATTCAAAAGGTGTTTTTCAAGTATTCCACACCACCACGGTAAAGATGCTATGCTTTTGTTCTTTGAGACAGAGCCTCATGAGTCTTGCTTTTTTTGTGGGCTGGCATCAGACTTCACAGAGATCCACCCTCCTCTGCCTTCTGAATGCACAGATTAAAGGTGTGTGCCACCACACTTGGCTTAAAGGATGCTACTATTAAAAAGACATAGAAAGGAAACCCACAACCAACTGCAAACACACCCCAGAGTCACCACCCAGCATTTCCTCAAAAAGCCTTAAGAAAGTGCAGATACTGGGGCTGAAGGTGCAGCTCAGGCTCCGAGCACATGTTTGGTGTGGGGCAGACCTCAGTTCCATTCCCAATGCCCCCCAAAATGCAGGTATCTCTGATGGAAGAACACTAACAGTTCTAAGCTTAAAGCACTAAAATGATGAAAAACTTTGTGTAGATAATTGTATAGCTTGGTTTTAAAAACTTAACTCTGGGTCGGTGGAATGGCTCAGTGGACTAAAGGTACCCACCGCCAAGTCTGTGACCTGAGTTCAATCCCTCATGGTGGAACCACATGGTGGTAGGAGAAAACCAACTCCTGTAAATTGTCTTCTTCCTTTCACAATCACACTACAGCATCCAGGTACCTACACCCATCCACACTCTCCTCCCCCACCACACACACACACACACACACACACACACACACATACACACACACACTGTAATTTTTAAATAATTTAAAAGAACAATTAAATTCCACTTGGGAAAGCTGCCCTCTACGCCCTTAAACACTAGAAAAATCTATCTCCTCCTCTCCCCAAAAGACAGAAAACGACATCCTCTCGCCCCTCACTTTGCTTGTAACATGTCTGAATTGCCACTATTATTTAATACATCTGGGGTAAAATTTGGGTTAGTCTTTCCAATTAAATGTAATTACATCCAATAGTAAGCACACTGTACCCCAGCACTCCACACTAGGGCAAGAGGATAGGTTGCATTACCAGTTCAAGACCAAGAAGACCCTATCTCTGAAAGAAAACTCGGGACCTATTAAGATATTTTCTCTTCTTCAATGAGCAACGACTTTTTGAGGAGGCCTCACTGTAAGAACAGACAAAAACTCTGCAATGTGCCAGGCCACCCAGCTCTACCAGTGCTCTTGGTGTAGAACAAATTTCAAATATTTGCTCAATGGGTGCTCGAGATTTGTATATTTACTATCTTCTTGAAAACCAAGTTGTGGCACTGGCTAGTAGCTGAGGCCCCAAAAGTAAGATGTGGCATTACTCTTGTGGACCTCACAAGCTGGCAGGAAAGACAACAGATGGAACACAGCATGGCATGATCTGTTTACTTCAGCTCCATGCTCCCTATGCATAAGCCATGTAAACTGGCCATCTCTCCCCTGGGGAAATGTTAATCCTAACACTATCTGTGTCAAAACTAAGTGACAGTTCACATTAAGCTTTTGTGCCAGTATCTGGCACAAAGAAATGCTCAATGAGTATTTTATTGCTATGATGCTACGAAATAGGTGTTTGAAATTATTTTTGTCAGATAGGCAGGAGTAATTACAACTATAGTTCCAGCATTTGGAAGCTAAGGCAAGAAGATCTCAGTTAAAGGTGAGCCTGGACTGCACAACAAGACCCTGTTTCAAAAGAGGGAGGAAAAATTATTTCTGTGTACCTGTCTATCACCCAAGCCCGCTGAAGAATTTAAATTCCACAGAGACAAAGGTCATGGTTATCTTGTACACTAATACATTTCCAGGAATGTATTATATCTGCACACAGTAGAAGTGAACTACTGATTAAATTCACTTATGCAAGCATAGGTGTTAAAACAAACAAACAAAACAAAACAACTGTTAAATGTGTGAGGGGGCTGGGAAGGGGGCACATGCCTGTAATCTCAGCACTTGGGAGGAAGAGGCAGGAGGATCAGGAGATCAAGGCCAACCTTGGCTATAGTTCCAGGGCAGCCTGGGCTACATGAGACCAAGTTTCAACAAACAAAAGACAGGTTGGGAAATACCGTCACAGAAGAACCATGTCACCATGACCGGTGGGTATAATTTATGCCACGTACCAAAAATTTGCACTTTGAGATTGCTTAAACAGCTACAACCCATACCAAGATTTGGATACAATTCCAAGGAATTTCTCCCAGAGGGAGAAAATTTAACAGTCTGAAAGCAATCTGACCTAGGCTACAGGGGGTTTCCAGTGACAGGCTCAAATTGCCAGCCCTATAACCTAGTACACCCTAAAACAGCTTAATCACACTTCACTTCTTTTGCAAAGAAAAATATTTGCAACGCTATGTAGATGGTCTATTGCACACACTGGGCAGATGGTAACATTGCAAAGTATGAGAAACTACTAGCTTGACTGTGTCATGGAAGCCAGGGTACTGTGTCAATTGAACACTAGCTCAATCTACTTGTGCCTCGGGCCAGGGTTGGCAAACTTCTATAAAGCGCCAGAGAGAAATGACTCCGGCTTTATGGGCCTTTCCATCAAAGCCGAATAGAAGCCAAGCAACTGCGAGCACTCCCCCGCCCCGCGGCAGGCAGGCGGCCAGACAACACATAAACAATGAACATGGCTGCGTCTGGGTGCAACTTCACTTCTGGGAGCTGAAGTTTTATTTCATATGACTTCTATTTCCCCACAACTATTTTAAAACGGATAAACCATCCTTGTCTCGCAGTAAACCAAAGCTGAGAGCAGGGACGGGGAGGGATCCCTGGGAGTGCGGGTGTCGGCTGGCGCATCGTCGCAGGGAGCTGGGTGATAAAGCCCGCAGTTGCCAGGCAGGGGTCCCGTGTCCTCCCGCAGGTGACCACGACCGAGACTACGCCCGGGGTGAGGGCCATCCCCCGGGCCACGTCCAGAGAACAGCGGCGGCTGTGACCGACGCGAGCCCCGCGGAGCTCGCCACGTACGTAGCCCGCAGTGCGCAAGGGTCCCGGGGTGCCCCTCACTCAGGGAGTCTCTCGGGCCTCCGCCGCAACAGGGGTCTCCACGCGGAGTCCCAGCGCCGTTTCTATGGTTACCTGTTCAGTACCGATTCAAACTGCCGTTCTTTATTGACAGCGCCATAGAGGACACGAACACTCCTGCCCGAAGGGAACAATAAAGCTTTCTCCATTCAACAGCGCCAGAGACGCCAAAAGGTAGCCATCTTGGGGCCGGGGACGCTGAGGGCAGAGGCCCGGATGTGCTCTCGCTATAGTCACGTGCTGGGGGCGGTCTCGCGAGAAGGCGGTGCCTGCATCACGTGAGCACTGGCCACCAATGGTAGGCTCTCAGGACAAGCGGGCGAGTTGTCTGTTCTTGACCTCTGACCTGCGCCAGGGTTCCTAGGGAGAAGTTTACCTGGTGTAGTCGCCGCTTACCCCAGGCAGCTCTGAGGTTGGCGGCGAGGAGACAACAAAGGTTTCTTTCCGTTTTCATAACAACAAACACGGTCACGTGCGGGGCGGGACTGGTTTCTGGACTGGGCTTGGCGTGAGTGTTTGCAGCGATTCTTTTACCCTTGTTCTCTCTCGTTTTGCCCCGATCCGGGCGCCCTGGCGGTCAAACGTTTGTGTGTCGGCTTCACTTAACATTAGAAGTCCCATTGGCGCTGGCCCATGAACACTGTCCCCACGTCACATCACCTTTTTGTGCCCACTACCGATGCCCAGATCCAAGCTTCTCGTTACAGTGTCGAGCTCCCTCGGTGATTACAGCAGTCCATCAGCAGTGACAATAGTCAGCGGTCCCCAGCACTGTCGCTGTCAGCCTGACTCAATGCAGTGCCGTTTTAATGGATCAGAGCTGTCACTCAAATTGCTGCGGTCACCTGGCCTGTCGTATTCGCTGTCACTGTGCGGTTTGCACCCACTGCCAGGCCCATGAACTTCGAACAGTTCTGCTCATTAGAGCACTCTAGCCAGCTGTTCTAGTTCATTTCTGTTGTGATAAAATACCCTGACAAAAAGCAACATAGTGAGTCAGACTTGGTGGCCCACCCTTTAATCCCAGTGCTTTGGAGGCAGAAGCAGGCACATCTCTGTGAATCTGAGGCTAGCTTGGTCTACAGAAGGAGTTCCAGGACAGCCAGGGCTACATAGTAAGATGGAGGAGGAGGAGGAGGAGGAGGAGGAGGAGGAGGAGGAGGAGGGAGGGAGGAGGAGGGGGGAGGAGGAGGGGGGAGGAGGAGGGGGGGACGAGGAGGGGGGGGGACGAGGAGGAGGAGGGGGAGGAGGAGGAGGAGGGGGGAGGAGGACGAGGGAGGACGACGACCAAGGAGAGAAAGATTTATTTCAGTTTACAATTGCAAGTTAGTCCAGAGAAGCCAGAGCAGGATGAGGACTTCTGGCAGCTAGTCGCATCACATCCACGGTCAAGAGCAGAGAGAAGTGAATGCACACATGCTTATTCGCTTGTGCTCAGTTGGATTTCTCACACAGTTCAGGACCCCGCATTTGGGGAGTGGTGCTGACCACAGTGGACTGGGTCTTCTGGCATTGGTTGACTCAAGACATCCCCAACACACACACACACACACACACACACACACACACACACACACACACACAGAGAGAGAGAGAGAGAGAGAGAGAGAATCCGCTAGTGAGACATTCTTCGCAGATGAGTCTAGGTTGTGTCAAGATGACAAAGCTAAACATCACACCAGTTATCACAGTTGTTTTCACTGTCATCACTCGGCTGTTGCCACAGTCAAACCAGAATTTAACAGGCCCCCTGCCTGGTACTTAGTCACCTTTTGAGTCACTCTTACTGTTATCCTCACAGGTCACTAATCACCTTCATCATCAGACTTAGCACTTGTGTAGCCTTTAGAGCTTCACCTACAGCTGCCGTGGCTTCTGATCCCCCACACCCAGCATCTTGGGCTCATTTACAGCAGGAGCCCCATGATATAGACCTGTTGGGTTTAGTAAACACCTATGACAGTGCTTTTGGTAGTCAGCGGCTCTACCACTGAACTGCATCTCCCAATCCCAAGAATAGGATTTTAAAAAGCTTTTTTCTTATTTTAAAAGGAATACATGGGATCAGGCAAAATGTTTCAGCAGGTAAAGTTGCTTGTCATCAAGCCTGATGACCCGAGTTCCATCCCCAAGACCCCACATGCTGAAAGAAAATAACGGACTCCCACAGATTGTCCTCTGACCTCCACACATGCTGTGGCACATGTCTACCCAAATACAAATAAATAATATACATGTAATAAAAAGACTACATGGCTAGTGAAATGGGGCAGTGAATAAAAGCTCTTATCAGAAGCCTAACCTGAAATCAATCGCCAGCACCCATGGGGAAAGAGAGAACCAACTCTAAATAGAGAGTTATCCTCTGACCTCCACATATGTGCACTGTGCTCGCATAGATACACATCATACATCAATAATAAAAATTAGAATAATAGCTGGGAGTGGTCGCACACGCCTTTAATCCCAGCACTCAGGAGGCAGAGGCAAGCAGATCTCTGTGAGTTTGGGGCCAACCTGGTCTAAAAAGCAAGTTACAGGACAGCCAGGGCTACACAGAGAAACCTTGTCTTGAAAACCACACACCCTCAATTAGAGTAACAGGAAACAGGAAATGCCTTCCCTGGTATACACACACACACACACACACACACACACACACACACACACAGCCTTAACTGCAGTTTCCCAGTAACATTTACTTGAAGTTTTACATTGAGTATCCCTAATTCAAGAGTCTGAAATCCAAAATGCTTCAAACTCAGAAGACTTTCCAGTGCTAATACATCATGGGTAGAAAATTCCACATCAAATCTGTGGCAGATTGCAGTTAGAATAGGTGAAAGGTCTAGAGAGCAATGGTTTAGTGATTAAGAGCCCTGGCTGCTCTTCCAGAGGACCTGGATTCAATTTCCAGCACCCACAAGGTGGCTTATTCTTGTGTAATATTAGAGGGACCAGCCTCAATATTATACATCCCAGGGGCTCAGGAGAGAGAACTA
The DNA here is from genome assembly GCF_949786415.1 of Peromyscus eremicus. Lineage (NCBI taxonomy): Eukaryota > Metazoa > Chordata > Mammalia > Rodentia > Cricetidae > Peromyscus > Peromyscus eremicus. The sequence goes on from NC_081417.1 coordinate 148,087,280, forward strand.
CTAACGGGGAGGACTATTTTTAGGAAATAGAATCTCAGCACACTGAGCTCTATAGTCCACTTGCTTTAATTCATCTGGCATAACATCCACATATACGCAGCTTCAGTTCTGTTCTCGTGCCTAGCTCCTTTCTTGCCTGATTTCTCTCTGTTTATCTACTGTTCCCTCTTAAGTTCTATCTTAATTCAGCCTCATCTAGGTCCTTTTCATCTTGTTCTTACCCAGCTAGGGCTTTCCCATCTGACTCTTCCTCATCTTCCATCTCGTTCCTCTAGTACTCTTTTCTAGCCCTTCAAGCTAGTTCTTCCCTGGCTCAGTTTGTTCTTCTCAAGTTCTTACCCATCTAGTTCTTCCATTCTCTTTTTCCTTCTCTGTCCCCCCCCCCCCCCCCCCCCCGTGCCTTAGAAGTCCCGGTATATATACACTTACAAGCAGTATTCCCTTAGCAGTGCAAAGCCAGGCTTCCAGGGTCAAACAGAGGGGTGATAAGAATCACATTGAGAGGCAGTTAATTATGGTTTGCAACCCCAGGGTGGGGGAAAGTGTGCTCAGTCGCTAGGCAACCTGTGTACCACTAGATGCCTCTGGCAATAGTTAAAGGGAGATCTGGAACTAAAGGTAAGGTTTGGGAAAGAAGGAACTAAGGCTTAATTGGCACATCCGCCATGCCTTCTCAAACAGGTAGCCTGGATGCTTAAGTCTGTTCTTAGAAAGTACAGAGGTATCTCTGATAAGGTACTTTCCTCCATCTGGGGATGGACCTGGCCGGATGCTGCCAATGATGATAATTACAGGGAGGCTTGAACTGGGGTTCTGGCTGAGCATAGCTGTCAGCGCAGAAGGTTATCTAACTATTCCTAGAAGTGGTTAGGTAAGGAGTTAGAGGTCCATAAAGTTAGTAAGGCTGTAAGAAAGGGGGGTCTGAGCTGAATTGTATAAAGCTATTACTTAACGTCCACCTGACCTAGGTGGTGTCTCCTTGTGGAATTTACCTTAAATCAGGAGACTTGCATGTGGACTGTTATTACTGCTAGTCCTTGAAAGTGGCCAAGGGAGATATCTGATTCCAGAGAAAGCCTTTCCTGAGGCTGTTCTCCAAATACCTGGAATGTGTATGTCCAGAGAGTGATCAGTCCACACTGTTAGCCCTTCTTAGGGAAAAGTCAATTGGGAAAACTATGAAGGCACACATGACTCTCATAACAGAATACAGCTGATATATAACAAGCCAAGTAACACCAAAAACTCCTTGGGATTTGGCTTCCTCTGGAGGAATTCCCTGATTCCTCCAGGTAGTGACTTTGCCATAACCAGCTGAGTTCTTATGATATATTCCTGCAGCCTGCAGCAGCTTATAATCAACTGTAACTCCTGTCCCAGGGGATCTGATGTCCCCTTCTAGCTCCTCAGGCACCAGGTACCCACATGGTACACAGACATACATGCAGGTGAAACACCCATACACACACACATATACAAATGGGTACACTGACAATCTGATTTTATATAGCTTTCAGCCTGTGTATGTAAGGTGTACATGAAGTACTCATGACTTTCTGAGCCAGTCCCTATGATTTCTCATATGTATGGCAAATATTCCAAAATCTGAAATCCAAAATATTTCTAGTCCCAACCATACTCATATGAAACATTTTGAAGAATCTCTTTTGCTTATTCTTTGGCAATTTCGTAGATATAAACAAACATCTTGACCATAAGTGCCCCAACACCCCCCCCCACTCCTCTGGACACTCCTCAAAAAGTCCCCCTCCAACCATTATGACTTTTTAAAAAAATTTTGTAACCCGCTGAGTCCAATTAGTGCTGCCTGATGGAATCCAGACTAATCTTGTTAGCTTGATCTTGTGCAGGTAACCATGACTTCATGGGTGCAATGGCCGTGTCATGTCCCAAACACAGCATACATGCAGGCAGAACACACACACACACACACACACACTCCCATCCTCTTGCTTTTACATTCTTTCCATCTCTCTTTGGAGGTGTTCCCTGAGCTTTGGAGGCGGGGTTGATGCAGGTGTGTCTGATGTAATGTTCAGTAGACACTTATTCCCAGCACTTTGACAAGTTCTGCATCTCTGCATTGACCGCTGCCCACTGCAGAAAGGGAGAAAAGTGTTCCTTTTTAGTTTGATCATAGAGGAAACAAGCATAGGGGACAGGCATTCTAGCAATTGATTTTGGTGTAATAGGGATAAGTACCTCTTTTTGACAATCTGCAGGTGAACAGTCCCTCACGTGTGAGCCTATATTTCAAAACAGCAAAACTCTGACTGGGTACAGTGGCACATGTCTGTAGTCATAGCTACTCAAAAGGTTGAGGCAGTTGGTCACTTGAGCCCAGGGGTTTGAGGCAGTATGGTAACGTGGGAGGACCCTGTCTCAGGAAGGAGAAGGGTGGAGAATGGAGGAAGCCTAGCATTAGAGAGTATACTGCACCAGCCTTCTGGCTGATTGCCCCATGGAAGAATAAGAAAACAGTATCTGGACCTTCTAATACAGTAGGCTCACTTTCTCAGAGAGTGGCAACAGCTTTTGTAAAAATAACATGAGCCTTCCCTTTGGCAGAAACTTGACCTTGATAGGAAGGTCACTTGGGGACTTTTCAACTCTGTCTACCTTAATAGAGTTGGTTCTGGGACCACTGCCTTATCTAAGATCCCTATGTAAGATACCCTGTGGAAGATACCCGAGATGGTTCCAGTTCATCCATCCATTGTGGAGTCTCAGGAATGTAGGTCAGTGCTAGAGTACTCGATTATTATTCAAGTGGCCCTGTTTGATCCCCATCACCAAAAAAATGAACAAAATGAAAAGCTGCCATTTCCACAGTGCCGAACACATACCAAGGACACTGAACTGGGAGATAAAGCAGCCACAGCATTTCACTGCTAATGAGAGCATTTGCCATTTATCTCTTTACACCTCCCTGCCACATGCCATGCCACACGGTGTCCAGAGTATCTCATTGAACTGTAACCACTCAGTGATCTTGGTATTGTGAGGCTGGAAAGATAGCTCAGCAGTCAAGAACAATTATGGCTCTTGAAGAGGACTTGAGTTTGGTTCCCAGTACTTATATTAGGCATTTCACAACCGCCTATAACTCCAGCTCCAAGGAATATGATGCCCTCTTCTGGCCTCTGTGGGCACCTGTACTCATGGGCACATACCCCCCCTCCCAACACACACATAGACACATAATAAAAATAAATCTTTTTTTAAAAAGAGGAGACTGACTCAAAGAAAGAAAATAATTTGCCTACAAACACACAGCTCTTCAAGGAATTGAGTCTTAAGCCAGGAGGTCTGACTTTAGAGTCTGCACATCCTTCAGCCCTGCATATTAACTTATTTTTTATGTAATGAATGTGTTCACTGTAAGGAATGAGAAGATTACAGGAAAACACAGAGATAGTGGGAGTCCAGTGATTGTAAATCCCACCACTTAGCTGTACCCTGCCATTAGAGCTGAGCATCTCTCCATCTCTGGACATATTCACATTAGTAGGTGGCTGTGGAGATAATAATGACAATTGATGACAGCCTCTATCCACTGATCGCTGTGTGCTGGGCATTATTCTAAGCACTTTCCATGAACCAACATACTTAATTTACTCGGAGAGAGGTGGAGAGACATCATTTTACTAAAATGAGCTCATTGGACATATTCAGGGTTCACAGCAGCCAACCACCTGCTGATGTTTTCCCCAAATCTGGTCCCTTCCTAGGCGTTGCTGCCTTCCAATCAAATCCCAAGCCCAGAGCCCTGCACTGCAAAAGCTGAGTCTTTAAATAGTGTTTTCCATGCAGCTGCTGTCGGGTCAGCCGGCTCTGCTGCTCCCCAAGGCAGTGGTGTTATTTGTGGAATCAAAGTCTGCTGCAGGCTGCACACGTGCTTTGTGTTAGTTTGAGCAGGTATCGGGGCTTCAAGTCCCCCTTCCTTCCTTTTCAAGTGTTAGTTTCTCCTTCCGTGTCTTCAGTCCTTGTGAAGCCTAGTCTTCAGATCATGCCCAGTGGCCACCTCAGTCCCAAATGGTGCTGCTGTTGGAATTTGCCAAATACCTCAGAAAGGTCAGCTGCTGCTCATCTGGCCTAGAAGACAAAAGACAAAAGGGCGATTGTCTTGCTCTAGCTGCGATGCCCAGCCTGGAGCACTTCTTGAGCCCTGCGCCTGCTGATATATTATAGATGAATTCAGTGTCTCAGTTGGGCCCAAGGCCAAAGGCACTCTTGCATTCAGAACGCTTGAATCAGTGTCTCTGCTGACACAGAGCACAGGCCCTTCATGTTCGTCTCACCCAAAACCCAAGTGATGGTTTTCCCCTCAAGCCTGTTTCTTCCCTTCAGCTCAGAGATGATGACCACCATCCGCCATTCTCTTCAACATTTCTCTTTCTAGCCTTCCAGCAGTCATCAGTGCCTGTGGATTTTACCTCTAATTTGATGTCCAACATCACAGGCATGTACACGAGTTCACAGTCTCTCTCTCTCTCTCTCTCTCTCTCTCTCTCTCTCTCTCTCTCTCTCTCTCTCTCTCTCCCTCCCTCCCCCATGGAGAGAGATTGTTTAAAATCTCTTTTATCATCTGAGCCTTCAGTGATATATCTGTCTGGGGAGGGGTTGCTGGGGATGGAACAAGGAAGCAAGCACATGCTCCAAGCTCTACCTTTCAACCCAAAGTATAATCTTTTTGCTAGTGTAGGGTTTTGCCCTGGTGTTGATGGCTGCTGACTGATCAGGGTGATAGTTGCTGATGCTTGGGGTAACTGGCAATTTTTTAGAACAAGACAACGATGACTGTCCTGGCTAGTTTGATGTCAACTTGATATAGCTAAAGGAAGGAACCTCAACTAAGAAAATGCCTCAATAAGATTGGGCTGCAGGCAAGCCTGTAGGGTATTTTCTTTTTTCTTTCTTTTTTTTTTTTTTTTTTTTTTTTTTTTAGGTTTTTTGAGGCAGGGTTTCTCTGTGTAGCTTTGCGCCTTTCCTGGAACTCGCTTTGGAGACCAGGCTGGCCTCAAACTCACAGAGATCCGCCTGCCTCTGCCTCCCGAGTGCTGGGATTAAAGGCGTGTGCCACCACCGCCCGGCCTGTAGGGTATTTTCTTAATTTGTGATTGATGAGTGAGGGCCAAGCTCATTGTGGGTGATGCTACCCCTGGACTGGCAGTCTTGAGTTCTGTAAGAAAGTAGGCTGAGCAAGCCATGATTAGCAAGCCATTATGAGCAAGCTAGTTAGTAGCACCCCTCCATGCCCTCTGCATTAGTTTCTGCCTCCAGGTTCTTGCCCTGCTTAATTTCCTGCCTTCACTGATTTTCATGATGAATTGGTAGACAGAACTATGAGTGAAATAAACCCTTTCCTCCCCAAGTTTCTTTTGGTCATAGTGTTTCATCACAGCAATAGTAACTCTAAAAGAGTGACCTTCAGTGAGCTGATTGACTTACAAGGGCCTGAATTACATCACAGCCCAATGTTTCAACATATACACCAAAACAGCATTAATCTCATTATATGTCTCCAACAGAGCTCCTGCATAACTAGATACATTGCCAATAGCAGTATTTTGAAAGGAGTCTTTTTTTTTCTTTCAACAGAGGGTTTAAAATAGTAAATCACATTGAAAACAGATGTGCACTCATCAAGGCTTGTTCTGTACCTACAAACAAGCAGAGGAGAGATTTCTTATAATCCTTTTTAAAATTATGTTTATAAACTTTATTATAAAAGTCCTTGCAAATAAATAAAAACATCACATACCAAAATTAACCAGACCCAAAGTCTATACAACTCAGTGAACATCTATACAGTTAGAGTAGGCATTCAGAGCAGATGTGGAACTTCACCTTAAATTTTCCACATTTTGAGTCAAATATATTTTATGTTCTTATCCTCCACTAAAACCCAAACCAAAAAATTCTAGGAGTTAGAACTAGAAAAACAGTTACCTTTATCTCCTCCTTCATAACCGCTGTTCGTTACCTGCATTCAGTTCTTCCTCATCCCCTTCTATTCATTTTTTATTCCTTTCAAGTTACACTGCACCAACATGTGCATTTGCTTACACATATGCATGTATTAACGGCTAGATTCCACATATGAGAACATGTGGTTTATTTCTGAGGTTGTGTGATCTTGCTTAATATCTTACATTCAAGCCCATCCATTTTCCTGCCAAGTTTTTAACTTCATTTTCTTTAGAGCTAAGAAGTGTCCCATTTTACATATGTACAAAATTCCCTTTATCCGTTCATCTGGGTTGTTGGAGCCTGTTTTCAGGTTCCTCGTGGCTTTACCCAGCAGGTCCTCATAGAGGATGATTGGACCATGGGCCTGAGTGCAGGTGTCTGAAATGGTCTGCACTTGGCTGTGCTGGGGGGGAGGTCTTTTGTTCCACCCCTTGGCGTCTCTATAAATACCGTAGGGCAGAGACAGTCAGGGCTGTTGGAATAGGTTCCAGGCCCTCTCGAGGCTATCCTTTATTTTCTATCTCTTTATCTCCACAATCTAAATCCTTCTATCTAATATTTCCTGCTGCTAGCACTCAAGAAAACTCTGGGGAGCTGTGGATTGGTGGGTAAACACCCCGCACTAGGTGCGGATGGACAACGGTTGGTTCCAATTCTTTCCACGTCTTCTCCAACATTTGTCATCAGATTTATTGATGACAGCCATGTTGATAGAGTGAGGTGGTGTCTCACAGTAGTAGTTTTAATTTGCTTTTTCCTGGGGGCTAGGGATATTGAACACCTTCCCCCACCCCAGGCTGTCCTTGAACTATGAGATCTGTCTACCTCTGCCTCCTGAGTGCTGGGATTAAAGACATGAGCCACCAACCATCCAGCATTGAATACTTTTAAAAATAGCTGTTGGTTGTTTGCCTGCCGCCTGCCTCCTGCCTGCCTGCCTGCCTTCCTCCTCCTCCTCTTCCTCTCTCTCTCTCTCTCTCTCTCTCTCTCTCTCTCTCTCTCTAATTCATTTGCCCATGTGTTGATTGGCGGTTTTATACAACCTTGGTATTTAATTTCTGCATTCTTTGTAAATTTACACATTAGCCCTCACCTGAAGTATAGCTAGTTAAGATTTTCTCCTGTTCTGTGGGCTTCTGTTAACTCTGCTGATTGTGTCCATTTCTGTACAGAAACTTTTAAACAGCTTACTGCCTGTGCTGTTGGTGTTCTATTTTAAAAGTTCTTGCCATGGTGATGCCTTTATCCCAGCACTCGGGAGGCAGAGGCAGGTGAATCTCTCTAAGTTCGAGGCCAGCCTGGTCTACAGAGTGAGTTCCAGGACAGCCAGGGCTACAGAGAGGAGCCCCCCCCCTCAAAAAAACAAAACAAAACAAACAAATAAATGAATAGTTTGTGCCTACCCCAGTATCTTGAAGGGTACTCTGTTGTGTTTTCTACCATAAGTTTCAGTGTTTCTAGTTTTTAATTAAGGTCTTTGATCTATTTTGAACTGGTTTTTGTACAAGGTAAAAGAATCTAATTTATTCTCCTGCAGGCAACATCCATTCTGTCAGCGCCCTCGGTTGAACAGGCCATCTTTTTTCAAAGTATGTTTTCACCGCCTTTGTTATGAATTAGGTGGGAATTTGCCATTTTATTTCCAGGGCCTCTATTGTCCATTGGTCTTCCTTTCTTTCCTTTCTTCTCCTCCTCCTTTTTTTTTTTTTTTTTTTTGATCTGTGACAGGGTTTCTCTGTGTAGCCCTGGCTCTCATGGAACTTGCTCTACAGACCAGGCTGACCTTGAACTCAGAGATCCACCTGCTTCTGCCTCCCGAATGTAGAGATTAAAGGTGTGTACCACCACCACCCAGCTCTTCCTTTTATTTTTATGCCAGTCTGTTTTTATCACTATAGCTCTGTAGTATAATTACACCCAGCATTGTTCTTTCTCCTTAGGATTGCTTTGGCTATTTGTGGTATTTTGTGGTTCCATTTGTATTCCTACATTAATTTTTCTAAACCTGTGAGATATGACATGGGAATTTTGATAAGTATTGCATTAATTCTGTGTATTGGTTTTGGTTATAGCTATTTCAATATTAATTCTGCCAGTTTTGGAATGTGGGATATTTTTCCGTCATCTAGTATCTTCTGTGATTTTTTCAATAACCTGAATTTTGTTGTAGAAATATTTCACTTCTTTGGTTATATATATATATATATATATATATATATATATATATATATATATATATATATATTCTTTCTTTCTTTCTTTTTTCTTTTGTGAGACAGAATGTCTCTACATTGTGTTACAGCTCTGAAGGGAAAGGTATCCTGACTGTCGGAGCTAGGCTATGCCTAAAGCTGTGTTCCAGTGGGGGATAGTATTGGTGAAATTAAGGCCACTCCACGTAGTTAAAAGGAAGATTTATTTAGTGGGTAACTTACAAATGAAGGGATAGGTAGGTCGCGGGGTCTGGGGAAGGTGTATCACAGTCCAGCTGTGTTCTCTGGAGCTCTGCTCGGTCAACCTCCACCATCCATGGTCCGGAACAGAGAGAGCACTGGCCCATCCCAATCTCGGGTCTCCAAGGTCCTCCCTTGGCCCCGCCTTGTAGGCGTGACAGTTGCCGAAGCCTCGATGGGGGTTGGAACTTCCAGATCAAAGCTGGAATGGCTACCCACTACAGGATAGTTTCCCTGCAGGAACGTAGCAATCCTGCTCCTCTCCAAGAGAACCATCGCAGCTCAGCTCTGCTCCACTCTGCTAAGACAGTTTCCCAACAGAGATGTCTGTTGCATCTCTGCTCTGGAGAAAGTTGTTACTTCTCTGACCATTAAACATTCCTCTGTATCAACAGTGAGGTTTTTTGCCTTTTTTGTTGTTGTTATTCCTTGCTTACTGAAGGGGTTGTTGTTTTAATAATTTCCTTCATACAAGTTGAGGTACTAAGGCAAGAAGCCCACATTTGGCCTGCCATAGTTCTCGCTGTTTCTTGGACTTGAACACTTAGAGGCCACATGGGGTTATGACTTGGTCTGATTTCAGCGTTGTCTTAGTGAATAAGAAAGCTGGAGGGGAGAGAGAGTGGAGTAACAAGTGTATTTGGATAGAGAAGTCAGATGACACATATTCCTTGGTTCAGCACATTATCTTTTCTGGGCACGGTCCATAGCAACACCAAACAATTAAAACAGCAGCATTAAAAGGTCAGTCATCAAAGGTCACCATAACAGGTATAATAATAATGAAAAGGCTTGGACTATTTGAGAATTGCCAAAAGATGACTCTGAGACCCAAAATACGCACAAGCTGTTGGGAAAGTGGAGCTGTCAGTCTTGTTCAAGGCCAGGCTGCCGTAGGCCTTTGATTTATAAAACAAGAGGTACTTCAGGCTCAGTGGCTCAGGACAGTGTAAAGAAGACTGGTCTTACCTCAGAGACATGTGCCTATCCTACTCATTCATGCTGTTTTCACAAGGAAATAGAAGCAGCCTAGCTGTCCACTAGCTGATGGACTGAGAAGGAAAATGTGACACACACACACACACACACACACACACACACACACTGGAATTTCATTCAGTAATAAAGAAAACCTGCAATTATGAAACTGCAGGGAAATAGATGGAACTGGGAACTACATTAATAGGTAACCAGCCTCAGAAAGACAAACCTTATGTTTTCTCTTTTGTGCAGATACTAGCTTTGAACTGTTACATGCGCATTTATGTGCAAGTGAGTAGGGGAAAGTCAGGAAACTAGAAAAAGGCCTGTCAGATAGGGGGAAAGAGGTTTTTGTAAGTTTGTTTATTTTTATGTGTTTCAGTGTTTGCCTGCATGTATGTCTGTGCATCATGTATGTGCCTGGTGCCCTTGGAGGCTAAAGAGGACATCAGATCCCCTGGAACTGGAGTTACAAATGGATGTGAACTGCCATATGGGTGCTGAGAACAGAATCCAGGTCCTCTGCAAGAGCAGCAAGTGCTCTAACCACTATGCCATCTCTCCAGCCCCTTCCAGCATAGTTTTTAGTATTATTTTGGGCTTTCTTTAAGTGGATACATGGATACATAGCAATTTTACATGTTTATGGAGTCTAGTGCAATTTTACATGTTTATGGGGTCTATTCAATATGTATGAATAATACTTATATCAGGATAGCTAGCATATCTATCTCCTATCTATGAAGTGACAGTGTATCATTTCCTTCTTAGGAGGACATTCAGCATCCTCTTCACGAGCTGTTACTAACACTTACTACAGTTACTAAACCTGGTTACCCTACCTGTCAAGTCCTCTTATCAAAGCTTACCATGTTATTGTAAGTTTGAATCATGTGAACATATATTATTTGGTGCATTAAAAATACAATGAGAAATATATATCAAGTAAATAAAAACAAAGAGAAATCTAGCATGACAATGCATCCAAATGAACCCAAAGGATTGCACAGTTTTTTTTAAAAAGGGTTAGAAAATTGTTTCTCTGAGGACACAGGGTGCTGTGATAACACAGGCAAGCCTGATGGTCCAAACTACTGGTAGGCCTCCACAGCAAGGGAGGTGAACTTGCAGTGGGAGCTACAGATGGGAACACCTCCTCTCAGAAACTGACAGGGAGCAAAAGCAAAGGCATGGAGCATTTGAGCACTCCAAATAAACTCATAGATTAAAAACAAAAACCCACCCCAAGCCTAGAGCCCTGACTGTCCCCAATCACAGGATCCCAGAGTCCTGACTGTCCCCAATCACAGGATCCCAGAGCCTGACTGTCCCAGTCACAGGAGTCCAGAGCCCTGACTGTCCCCAATCACAGGAGTCCAGAGCCCTGACTGTCCCCAATCACAGGAGCCCAGAGCACTGACTATCCCCAATCACAGGAGCCCAGAGCCTGACTGTCCCCAATCACAGGAGCCCAGAGCCCTGACTGTCCCAATCACAGGAGTCCAGAGCCTGACTATCCCCAATCACAGGAGCCCAGAGCCTGACTATCCCCAATCACAGGAGCCCAGAGCCTGACTGTCCCCAATCACAGGAGCCCAGAGCCCTGACTGTCCCAATCACAGGAGCCCAGAGCCTGACTGTCCCCAATCACAGGAGCCCAGAGCCTGACTGTCCCCAATCACAGGAGCCCAGAGCCTGACTGTCCCCAATTACAGAAGCCCAGAGCCTGACTATTCCCAGTCACAGGAGCCCAGAGCCTGACTATTCCCAATCACAGGAACCCAGAGTCCTGACTGTCCCCAATCACAGGAGTCCAGAGCCCTGACTGTCCCCAATCACAGGAGCCCAGAGCACTGACTATCCCCAATCACAGGAGCCCAGAGCCCCAACTGTCCCCAAGATTCGCAGAGGGGGATCACATACTGAGCCCCAGAAGAATGAAGGAATTTCTAAGAGTTGAAGAGTTCTGAGCAATTAGCTAAGTCAGGCAGAAATCAATAATTAAAAGCTGCCTGGGTCTGAAAACTCAGTCAGGCCTCTAATCCCTGGGGCAAGGATGGTGTCATGGGAAAATTAATATCTAAGATAGAGATGCACGGAAAACAGTAAAATGTTACCAAGGCTTTTTGTGTGTTTTTGTTTTGTTTTTTGAGACAGGGTTTCTCTGTGTAGTTTTGGTGCCTGTCCTGGATCTTGCTCTGTAGACCAGGCTGGCTTTGAACTCACAGAGATCTGCCTGGCTCTGCCTCCTGAGTGCTGGTATTAAAGGCGTGCGCCACCACTGCCCTGCTACCAAGGCATTTCTTATAGGGGAAATTATACCTTTGAATGCATTTCTTAGAAGCCAGGAGGTAAAGACAGGAGGGTTGCAGAGGGTTCCAGGCCAGCCTGGGCTACATGGTCAGACTTTGCTTCAAAAAAGCATAAAAAAAAAAAGATAAGGTAGAAATACTACATAAGATGATACACTTTCTATGTGTCAATTTTAAAAGGAAGTGAAAAGCATAGTGAATTGAAGATAGTAAACAGTATAATTAAAGGCATTATCAGTTATGGAAGAGGGGCAATAAACAGGATTAACAGAGTTGTTTTTTTAAAGAAAGGTCTGTTGACTTGCTTCAGTGGATGTTTTATTTTCCACTGCTGCGATAAAACACTATGACCCGAAGCAGCTTGTGGAGGTGTGGTGGCTTAAAGAAAATGACCCCCAAAGGCAATGGCACTAATGGGAGGCGTGGCCTTGTTGGAGTAGGGTATGGTCTTGTTGGAGGAAGTGTGTCACTGTGGAGCAGGCTTTGAGGTCTCATATGTGCTCAAGCCACGTGCAGTAAGACAGACCATTTCCTGTAGCCTGTGAGTCAAGATGTAAGAACTCTCAGCTCCTTCTCTAGCACTAGGTCGACCTGCATGCTGCCTTGCTTCCCCATCATGATGATAATGGACTAAATCTCTGATTGTAAGAGAGCCACCCCAATTAAATGTTTTCCTTTATAAAAGTTGCAGTGGTCATGGTATCTCTTCACAGCAATGTTGTGCCTTGGGCGAGAGACCCCCGAAGAGACCACCAGAGACACAAACTCACCGAAATGCAAAAGCAAGGTTTATTGGAGTGATTCAAATAGTGCAGTAGGGACCTCGTGGAGCACACCAATGCAGTGGAGGCTAGAGGAGGTGCCTACCTCTCTGCAAGCTCAATTTTTTTTTTTGCAAGCTCAGTTTTTAAAGGCAAAAACCACAAGGTTACATCAGTTAGGGGTGCTAGTATGGATACAATTCTGATCGGCTCAAGTTTTAGGGACTTTCCAAAATTTCTGTGTTATCTTACTTTGCAGTTTTGACTGGTTGTTTGTCAAACTTTATAGACTACCTCTGGCACTGGGGCATTCTGTGGTTAATCAGTTGCTACCAGATAGTCCTTCAAACATCCTGACTTTGTACTTTTTAGTTCCTGGAACCTATGTCAGCAGCTCTGAGAATTTCAAAATTCAGGCCTATTTCAAGCTGGGGTGAGGGGCTTGCTTGAAATGGGGGTGTTTTGGTTCTTCAAGCAATAGAAACCCTAACTAAGACAGAAGTTGGTACCAGGGACTGGGGTATTGTTGTGACAGTCCTGACCATGCTTTTGTTTGAAGGAATGTGGACCTTGGGACTGTGGATTAGAAAAGCAGTTGAATGCTTTAAGTGCTGCTTAATGGGCCAGACTAGTAGGAGCATGGAAGACAGTGGTGCTGAGTGTGATTTGATGAACTGTGGGGCCTGGCTCATGAGGTGCCAGAGGGAAAAATGTTAGTGTGTGGTCTAGAGACCAGTCTTGTGATATTTTGGTGAAGAATGCGGCTGCTTTTCGGCCTTGTCTGAAAAGTCTGCCTGAGGCTAAAGTGAAGAGTTTGAATTAATTCTGTTGGCAGAGGAAATGTCAAAACAGCCTAGCATAGACTTGGTCATGTGGTTATTAGTGTTAACTCTAATGAAGATTTTATAATGAAAAGGAGCAAGCTGAGCAAGGAAAAAACAAAATGTGAAATTTGAGGAGAAAAGAAACACCAGGAAGTGGATGGAGCTAAGTCCTGTGTTCAAGGAAATAAACAGAAAAAGAAATGGAATAAAGAGAGTGGTGACCTCAGGCAGGATCCCACCCAGCTAAGTTTCCAACTTGTGAAAAAAAAATAAAGAAAAGCTTCAAGCCAGGTGTGGTGGTGCATGCCTTTAATCTCAGCTCTTGGAAGGCAGAAGCTGGGGGATCTCTGAGTTTGAGACCAGTCTGTTCTTCAGATCCAGTTTCAGAACAGCCAAGCTCAGGCAGTGAAGGGAACCATCAAAACCAGAAAGCTGGTAAAGATGTAGTTGAAAAGGGGGGCCATGTTCCAGCCTCAGTAAGCAGCAGAGCTTGGCAGCTTTGGCCACATGGTTCTGGCTTTAGGGTCAAGGACAGAAAAAAAGACATTATTATGGAATCTCCATCTGTGACCAAGGAAAGCCTCTGAGGCCAAGCATATGTCAGGTGTTCCTGAAGGGAGGCCTAGAGGGACCATTGCTTGAAGCTGTGAAAGTGAAGCCTGGACTGCCTTTGAGACCCCAAGATGTTGTAGGCACCAGAGCCATGGGATACCTGCCGAGGAGAAATGCTAACAGGGAGTGGAACCAGCCCAAGAGAAAGAAGTGGTTGCAGTCAACAAAGCTGAAAGGACTTGGAGATCTGAAGAGCATTTTGACATCAGACATGAGATGCAGGGTTTGGAGTTTACCCACTGCTTTTCAGCCTTACTTTGTGTTGGGTTGGAACCTCCAGCTCACTCCTGCACGATCTGAGAAGCTCCATTCCTGTCTCTCCAAACCCTGTCCACTCAGAGAGTCTCTGAACAAAGGAAAGGCACCAAAAAGCCCAGTTCTGCATTCTTGGTGGCTATGTCAACTTCCTCCCCAAAGTTGCCAGCCACCCAAGACCCTGCCTAAAGTGGTCAGCTTTTGGCCATACTTGTGCACAAACCTAGCTTTTGGCAGACACATCATCAGCCCTCATCTACAACCTATATAAATAAGCTCCCTGCTTTAGTTCGGGCGTGTGGCTTCTCTGGCCTCAATCTTTGGGACTGGAGAATCCCACCCTGGAGTTGCTTTGCTCAAATAAACCCATTGTTAGACTTTTTCAATTTAGTTTGATCTGGCTACTGTGTGGGTGGAGAAACCTATTATCGGGGGACAGAAAACCTATTACTTTGGTCCAGTATTTCCTCACTATGCTCCCTTCCCTATGTTTTAGAATGGTAAAGAATATTCCATGCCATTATATGTTAGAAGTATGTGATCTGCTTTTTATTTTAATTTTATAGAGGATTACAGTTAAGAGATTGCATGAATCTCAGAAGAGACTTTGAACTTTAGACTTTTAAATAAGTTTGAGACTGTTATAGACTATGGAAACTTTTGAAGTTGGACTGAATGCATTTTTGCACTAATGGGATGTGTGACCTTGTTGGAATAGGTGTGGTCTTGTTGGAGGAAGTATGTCACTATGGAGACCAGCTTTGAGCTCTCATATATGCTCAAGCCATGCCCAGTGATACAGTTCACTTCCTGCTGTCTTCAAGAAGTAGAACTCTCAGCTACCTCTCCATCACCATGTCTGCCTGCATGCTGCCATGTCCCACCATGATGATAATGGACTGAACCTCTGAACCATAAGCAAGCCACCACAATTAAGTATTTTCCTTTATAAGAGTTGCCATGGTTATGGTGTCTCTTCACAGCAATAGAAACCCTAACTAAGAGAGAAGTAAAGAGCATGTTACATCTTGCAGGTTCTCCTAGTTCATCACTGGGAGAAGCCAGGACAGACATTCAAGGCAGGAACTGATGCAGAGATCATGGAGGAATGCCACTTATTGACAAAGGGAGAGCAAATAAAGCACAGGATGGTGACGGAGAGGTGGCTCAGCAGTTAAGAGCACATCTGCTCCTGTAGAAGGCTCAGCTGAGTCCCAACACCCAAACTCCTGTGGCTCCAGCTCCAAGGGACCTGACTCTGGCTCCTGCAGCACCTGCTCACACACAGCACACATTGTATAGATATATTTAAAAAATAAAAGCAATAGGTAGCTGCTACAAAACCATTTGTACACAACAGCAAGAGCTTTGCAGCAGGATGCTCTGAGCTACAGATGATGAGGATGATCATGATGATATGATGATGAAGATGAGGAAGAATAAGGAGAAGAGCAAGAGAGAAGAAGAAGGATGAGGATGAGGAGGAGGAGGAGGAGGAGGAGGAGGAGGAGGAGGAGGAGGAGGAGGAGGAGAAATAGAAATTAACCTAAACTAAATTTTAAAAATAGTCTTTTTTCCCCTCTGGTAACAAGAGGCTTCAAAGTAATGTAACTCAAGGACTTGTGTTAAAGTCATCAAAGCCAAGTTTCTTTCCATCTTCAGGTTTTTTTTTTTGTTTTTGTTTTTGGTTTTTTGAGACAGGGTTTCTATGTGTAGCTTTGGAGCCTGTCCTGGAACTCACTCTGAAGACCAGGCTGGCCTTGAACTCACAGAGATCCACCTGGCTTTGCCTCTGGAGTGCTGGGATTAAAGGCATGCGCCACCACTGCTCGGCTTCAGTGTCTTATCTTAATTTGCACACCGAGTCTCTTCTAAGGCACGAGACGGCTCTAGGAGCTCCAGACTTCACATCATCACAGCTATGGTCACTACCAGAAAAGGGACTCTTTTTTTTCCTGGTTTCCTATTTTGTCATAGAATCAAAAATAAATAAAAATTAAGAGAAAATCCCCTTTCTTCAAAATCTGTCCCCTTCACGTGTCTTCTGCTTCCTTGGATCTGACACTCACATCTAAGCCTGTCACTGAGGCCACCATTTCCACAGAAGCTGAATCTGGGATCCTCTCCACGACTGGGTGGGCCAAAGTCTCCCCTGAAATGTGTGACTGAGTAAAGAAAGATGGAGGGTGTGGAAATAACTTCAGGAGAGGCAGCTGCCCATGTTAGGAACGAAGTGTGCCAACATTTTGTGAAAATCTAAAACAATGGATACATTCTTTGGGGGGGAATTGTACAATGTCAAAGTTAGTACAAGGCAAAAAAGTGGAATAAAACATTCTTTTCTTCACTCATTCAATAATTTAGTTATTGAGTGCCTATTAAATTTTAGCCACTATTTCAATTCAAACATAGTCAGTAACCATCCCCACCCCTAATCAAAATGTTACCAGGCCAGGGAGATTTTGCAGGCAAATTCTACCAAACTTTTATAGAGTGGCTCATTTCTATTTCTTCAAAGTTTTTGCAAAGAATAAAGGAGACAGTCTCCCAATGGATTGTTAAATTTAGTTAAAATTATAACTAAATAGGTACAGTACAGTATGTGAAGGATGTTATAAACCAGCCTATAACTACAAATGGGAAATTCACAATTAAAAATCATAGCATGGTTTATTTAGAATCAGATAAATCTACCAAGATTCTTTATAGAAAAATTATAACAGATGCAGGAAAAACATCAAGTTGTGGTTAAAGTAGCTTTCTTACCCTGATACATTTTCTCTATCAAAAACCCATGGGGCTAAAGAGATGGCTCAGTGGTTAAGAGCACTGGCTGTTCTTCCAGAGGTCCTGAGTTCAATTCCCAGCAACCACATGGTGGCTCACAACCATCTCTAGTGGGATCTGATGCTCTCTTCTGTCATAAAGTCTATAGAGCACTCATATACATAAAATAAATAAATAAATTATATATATATATATATATATATATATATATATATATATATATATATATTGGTTTTTCGAGACAGGGTTTCTCTGTGTAGCTTTGAGCCTTTCCTGGAACTCACTTGGTAGCCCAGGCTGGCCTCGAACTCACAGAGATCCGCCTGGCTCTGCCTCCCGAGTGCTGGGATTAAAGGCGTGCGCCACCACCGCCCGGCTATATATATATATATATTTTAAGAAAAGCCTACAGTGGAGCTGGGCATAGTGATATATCCTTTTAAATTCAATGCTCAGGAGGCAGAGGTAGGTGGATCTCAGTGAGTTTGAGTCCAGCCTGATCTTTACAGTGAGTTTCAGGTCAGTCAGGGATACATAGTGAGACCCTGTTTCAAAAACAGGCCCCCTCAAAAAAAATCCTCCAAAATTTACTGCAGTCAGATGTTGTGGTCCACACCTATAATCCCAGCACTTGAAAGATGAGGCAGAAGGATCAAGAGTTCATGACCATCTTTGGCTACATGAGTTGTTTCTCGGTCCTCACTGCTGGTGTGGAACTGTTTACTCTGTGCCATTGTACATTGGGAAGGTTTTAAATTTTTACAGGGGTGCCGAGGGCCATGGGAGTATACAGCAAGTGACAGCTAGTGTTTGGCAAGTCAACCCACCAGACACAGTATTCCCTCTTGGGGGGCCCTACTTGGCAAAGCCATGGGGTTATTGACTGCAAATGACTGGTTGTTTTCTGTCCGTAACTTTCTCAGGTGCCAGTGCTATGCTTCCCTATAAAGAACAGCTGTGGGGGTCCTTCCACAGTCCATTGGTAGTGTGTTTTACATCTTTGGGCATACTTATAGTTGTGGATGGTCAGGTTATGATTCCTGTTTAAGCTGTATAATTCTGATGTATAGAAAGAATACCAGAATATTCTTCTTTACTGACACAGGAAATTAACAGTATTCTCAGTCTCAAAGAGAG
Organism: Peromyscus eremicus; assembly: GCF_949786415.1. Taxonomy (NCBI): domain Eukaryota; kingdom Metazoa; phylum Chordata; class Mammalia; order Rodentia; family Cricetidae; genus Peromyscus; species Peromyscus eremicus. The sequence goes on from NC_081417.1 coordinate 148,105,396, forward strand.
CCTTTTACACATTTTGCAAAGACCTTAGAACAAGTCCAAAACAGACTAAACTGCCCCTGCAGAAAATACACAAAGACTAATTCCCAGATGTTGTTTATTGCTAAATCAAGCCAGGCAGTTTACACTGAGATACAGCTCCCTGCAGTACTTCCCTTTCTGCACATACCCTGAATGCTCAAGTTCAGCCAATTGTTTACTGTCTGGGACCCCTCACCAACTTAGAGCTACGTGCATGGGTCAATTCGACATTACTAGCCTAAAAGAAACTATGTGACTTGTCTTGTGTTGTGAGAATGGGTAGGGCCCGGGAAATGTAACTTATAATTGTCCAGAGTTTGGCTGTGAGAGCAGCAGCAGCAGTGTGGAGAGACAGCTGTGTAGAGCTCTGTGCGAGCTGCTGCAGAATGTGAGTGTGTGTGTGTGTGTGTGTGTGTGTGTGTGCGTGTGCGCGCATGTATAATGAGAGATGAAGAAGAAGCATGAGGGAAGTGTGAGGGAGTGAGTGGGTGAAAGAGTGAGTGAGTAAAGAGTGAGTGAATAATGTAAAAGAAAGATGTATGAGTGAGTGTGTGAGAGAGAGAGAGCGCGCGCGCGCGCGAGCGAGAGCTGTGTGAAAGAGCTGCTGCTATGTAGAGGAGCTGTGCCTAGGAACTGTGTAAAGTGCTGTGTGGTGAGAGAGCTGTGTAAATGAGGTGTTTAGCTGTGGCTGTGTGGAGATTTGTAACTGTGTGGAGGCAAGAAGATGAAGCTGTATAGAAAAGAGATGTAGAAGAGAAATGTATGTAAAAGAAAGATGTGTAGCCATGTGAAAAGATGTATGTATGTAAAGATATGTAGCTGTATGCAGCAGTGTGGAGATATGTAGCTGTGTGGAGACAGAAAGAGTCAGAGACCATTTTTAAGATGAAGTAAAAGAGAAAGTTAACATCAGAAAGCACGCGTATTTCCTCATTTCACCAGTCATAGATAGGCTAAAACTTATTCCTAAATACCCTCAGATAAAAATATTTCCCTTGCTACTCTGAGCATTCCTTTTATTACCCTGAGCTGGTCGTGGGAGCTGGTCTCTCACGGTCTGCACTGCAGGGGCTCACAGTAAAAGTTTGCCTTAGCTCTCGGAAGCGTCTGTGAGCTTTTGAGCGGTGTTGGGACTCCTAGGACCATGGGGACTTTTTAAATTGGGCAGAATGTACTTTGCATTGTGCAATGGCTATGCACTGGGGTGGAATGTTATGGTGTGAGTGTGACAGCCCTCCCTCCTGCCATGTGTAAGGACACAAGCTAGTGGCACTGTTTGGGGAGTCTGTGGGACCTACATGAGGTAGGGTCTGGCTGGTGGAGATGTCACCGGAGATGGGTCTTTAAGGGTCATAGACTTTCTGTGCTGGCTCGTTTTATGTCAGCTTGACACAAGCTATAGTCATCTGAGAAGAGGGAACCTCAGTTGAGAAAATGCCTTCATAATATCAAGCTTCTGGCAAGTCTTTAGGGCATTTTCTTAATTAATGATTGATGAGGGAGGGCCCAGTCCATTGTGGGTAGGAATACCCCTGGGCTGGTGGTCCTGGGTTCTATAAGAAATCAGCCTGAATGGAGAGCAAGCCAGTAAGCAGCACTCCTCCATGGTCTCTGCATCAACCTGGAGGCAGGTTCCTGCCTTGATTGAGTTACTTTTCTAACTTCCTTTGATGATGAACAGTGGTGTGTAAGAGTAACCCAAACAAACCCTTCCCTCTTCAAGTTGCTTTTGGTCGTGGTGTTTCATCACAGCAATATTAACCCTAACTAAGACACTGGCCCTGCTTTGCATCCCATTCTCAGCTTCCTGATCCACACCACCTCCCCATGCTCCTGCTGCCACAGAGCAAATCATATCTGCTGTTGTGGCTTCCCCTTTGAGACAAGCTGCAATCCCTCTGAAACCATGAATCCAAACAAACCTTTCCCTGATCACGCTGTTCCTGTCACTGTGAGTAAACGAGCTGAAACAATGCGCTGCTGTGAGGGGCGGAAATTGGTCCAGCCAGTTTGGAAAGCAGTGTGGTGACATGCTGTCTAGTGTCATGGACCACTTTATATCAGAGATGACAGCTGTGTTCCAACCTTAGGGAAACATCTGACCTAAACTCACGAAATAAGTCCCAGCATTGTTACACCAACACACTTGGATACAGCTTCAATGCTTTTCATTAGATAATTATTCAATAAAATATAATTGCATGACTGAAGAATTCGGTGTCACTGTCAAAAGGACTAAATCCACACCAATCAACATCAGCATACCTCAGAAAGAGAATGGCCGATACAGCCAAGTCTCAGTTATGTTCACTAAACACACGAGACAATGTGTGTAAGTTGTTTAGCTAAGTAGCTACGTGTGCTTAAAGTGTAAATGCATTTGTAAGCACAGACAAAAATGACAGAGAGCCTGAGAATCATGCTTGTGGGATAAGAGAGATGGGGCTGGAAATAAAAGACAAACAGTCCAAGATGAAATTGAAGAATAAAATACTAAATCAAATGATAAGCCTGGACCAGACTGAAACCTTGTAAGGGCAGATATGAGTTCCATTCATCTTTCTTTTTTTAATCTTTTTGAGCGGGGATCTCAGGTAGTCCAGGCTACATGCAGAGCCCCAATTCACTGTGTAGCAGAGGATGACCTTGATCTTCTGATCCTTTAGCTCTGACCTCCCCAGCCCTGGAATTGCAGACACACACTACCACACCCAGTGCTGAGGACGGAACCAGGGCCCCATGAATGCTGGGCGTGCATTCCGCTAACTGACTCACATCCTCACACTCCCAGGTCATTTTTCAAGTCAGCAAACATGGAATGTTGCAGACACCTGGCGGCTCAATAATAGTTCCTTTTCTGAGAGAGCATCTTGCCATGGAGTCCAGACTGACCTGGAACTCATAATCCTCCTGCCTCAGCATTGCAGGTGCTGGTATTACAGGCATTCACTACTGTGCCCAGCTAATATTTCCTGAATGAGCAGATTATTCCCCCACAAAAGAACATCTCTGAGTGGGTTGTGTTTCCACTTGGGACCTTGCGATGATTTATCTGAATATTTTCCTCTACAGGGCTCCGCATCATTTGCCTCCAACTGTTTAATCTCATCAAGCGGAGCGCTCACAATCTCCAGTTATTTTGTGCGAGGCCATTATCATGGACGTCTTCGGTGTTGTTTTGTTTTTCATTTGGAGCTGTATTTCTAAAGCATCGCTTTCCCCGGCAGGTTTGAGCCATCTGCCATAAAGGAGGCACTTAAGATTTCAATAGCAGCGAAAACAGATTAAGCAAAGGTTTGCCTTTCATGTGGAGTGTATTTCTGTTCCGCTTTCAGGTCTGCTCCTCAAAGAGCCTTTATTTTGTTTCAGCCGATTGAAATTGAGGCCTGGGTACCGGATGAAATGCCTTCGCGCTCCTTTCAAGTGTGGAGGAAATCTCCTGCCTCAGATATCCGCATGGCTTCCTTCATGTCTCTGCTCAAATGTCATCGTTTTTTATTTTGGGGTGTCAGGGCTTGAGCCCAGGGCCTCGCACATGCCAGACAAGTGCTCCACCACTGAGCTACACCTCCAGCCCCAATGCCATTTTTATTTTTTTAAGCTAGGATCTCACTTTGTCTTGCAGGCAGGCCTAGGACTCTGAATCCTCTAGCCTCAGTCTCCCAAGTCCTTGGATTATGGGTAGGTGCCACTACACCAGGCTTGAATACCAGCTTCTGGAGAGGCTTTTAACCATCTATAACAGCATCTCCATGCCCCCCACCCACCCATTTAGCCTGTTTCATTCTCTTTTTCTTTTTCTCCGTGTGTGTGTGTGTGTGTGTGTGTGTGTGTGTGTGTGTGTGTGTGTGTGTCTATGTCTGTGTGTCTGTGTGAGAGGTCAGCACTGGGTGTCTTTCTCAATTTCTCTCCACTGTATATTTTTTGAAACAGGGTCTCTTGATGAACCTGAAACCTGCCGGTTTGGCTAGACTGGCTGGCCAGTAAATTCAGGGCTCCTCCTGCCCCGCCCCCTTCCAGCACTAGGAAGGCAGGCACGCACCACAGCCATCCTTTTGCGTGGGCGCTGGGGGTCCGACCTCAGGTCCTCAGGCTTCTACAGCAGGTGCTTCACCAGCTAGGCCATCCCCCCCACCCCCGGCTCGCTTCGCTTCTCTTCACAGCACCCTTATGTCACACTGTGTGACTCTATCTGTTTATGATCCACCTCCCCAGGTGGGAACGTCAGTCCCTTGAGAGCAGGGGCCTTGTCTCCTCTGCTCACCACATTATCTGAACGTCAGGAGCAGTGTCTGGAGTAGAGAACTTGCTCTCAGTCTGTGTCTGCTTGAGATCAGGAATGCGTCACTCTGTGAAGAGGTGTACGCACATCTCTCCATCGTAGACAGTTTTCTGTCCAGCTCACTCCCTGTAATCAACCTAATTTGTATGACCCCCCTTCTGTCGGTCATCTTCCCATCGACTGTACATTCATTCCGCTGATATTTATTGAGCCCCTGCTGTGTGCCAGATGTTGTGAGATTCTGTGGCCAATGAGAGGCAGCAGCCTCAGGGGCTTCACTTTCATTTCAGTGGTGTCTGTGACCTCGCATTTCTGAAGCTGGCCCAGTTATTAGAAGTTTGGGGCTGGCGAGATGGCTCAGCAGGTAAAAGTGCTTGCTGGGTAAGCTTGCTGGCCTGGATTTGATCCCGGCTCCCATGGTGGAAGAACAGAGCTGACTCCAAAAATCTGTTCTCTGACCTCCACACGTACACCACGGCACACATGCAACACACACACACACACACACACACACACACACACACACACACACTTTAGAGTTGACATAGTGTTACACACCTATAATCCAAGCAGTTAGGAGACAGAGTTAGGAGGATCAGAATTTGGCCAAAGGTACATGAGACCCTGCCAAAAACAAAATAAAAACCTTAGCCAGTGTTGCATGAATGCTGAACACAGGCATCCTGGGAGGCATCCAGGCCAGAATCACGTCTAGTGGCGTCAGAGCCCTGCCAGGATCCTGCACGGCCCCTACCTGCTCCTCTCCAGCCTCCTACACAGCTTTAGTCTCTGTCTCTTCCTGGGGGTGGGGTGGGCTTCTCTCCAGCAGACACAGACACAGCTTGAGAGTTTGAACCTAGGACCCTCTTTCCATGACAGACTCTGCCCTCGCTGTCCATTTGCTAGGAAGGATTCAGGAGACACCTAGTTCACGACAGTCTTACTGTGTAGTTCAGGCTGATCCTCCTGCCTCAGCCTCCTGATTACAGGCATAAGCCGCTGCACCCAGCAGTTTAGGGTTTACTACATCATTTTAAAGACGAGGAAATTGGTGGTAGGTAAGTTTAGAAACTTCTTCAAGGTGTGTGGTGAATCCAGGGATCGAACCCAGCCTTGTCTATCAACCCTCCACTCTCTTCCATTGACTACTTTGCCTCTAAGACATCTACGGATTCCCTCTGTTAACTGGGGCAAATGTCCACCTCTGGAAGTTAAAATAGCTACTGCAGTGCTCATCAAGAGTTCAGTGCACAGCCTGAAGACCTCAGTTCTGTCTCCTCTTCCCTGGAGGACCATGCCTCCCTTTCCATAGCCACTCTCTCTGTGGAGGGAGGCTCCCAGGACAGGGCTGCTGCAAGAGCTTAAAACTGTCCCCTCACATCTGTGGCCGGGAAGCAGAAAGCCATGATGCCTACTGCTGCTCAAAATGCTTTCCCCATTTATACAGTCCAGGATCCCAGCTAGGAACTGGGGCCATCTACCATGGGCAGGTTTTCTCACAATCAAGATACCCCTAAACACACAGACCTATCCAGAGGCCTACTTCCCAGATGATACTAGAGTCTCTCAGGTTGACAATCAACCCAAGAACAACAAAGACAGGAACATTGCAGGCTTGCTGGCAGCTAGGAACTCCTCCCAGACAAGTAACAATCTTGGCTTGATAGTACTATTGTTTGGACCGGGGTAGAGTGAGGAGTGGTGGAGAAAGTAGATGGAGAAAGCCAGGAGTGGCGGCACATGCACCTAATCCCAGCACTTAGGAGACTGAGGCAGGAGGATGGGGAGTTGGAAGCCAGCCTAAGCTATGTGCTGAGATGGAGGGTGGGGGAGGTCAGCATTGAGAGGTCATGAACAGAGAAGGGGCTAAGGGACAGGTGGGCATCAGGATGGGCAGCTGAGTGGCTGAGGTGCCATTTCAGCATGTGGCTGTTACCTGTCCGGCAGCACAACTGAAACCTTAAGCTCATGAGGATGCTGTTGGGACTGCCCCGTGACTCTCAAACACATTGGCCAAAGACCCAGGCCCCTCTTAAATCTGCCTCCATCTTTTCCTGAGGAGCAGAGACTCCTTGTCAAAGTGGGGATACACCTGCTGAGCAGGGGCTGCTGGGAGCAGCTGACATCAATGGCTGAGCAATGTAGGTTTCCTGGCCTCTGGGTTATTCAGGCCCCCAGGGGACCCGAGAAGAAATATCATCCAATAACCAGAAAATATTCCTGGCCTCTCAGAGACGCAGTGTGACTAATGACCTTGGTGCTAATGACCTTCAGGGGAGCATCCAAGCGGGTACAAAGGCAGCTGCAGAGACTCCTCTACCCGAGGAGCCCCAGCCCCAGAGGCTTCAAAGGGCATGGCTCCTCTCCCTGGCAGCGATTATAATTCTGTACTAAACCAGCCAAGATTAAGCAGGTGGGGCTGGGGTGAATGTCTGCCTTCATCGGGCATCCCGGCTTTGCTTCTGGTGAATCTTGGGACACAGGCTCCCATTCCAGGCTTGGCTCCCCAGTGCAGGATGAGTTCCTATCCACAGCAGCTCAAAGCCCAAGTCTCTGCCAGACCGAGAGCTGCTCCTTAGATGTCACTGGCTTGAGTCTTGTTTGGATGTATGAGTAAACAGTTGTTGATCACATACCAACTTCCCTGACCCAGTTGTTCCTTACCCATGGGGTAGCCATCCTACTGGAGGGGGCTAGCCACCTTACACAGGTCAGGTGAATCTTGGAGAACATTTGGTTTGCCCAGCTTGAACCCCAGTCTTGTTTTGGGCCCTGCTAGGGATGCTGTTCTTTCTTGCCTGGCCTGTGGCTTCAGCACCATTCTGTTCCCTCAGCCTAAAAGGCTCCTCTTCCATCACCTCCTCCTCCATCACCTCCTCTCCATCACCTCCTCCTCTATTACCTCCTCCATTATCACCTCCTCCTCTATCATCTCCACCACTACCTCCTCTCTATTATCTCCTTCATCACCTCCTCCTCCATCATCTCCTCCACTATCACCTCCTCCTCCATTACCTCCTCTTCATCACCTCCTCTCTATCACCTCCTCTCCATCACCTCCTCTTCATCACCTCCTCTCCATCACCTCCTCCTCCATTACCTCCTCTCCATCACCTCCTCCACTTCATCACCCCCTCCTCCATCACCTCCCCCTATTTCTCTTCTTCCTATTTTTTCTTCCTCATCCTTATTTTCTTCCTCCTTCTTTTCCTTCTCTCCCTCCCCCTCCTTTTCTTCTTGTTCCTTGAGTTACCAGGAATTGAACACAGGGATTTTTCTTACACATACCAGGCCAGCACTCCACCACTGAGCAACATCCACAACCCAGCACCAGTTCTAAACTTTGAAAGTTTAGTACGAGACAGGGACTTGTTGAGTTGTCCCGGCTGACCTTGAATTTGCAATCCTCCTGCCTCAGCCTCCCAAGAGCTGAGATTACAGTAGTTCACTGCCACACCTGTCTCCTGTTCCTTCTTTCCCTGTCAGCTCTCTGCCTCAAAGGTGCAGGTCTATGGTTACATCCCTCAGCAGTGCCCACCTAGCATTCTCAGTGGTCCAAGCCCCCCACTCCCAGTGCTGACAACTCTACACTGGTGCCTTTGGGTGTCTACTTGATTTTCTCTCCCTAGACCTGCGGAGACAGGAACAGTACACTGTAGCTAGAGTTTTCCTGCCTGGCCCACAGTCAGGACAAATCTCTGTCACCCACCAGTCCCACAGCCACTCAGACCCAACCAAGTAAACACAGAGACTTATATTGTTTACAAACTGTTTGGCCGTGGCAGGCTTCTTGCTAACTGTTCTTATATCTTAAATTAATCCATTTCTATAAACCTATACCTTGCCACGTGGCTCGTGGCTTACCGGCATCTTCACATGCTGCTTGTCATGGCGGCGGCTGGCAGTGTCTCCCTCCGCCTTCCTGTTCTCTCAATTCTCCTCTCTGTTAGTCCCGCCTGTACTTCCTGTCTGGGTACTGGCCAATCAGTGTTTTATTTATTGACCAATCAGAGCAACACATTTGACAAACAGACCATCCCACAGCAGCACACCAACCTTCTTCATATTCCATGTGCCTAACTCCACATGGCTGTGGGCTCAGTTAAGGTTTGTGGAGGGAATCAAATCAACTTCAAATATTACATTAGCAAAAGGGAAATGGACGATTTCAATCCTGTACATGACTGCAGAAAGGGCAGTGTTCCCTTAAACCCACCAGGGTGGGAGGGGGTGGGGCCTCCTACTGCCAATTCATACCAATTTCTTGCTCTTCCTCAAGACAGGCTTTGCAGGGTCAGGCTGGCCACGTGGGATTGAGTCTGCTCTGCCACTCAGTGGCTGTGTGGTCCTGGGCATGGCCGGAATGAATGCACAGCAGGTAGGAAGCTCACAAGGGCAGGCCCTATGCTTGAAGCCTCCTATTCTTTTCCTACTGCTCATGTCTGTACAGCACAGACAGTGTCATCATGAACATGTTCTTAATGGACGCTCAGAGGACTGAACAACCTGCCTTGGCCAGCAGCGAGCCATGCATATGGCTGGCCCTTCAGTGCCTAACCTCTCCCCAGGGCCTACCTCTTAAACCCAAGGCAGACCTGCCTCTCAGATGGATGCCCCAGAAGTCCCCAAGTAGCTGAGACCATCCCATGAGCCACCATGCACAGCTAGCAAACTGGTACATAATACATACATACATACATACATACATACATACATACATACATACGTACATACGTTAGTGCTGGGGATAGAAAACAGGGTCTTGTGCCTACAAGGCAAGCTTTCTTCATTGAGCTATGCCCCCAGTATTCTCATATGCAGGTTGTTTCCACCTGGTGCCCTCACAGTCACTA